>NC_092413.1:232809585-233139883 GCF_040894005.1 Engystomops pustulosus | reverse complement strand
ATTCTCCTCTGACCTCTGGCATCAACAAGGCATTTCCGCCCACAGAACTGCCGCTCACTGGATGTTTTTTCTTTTTCGGACCATTCTCTGTAAACCCTAGAGATGGTTGTGCGTGAAAATCCCAGTAGATCAGCAGTTTCTGAAATACTCAGACCAGCCCTTCTGGCACCAACAACCATGCCACGTTCAAAGGCCACAAATCACCTTTCTTCCCCATACTGATGCTCGGTGTGAACTGCAGGAGATTGTCTTGACCATGTCTACATGCCTAAATGCACTGAGTTGCCGCTATGTGATTGGCTCATTAGAAATTAAGTGTTAACGAGCAGTTGGACAGGTGTACCTAATAAAGTGGCCGGTGAGTGTATATAGGAACTATAACTATAGACACTTATATAAAGAGAATATAACTATAGACACCAATATAGAAACTATAACTATAGAAACTTATATAGAGACTATAACTATAGACACTTATATAGAAACTATAACTATAGACACTTATATATGAACTATAACTATAGAAACTTATATATAGGCACTATAACTATAGACACTTATATATAGAAACTGCAACTAAAGACACTTATATAGAAACTATACCTATAGACACTTATATATGAACTATAACTATAGACACTTATATAGGAACTATAACTATAGACACTTATATATGAACTATAACTATAGACACTTATATAGGAACTATAGGGTTATCAGGTAAAGAATAAGTCATAACGTCACAGGGATATTACAAAGTGTTATTCAAGCGTAATAAATAAATATTTTTTTGACAACACTTTTCGGGGAAGTATTTTCACTTTCATCAGGTCCAGTGTATTGCACTATAATGGTTAAGAAACAAGATAATATGTATAAAAACCGGAAATAGTGATTTTAAAACAAAATTATATTCAGGAAAAAGCTAAAAAATGGGAGCATAAAAGGCAGCGGTATAATAATAATAATAATAGCGATAAAATGATAAATGATATTAAAAATGGGTAAAACATGGGATATTTATATATAGTATAACATCCAGTGATATTATTACTAGAACATCAGGAGGTATATACAGGCCACAATGAGTAGTGATATATACATATCAGGTGATACATAAAATCTGATATAAATACATATATTATGAAACTGACCGTTTAGAAGACCAAAGTCAAAAAGTTTCATACGAGGGGAAATAATCAAATAGAGAAGATTTGCAATCACTGAGCGTTTCTGACGCTCTCATGTTTTGGGAAGTAAGTGAAAGGATGATCTGTCCATCCAACAAAGTGCCGGAGCGGTTAGAATCGTTCCGCTACGACCCTGATACTCCTGGGTCTTGAAGATGCTAAAAGATCGAGGTGCCATATTTCATATGGGTGACTGAAGGGGAGGTGAGACTCACATAGCGTTGTGTATCGCCCTACTGGCAGCAGCGCGACAAGCGTTTGGAACGGGTGGTGAGCGGGTTTAAATACCCGTAGTATAAGACTTGGCTGCCCGGTGGGTCTGTGCCGGATAATGTTGAATGTGCACGTGTAGTTATCTAATAGGGCGTTAGCTTAGTCAAAGTTTCACTGGATCATAGAGTGTGAAGTGAGAGCAGGGCCGGCGCCAGCGCTGAGCATAACTGGGCAAGTGCCGGGGCCCAGAGCTGCTGGGGCGATGTGAGGGGTCCATACATAAAATATTCTTGACGAAGCTGTTTGGTATGATGAACTAGGCAATATTTTAGGGAACAGGAGACTGTTTTAGTTTCTGAATTTTTAATGCCGCGACGTGAGTTCACTGCAAAGGGGCAACTGAGGCTCTGTCACCCAGAGGCCTACTGAAACCTGAAGCCGATCCTGAGTGAGAGGCATCTCCTTGGTTGGTCAATACAATATACAGAACTTTGCTAATAGGTGACGGTATCGCTGAACACGCATCCTAATCCTCTCCCCAGGTCCTTAAATCTAAAAATGTATTCTGTGACATGGATGAAGGAAACCAAACCACCGTCCTGACAGAATTCGTCCTGACCGGATTCTCTCAAAGTTTACAGACAAGGATAATGTTATTCATCCTGTTTCTACTCTTTTATATCTTTGCGATTTTTGGGAACTTTTTACTGATCTTCACTGTCATTGTCAGTCCTCAGATCCACACGCCGATGTATTACTTTCTGGGTCATTTATCCTTCATAGATTTGTGCTACTCTTCAAATTCTCTCCCAAAAATGCTACATGATGTGTTTTCTGACAAAAGAAGAATTTCAGTCATCGGCTGCTTGACCCAAATGAACGTTGGTGTGTTTCTAGGAGGAACTGAGTGCATCTTACTGGCGGTGATGGCCTATGACCGGTACATCGCCATATGCTTCCCCTTACGTTACACCGTCATCATGAGCTGGAGGTTGTGTCATTGTGTCACCGTCATTATGTGGGTGGGAAGTTTCATCCTCTCCACAGTCCCTAATTTGTCCAGACCTCTTGTCTTCTGCAAGAAAAATCGGATAAACCATTTTGCTTGTGAGATTCTAGTACTTGTGGCGTTGGCCTGCGGGGACCTCTCCTTCTATAAGATTGCTATAGTTGTCATCAGTTTTTTTACTATCTTATTACCATTTGCTTTTATTGTAGGTTCTTATATTTGTATCATTGTCTCAATATTAAGTATCCGCTCAAGAGGTGGGAAATCTAAGGCCTTCTCCACCTGCGCCTCCCACCTCATGGTGGTGCTGATGTTTTATGGGACAAGCATAACCATGTACATGGGAAATACAAAAGGATTTTCTTCTAACCTTAAATATATTTCTCTTATTTATGGTGTTGTGACGCCTGTGCTGAATCCTATGATATATAGCTTGAGGAACAGCGAGGTGAAACAGTCATTTCGGAAAATTTTTACCAAGAATTTTATTTATGATTATTAATATTATTTTACTTTGTCAATTCATGTTGTTCAGAACCCATCTCAGTCTAGGTGCTGCTATGTGGACTCCCCGGTGATACAGTATTCTGGTTTTAGGTGAGAGTGGCTCCAGAAGATTTCATCGTAACATACATCAAGTTTCTACACTGGAGCCCATGACGCTTTATGGCACTTTATTAGAAATCCATTTCATCTTCATACACATAAAAGCACATGCATGAGCCATGAGGAAAACAGAAAGGCAAAAGCAAGACAGACATCCTCTTTTATTAAAATATGTATGAATGACCATTTTACCAAAATATTATACTTGTTCCAAACCATACCTCTTTCCCTACCCAAAACATTCTTTAATAAATTATCGTCCCTAATGAACCATTTCATATGGGCCACATCCTCTCCCAGAATTTCTAAAAACACATTGACACGTAGGAAAACACAAGGAGGCCTAGGTCTCCCGGACTTCGAGGGCTAATTTTCCACCACAGACCAAAGCCGTGGGTAAAATTAGAAGAACAACTTTCTCCACTACCTCTGACAGGCCTTCCTTGGTCCCCAAACTCAACGTATCCACCATACCGCCTAAACACCTTCCCACTTATAACAGCACAAACTCTAAAACAATAATCAAACCTCATGATACAACAAAATTATTTGAGAACAATGGCCCACTTGCACCGATATCGAACAACCCAGACGTTTCCACCCAGAAACAACACTGATTTCCTTTAAACTCTCAGAGAACCTTAAAAACTCCTAATATTTAGTTCCATGACGGACACATCCTCAATAATGACACTGGAGTCACCAAATAAAACTAGCTTCTGCACCCAAAAAACCGAATGGGAATATAGACAAGTGTCAAATTTTTTGCATAAACATAAAAACAAACTAAATTTACACAGAAATTGAAATTTACACAGTAGAATTATGTCTGTTCCCAACACCAATCCCTCAAACAATCTCCACGATTTATAACCTTCTACTAGATAAATGGGCCGGCCTTCCCCTACAATTCAAAAAAGCATGGAAAGAAGACCTAAATAAGAATTTTAAAAAAGAAGAATGGTGCAAATCTTTCAAACAAACACACAAAACATCTACATCGGTTAAAGCACAAGAAACAAATTACAAAATCTTGTCAAGGTGGTATTGGGTGCCAGCAAAACTCAATCAAATATCCCCCACATGCCCTAACGAGTGCTGGAGATGTAGAGGAGCAGAGGACACGATGAAACACATCTGGTGGGAATGTCCTGTAATACAACCTTTCTGGAAAAACGTGTGTAAAATGACTACGGAACTAACAGGGTACAATGTCGTGAATGATCCGTCTATTTTACTACTTTCCATGTACACTGGACATATGGGAAACCATGTCCAAATTCTAACAAACTTCATGCTGACAGCGGCACGCACGGTGATCCCCAGATTATGGAAGACCACCAGAGCCCCGTCTGCCACTGACTGGTTCAAGGAAATCCTCCACCTACAAAAAATGGAAGACCTGACAACAGAAAACAAAAAAAAACACACAATAATTACCTAAAGACATGGGCACCATGGATATCCTTTAAAGATTCTCTTCTACCTACCTCAACACAGCAGAATAAATCCTTAAGCAGAATCCTCATTTTTGTACCACATTAGGTTGAACAAAAAGCTTGACCAGAAACCCTCCCCCCTCCATGCCTACATTCCATCTTCTCTATTCTCTCCTCCTCTCCATTCTCCTCATCTATAATACTGCTATTTCCACCTAACATTGATTATGAAAGTTCACAAAGTTATGACTTAGGCAAATTGTGATCAAGATATTGTAAATTACAATGAATAATAAACCGTTAACCAATTTGTCAAATGTTAAATGATTTAAATCTCTCAATAAAGAAAGATTGACAAATAAAAATATGTATGCATGAAGTCCTCAGGGGTATTTTTACACCCTAGAAAATTGGTAAAATGTACAATGAGGAACTGTTTGAGAGTAATTGAGAAGCATAAAGGCATAACAGAGGACGGGCCATATGTAACCTTCAAAACAGAACAAGTCTACAGGAGAAAACCAAGTCTTCTTCAAAACTTAAAGCAGATGGTGGCTTCTGCAGCTACTTGTGTCTTCTGTAGCCACTGGTGTCTTCTGTAGCTGCTGGTGTCTTCTGTAGCTGCTTGTGTCTTGTGTAGCTACTGGTGTCTCCTGTAGCTGCTCGTGTCTTCTGTAGCTACTGGTGTCTTCTGTAGCTGCTCATGTCTTCTGTAGCTGCTGGTGTCTCTGTAGCTACTGGTGTATTCTGTAGCTGCTTGTGTCTTCTGTAGCTGCTGGTGTCTTCTGTAGCTACTGGTGTATTCTGTAGCTGCTTGTGTCTTCTGTAGCTGCTGGTGTCTTCTGTAGCTGCTCATGTCTTCTGTAGTTGCTCGTGTCTTCTGTAGCTACTGGTGTCTTCTGTAGCTGCTCGTGTCTTCTGTAGCTACTGGTGTCTTCTGTAGCTGCTCGTGTCTTCTGTAGCTACTGGTGTCTTCTGTAGCTGCTCGTGTCGTCTGTAGCTACTGGTGTCTTCTGTAGCTGCTCATGTCTTCTGTAGCTGCTCGTGTCTTCTGTAGCTGCTGGTGTCTTCTGTAGCTGCTTGTGTCTTCTGTAGCTACTGGTGTCTACTGTAGCTACTGGTGTCTTTTGTAGCTGCTGGTGTCTACTGTAGCTACTGGTGTCTTTTGTAGCTGCTCGTGTCTTCTGTAGCTGCTTGTGTCTTCTGTAGCTACTGGTGTCTTCTGTAGCTGCTTGTGTCTTGTGTAGCTACTGGTGTCTCCTGTAGCTGCTCGTGTCTTCTGTAGCTGCTCGTGTCTTTTGTAGCTACTGGTGTCTCCTGTAGCTGCTCTTGTCTTCTGTAGCTGCTCATGTCTTCTGTAGCTGCTGGTGTCTTCTGTAGCTGCTGGTGTCTTCTGTAGCTGCTTGTGTCTTCTGTAGCTGCTCATGTCTTCTGTAGCTGCTCGTGTCTTCTGTAGCTCCTGGTGTCTTCTGTAGCTGCTCATGTCTTCTGTAGCTGCTGGTGTCTTCTGTAGCTGCTGGTGTCTTCTGTAGCTGCTCATGTCTTCTGTAGTTGCTCGTGTCGTCTGTAGCTACTGGTGTCTTCTGTAGCTGCTCATGTCTTCTGTAGCTGCTCGTGTCTTCTGTAGCTGCTGGTGTCTTCTGTAGCTGCTCATGTCTTCTGTAGTTGCTCGTGTTGTCTGTAGCTACTGGTGTCTTCTGTAGCTGCTCATGTCTTCTGTAGCTGCTCGTGTCTTCTGTAGCTACTGGTGTATTCTGTAGCTGCTTGTGTCTTCTGTAGCTACTGGTGTCTTCTGTAGCTGCTCGTGTCTTCTGTAGCTATTGGTGTCTTCTGTAGCTACTCGTGTCTTCTGTAGCTACTGGTGTCTTTTGTAGCTGCTCGTGTCTTCTGTAGCTACTGGTGTCTTCTGTAGCTGCTCGTGTCTTCTGTAGCTGCTGGTGTCTTCTGTAGCTGCTCGTGTCTTCTGTAGCTGCTCGTGTCTTCTGTAGCTACTGGTGTCTTCTGTAGCTGCTCGTGTCTTCTGTAGCTGCTGGTGTCTTTTGTAGCTACTGGTGTCTCCTGTAGCTGCTCGTGTCTTCTGTAGCTGCTCGTGTCTTTTGTAGCTACTGGTGTCTCCTGTAGCTGCTCTTGTCTTCTGTAGCTGCTCATGTCTTCTGTAGCTGCTGGTGTCTTCTGTAGCTGCTGGTGTCTTCTGTAGCTGCTTGTGTCTTCTGTAGCTGCTCATGTCTTCTGTAGCTGCTCGTGTCTTCTGTAGCTCCTGGTGTCTTCTGTAGCTGCTCATGTCTTCTGTAGTTGCTCGTGACTTCTGTAGCTGCTGGTGTCTTCTGTAGCTGCTCATGTCTTCTGTAGTTGCTCGTGTCGTCTGTAGCTACTGGTGTCTTCTGTAGCTGCTCATGTCTTCTGTAGCTGCTCGTGTCTTCTGTAGCTGCTGGTGTCTTCTGTAGCTGCTCATGTCTTCTGTAGTTGCTCGTGTTGTCTGTAGCTACTGGTGTCTTCTGTAGCTGCTCATGTCTTCTGTAGCTGCTCGTGTCTTCTGTAGCTACTGGTGTATTCTGTAGCTGCTTGTGTCTTCTGTAGCTACTGGTGTCTTCTGTAGCTGCTCGTGTCTTCTGTAGCTATTGGTGTCTTCTGTAGCTACTCGTGTCTTCTGTAGCTACTGGTGTCTTTTGTAGCTGCTCGTGTCTTCTGTAGCTACTGGTGTCTTCTGTAGCTGCTCGTGTCTTCTGTAGCTGCTGGTGTCTTCTGTAGCTGCTGGTGTCTTCTGTAGCTGCTCGTGTCTTCTGTAGCTACTGGTGTCTTCTGTAGCTGCTCGTGTCTTCTGTAGCTGCTCGTGTCTTCTGTAGCTACTGGTGTCTTCTGTAGCTGCTCGTGTCTTCTGTAGCTGCTCGTGTCTTCTGTAGCTACTGGTGTCTTCTGTAGCTGCTCGTGTCTTCTGTAGCTGCTTGTGTCTTCTGTAGCTGCTTGTGTCTTCTGTAGCTGCTGGTGTATTCTGTTGTTGCTCGTGTCTTCTGTAGCTACTCGTGTCTTCTGTAGTTGCTCGTGTCTTTTGTAGCTGCTCGTGTCTTCTGTAGTTGCTCGTGTCTTCTGTAGTTGCTCGTGTCTTCTGTAGTTGCTCGTGTCTTCTGTAGCTACTCGTGTCTTCTGTAGTTGCTCGTGTCTTCTGTAGTTGCTCGTGTCTTCTGTAGTTGCTCGTGTCTTCTGTAGTTGCTTGTGTCTTCTGTTAGAAGACTTTTTGAGGCCTACATGAGAGTAAAACCCCACACATGAATTTTAGAAATTGCACCCCCCACAATATTCAAAACAACCTTCAGGAAGATTGTTAACCCTTTGAGCATTTCATGAGGGTGAAAAATAAATGGAAGCGAAATTATGGAAATGTAATTTTATCTTACAATATATTCATTCGTTTCTTAATTCCCCAAGGGGTGGGCATTCACAAATTGGTCATTCTTGATCGCAGTGTGAAGGCTTGAAGCCAATAATCAGACTGATTACTTATAAAAACCAAATGAAGTATATAAAACACAAAAAACACACAAAAACACAGCGTCCATAACAATCTGTACTATAAATATAAAACACTCGGTCAATGACGTAAAAAACGTAAAAAACCCGTAAAAAATAAAAACACTAAAAACTTCCCGTAATATACCATTTTTAATCAAATACCCTAAAAAAAAGTTCTGAAAAGTGATCAAAAAAAGTAATGTGCCCTTATATGATACGACTGAAAAGAACAACTTTTTTCACAAAATATAAGCCCTCAACTAGACCTGTCTACAGAAAAATCCAAAAGTTATGCCCCTAAAAAGTTGTTGAAAATGAAAACAATGCGATTTTCTCTAATATTGGTTTTGCTCATTAAAATTGAACAAAGATAAGAAAAACAATATAAATGTGGAATTATCGTAATCGTAGTGACCAGAGAATAAAGATAAAATGTTATTTTTAAAAAAAGATCGGAAAAAAAAAATGGATAATTTTGTTTGTATCCCCCTTGAAATAGTTAATAAAATCTCATGAATAAATTATAGACCCTCCCAAATTAATTATCTATACATTGTATCTCACCTCAAAAATAATAAGCCTCATATGGTCACATTTCCAAAGAAATTAAAATGTTATAGCCTGTACATTGTGACAATACAAATCTGCTGTGAATGGCGCAGCTTTCATTCTATGTCCGGCCGTGCGCCCCTACAGCAGGTTACCACCACATATGGGGTGTCGATACACTTGGGAAAAACTGGGCAGAGCATTTCATCATTTTTGTCATTATAAAAGTGTCATTTTTGACCTAAATGAATGTATTTTCCAAAAAAAAGTCAAAAGTTTCTAAATCATACTTCCATTTTGTTTTAACCTATGTGAAAAACTTTAAGGGTTAATAGACTTAATAGAATTTGTTTTACATACAAGGAGGGGTATAGTTTATGTAGTGGGGTAATTTATGGGGTTTTATTATTAATTAGATTTTTTAAAGTCACTTGGAAGCTGAGTTGTCCCTCAAAATGTGAGTTTTGGCGATTTTCATGAAAATTTGAAAAATTGCACCTAAAGTTCTGCATCTCATCCTAGAAAAAGGAGAGGATGGATAAAATATCATTCTAACAGAGAGCAGACATTCCAGACATGTAAATTATCCAGCTTTTGGGGTAGTTTTACTTCCTGTCTAGAAAGCAGAACATTTCAAACTTTGAAAATGAAAATTTTTTACGAAATTTTGCCAAATTTTCATTTTTTTTTCCAGAATCAAACGCAAAACTTATCACTTAAATTTTACCATTATCATGAAGTACAATGTGTCACGAGAAAACAATCTCAAAATCACTGCGATATATTAAAGCGTTCCGAAGTTATAACCATTTATCGGTACACAAGGCAGATTCGAAAAATTGAGTCTGATCATTGAGATGAAAACAAGCGTCGGTGAGAAGGGGTTAAGGATCGTATCTCTTTATAACACGTGCCAATATTTGGTACCGTATATACTCGAGTATAAGACGACCCGAGTATAAGCCGAGGCCCCTAATTTTACCACAAAAAACTGTGAAAACCGATTGACTCGAGTATAAGCCGAGGGTGGGAAATGCATTGGTCACAGCCTATCCAGTATGTAGACAGCCAGCCCCTGCCCCAGTGTATATAGCTTGCCAGCCCCTGCCCCAATGTATATAGCCTGCCAGACCCTGCCCCAGTGTATATAGCCTGCCAGACCCTGCCCCAGTGTATATAGCCTGCCAGACCCTGCCCCAGTGTATATAGCCTGCCAGCCCCTGCCCCAGTGTATATAGCCTGCCAGACCCTGCCCCAGTGTACATAGCCTGCCAGACCCTGCCCCAGTGTATATAGCCTGCCAGCCCCTGCCCCAGTGTATATAGCCTTCCAGACCCTGCCCCAGTGTATATAGCCTGCCAGCCCCTGACCCAGTGTTTATAGCCTGCCAGCCCCTGCCCCAGTGTATATAGCCCCCCCTTCCCCGTTGTGCAGCACAACAATACCGGATGGATCGCACAGAAGATCTACGGGTGCCGCCAGAAAGGCGAGGTTTGATTTATTTTTTTGACTCGAGTATAAGCCAAGTTTGGGTTTTTCAGCACATTTTTTGTGCTGAAAAACTAGGCTTATACTCGAGTATATAAGGTAAGTATCTTTCTAATGGCTTTATTCCCTTTATCATATGTAGTCAGGAAGTTTAACTCATATTTTGGGATTATTGTAGAGATCTTTTTTCTCCCAATTTTATTTTTATCACTTACGGCTGTATCCTTTCTATACTTTTTAGATAAGCATTTTTTTGGTGAACATTTATTATTCAATGCTATCGGTATATAGACGATCTGTTCCTGATAGTGAACAGTAACAAACGAGAAATGGAACAATTTATAGAATGGCTAAACAATAATAGTTGGGGTATAACCTTTAAAGCAGAAATAAGTGAATTCCAAATAATCTTTTTAGATGTACTGATCTCTCACGATACAAAACAAAATATTATAACAAAAAATCTTTTAAAAAAAAAAAAGTAGGCAGCAACGGATACCTGAATTATAATAGTGCTCACTACCAAAAATGGCTGGACGATATACCAAGAATTAGACGGAATTGCAGTGAAGATTCAGATTATGAAATACAGTCAGTCCCTGGGTTACATACAAGATAGGTTCTGTAGGTTTGTTCTTAAGTTGAATTTGTATGTAAGTCGGAACTGTATATTTTATCATTGTAACCCCCAGTTAAATTTTTTTTTGGTCTCTGTGACAATTGGATTTTAAAAATGTTGGATTGTCATAAGAACCAGGAGTAACAATAAATCTTCATTACAGACTGATAACTGTTACAGCTGATTATTGTAGCCTAAGGCTAAAGTACAGGAAATTACCAATATCCCGAGGTCCGATTGTAACTAGGGGTCGTATGTAAGTCAGGTGTTCTTAAGTAGGGGACCGCCTGTACAATCAAAAGTTATTGTAAAAAAAATCCACTGAGAAAAGATTCCCACAAGAACCAGTAAAAAAATGCTTAGCTAAGAAATTACACCAATGAAACAAATAAGCAACAGAAAAAAATTAGAAAATGCAGGAACATTCAAATGCAATCGAAAAAATTGCCTACGCTGCAAACTAATAGATGATAACAAAACAGATTAATTTATATCAAATATTACAACGGAAACATACAAACACAAACAAAGAACTCCCGGAACTTCATCCTTTGTAATTTACACGGTTACCTGTCGCTGTGGTCTGCAGAACGATACAGTCACCAGAATGCGTTTTATTGGCCGTAGATTTAGAACAATGAATGTTTTTTTTTTACTACGAAGCCTCAATAGACACTTAACAATGAAACACAATAAAGCTTCAATAGAGCAAATTCCCGAGAAAACACATAATAATAACAACATTTTAAACAAAAGAGAATCATTCTGGATTTACCGATTAAGAAGTTTATATCCACACAGTTTAAATGGAGTAATAGAGTCTACGTAATAGTTTACAATTTTTATTTTATCTTTACTCATTTATATATATGTGCACTTTAATTATCACAACAATCATCGGTTCATAATATATTAAGGCAATAACACATAGAAACTCTGAAGGGAACCGTTTTATCACATTTATACTTATAAGAAACTAAAATGTCCAACTTTTGTAAAAAAAATAATACATTAAAAAGTGGGCGTGTAATATTATTAGGCCCCTTTACCTTCCCTCCAGAAGGTCAATGCAGATCTCTGAATAATCCTAAGGCCCCTCCCACACTTGCGTTGCAGATCACGTCAGAGTTTGATCAGGGAGCGATCAGGGTTTGGTCAGTGAAAAACGCACATTTTTCATCAGAGTACAATCAGTTTTCAGTCAGAGTTTGTTCAGTGTCTCAGTTTTTCACGCGTGTTTTCAATGCAATTTCAATGCGTTTTTGGGCTCAGGACTGAGCTCTATCTTTTCTATGGAAATTGATGCATGAAAAACGCATTGCCCTTGCAAGTGTCTCAGAGTGCGATGAGTTTTTGATGCATCTCCATAGACTTGTATGGTGCGTTTTTCACGCGCGTGACTTGCAAAAGTAGAGTATGCCGAGATTTTCAAGTGTGGAAGGGGCCTAAATGACAGATGATGAGAAATATAATCCACCAGTCTCCGTATAATCCCCCCGCTCTGTGATATCTCAGGTTCTGCATCATAAAGGAACACACTGGGCAGGTCTGTAATTCTGTTGTGGAGAAGTTTAAAGCCTGCGAGCCGCATGCAAGTGTCATATTGTACTGGAAGGAGGATCAGCTACAACGTATCAATGTAAAGGTCCGAATAATATTACAAGCCCACTTTTCAGCAAAAATTTTAAATATCCAATAAATTTCGTTCCACTTTACAATTGTGTCCCACTTGTTGTTGATTCTTCATCAAAAAATTACAATTTTATATCTTTATGTTTGAATCCTGAAATGTGGCAAATGTGGAAAAGTTCATGGGGGCCGAATACTTTCACAAGGCGCTGTAAATATGTATAAATATATATACACTATGTTGTTTATTAAATTAGAGTATATAAAAAAAACTTCTTCTCCCTGCAGTTATGGCTTCTTCTTCTCGACGCTGCTCTGTGATGTCACAGTTTGTGCATGGGCAGAGCGCATAGACGTGCCTCTGCCCACACTAGCAGAAAGCTGAGGGGAGAAGGGGAAGACAAATAAAACACAGAGTTTATTATTTTTAAGTGAGCTCTTACAGATACTGGACATTTTATGAATGAGAGGAGGCTGCTGGACATGTTGTTAGTGATGGGAGGTTGCTGCTTGACATTTTATTAATGAGGGGAGGCTGCTGGACATGTTGTTAGTGATGGGAGGCTGCTACTAGACATTTTATAAATGAGGGGAAGTTGCTGGACATTTTATTAATGAGGGGAGGCTGCTGGACATTTTATTAAATTGTAGCAGCTGCATTTCCCACCTTAGGCTTCTACTTTCCCACTTTTATTGTGGTAAAATTAGGGGCGTCAGCTTATACTTGAGTATCCACACTAAATTTATTTTTACATTTCAAAAGAGAATTGCTTTGTAACAAAGTGGAAATTTGGAACTCAAGCGTTGAAGATTTCCGATTTTGAGAAATTAACTTTAAAATTAGATTCGTTTTTTTGAATTCTGTAAACAGTTGGGCAATTTTAGGGCGAGATTATGACAGGTTGTCTTTGCCTTGTCTGCCTTGAACAAAGCCTGTTTGCCCCTTGTCTATAATGGCAGGCAATCTGAGATTAAGACAAGGGGCCATAACCTTCGCCCACCACTTTAGATCGTCATTCAAAAGACAAATTGGTCTATGTCTACCACATTACTCGGGTTCTTTCCTCTGGGAGAGGTTCCCCTTTGAGCATGGAATTACAGAGTGCAGTGAAATGTGGGAGCAGTGTGGGTTTACCGTATATACTCGAGTATAAGCCGAGTTTTTTAGCACATAAAATGTGCTGAAAAACTCAAACTCGGCTTATACTAGAGTCAAAAAATAAATAACTCAAAACTCACCTTTCCGGTCTTCTGCGCGATCCTCCCGGCAGCGGCAGCAGCTCCGTGCGACGTCACATGGTATTGTGTGTGCTGGCAGCCGGCACACAATTTTGATGTCAGCGGTTGTCAGAGCTTGATGTCTGGTGACGTCAGACCTGTGCGCCGCACGGAGCTGCTGCCACTGCTGCTTCCGGGCGGATCGCACAGAAGATGTTTTAATTTAATTATTTTTTTAATCAACTAACAGTACCAAGGGCAACGGGGGAGCCCCTGCCCGACGAGATGGACGGGGGAGCCCCTGCCCGGTGAGAGGGACGGGGGAGCCGCTGCCGGCGAGATGGACGGGGGAGCCGCTGCCCGGCGAGACGGATGGGGGAGCCGCTATCTACTGGGGCAGGGGGCTGGCAGGCTGTCTACTGGGGCAGGGGGCTGGCAGGCTGTCTACTGGGGCAAAGGGCTGGCAGGCTGTCTACTGGGGAGGCTGTGACCAATCCATTTTCCACCCTTGGCTTATACTCGAGTCAATAGGTTTTCCCATTTTTTTGTGGTAAAATTAGGGGCCTCGGCTTATACTCGGGTCGGCTTATACTCGAGTGTATACAGTAAATGTCTTACGGTAAAGTCATCCAGTCCAATTCCACACCAAAAATTGTTATATTACATGGCCTTACAAAACGGATCAATTGATGGCATCTAGAAATGTGTTCAATTCAGATGTCCATTTGACTGAAGGGAGACTGGGGGCGTTAGGGTCTGGGAGGTTGGATTGTTTATGACAAAAATCTCAACATGGCAGCAATTTTCTTAGTTTTGATAAGTTCCACCTTGTTACTTTGTATATCAGAGCTGATGTATGTCTTTGCTTTCTGCTTGTGTTAGAGCAGGCAGGATTTTATTGCCCCTGTCACCGAAAGCATATTGCTTGAAGCTAAGAGATTGAAAAGTTTTAGCCGTCTGGACATCCAGGAGTTCTTATGTATTACTACAAATGGTAATGATCTACCTCAGTGACTCCTCCTTTGCTATCTTTTCTGTGGGAAGTTTCTAAGGCTGAAATGCAGGTAAAAGGTCTATCCAACTGTGCCCCACGGGTACATGTCGTGTGTGTACCTGATGAGATAGGTTCATCAGGACCGGTTTGGTGAGACAGCCCTTGAAATACGATTACAAGTGCTCATGTATTCTTACTGCATAAGTGGGGGTCAGCGACAAAAGTCTCATGGGGGTCATTTATCATTTTTGGTGTGTCAAATGACAAACCATATTAATGAACGGATTTAGAAATTGGTACACTATGTCTGTCTTATAATGCACCAAAAAAGTGTTGGGAAACAAGAATGCAAAAGAAGTATCAGGCTTCGAGCTCCAGATTCGAAAGCGGCACCACAAGTTCTTGCCCAAAAATAGAATAAGTCGAGAGTGTCGTAAAACACCAATATTGTGGGTCCAGCATTTCATAAATTAAAGGAAACCTACCATTTGATTTGATGCATTATGAAGCAAACATACCTTGAGACTACTGTAGCTACACTGATGCAGGATCATATCTTGGTTAATACCTGAGCTGAGGGGTTTTGCTGATAAAAAAGACATACCATTATGATAATGTAGCTCTGTCCCTTCTGTGGCTCCTCCAGCGCTTGCTTCCATGAGTTTTTCTCTGCAGGAGAAGATAATGCAATCACTCTTCTCCCTGCCAGACAGATTAATCAATTGCTGCACCATGCCCCAGCTGCTGTGTATGAGTGATCCAGCTCAGGTTGATTAGTCATGCTTGACTAACCTCCAACTGTAATTACAAGCTCAGTGTTGATCGAGGCAACCTGCCATGTGTGGTAGGCTGCCCAGCCAGGGGGAGAACAGCCATTGAGCCTGAGCCTGTACTCCTCCATAAGATGACGGTCACCGACTTCGGAAGAGTCTGAAGCCTCATCAGGGTTAAGGATAATTGAGGCAGGTGAGGAAACTTGCTGTGGAGGAGAAGAAGGAGGAGGCAAATGCACAGGTGTTGGGGCTGTATGGCTGTGCAGAACAGCCATGACCACATGGTGTCTGGCCTGCAGCGAAGCACATGGCACATGTGCTACTGGAGTGGGCGGGGGGGGGGGGTGTAGGGCTGTTTCTAACCTAGCCCCATTCTCTGGCTGGCTCCTAGGGGGGTGAGGGGAACCTTTATCTAGTGGACGAGTTCTTTCTGGGTCGTTTCTCACATGGAGGAGGGAAGGATGGCTGAGAGGTGGCAGGGCACAAGGGCCTGGATGACCTGGCAGCGCTGGCAGAAGAAGAAACAACTCTTGCTCGCCGACATGTAGGTTCCCCATTCATGATGGGTGCAGATCTAACTGCTGCCTGACCATGGCGAATGAGGGCACAGGTGACTGGGTAGCCAGGCTGAGATGCTCCGGAGCAACTGCCTGTCATGCCAGCTGTGGTGCTAGGGAAGAAGGAGTAGGTGGAGCAAAGGATTCCGGCAGCTGAGCACGCAACCAGACCTGGCTGTGCTCAGCAGCAGTAGCCCACATCATCTCTTGAATGATTGACATGTCTCCTCTTCCTCTGCAGTCATCTGCTGATCCCTGAAGCCACAAAGAGGGGGGTGAGGAGTGCCACAACTTAATAGCCCTGTGAAGTGTAGAGATACCTCCCGTGAGTATGTGGGAGGTCTAAAGTACCGCCCCCTACCCTACTTGAGTCCCTTGCTTTCCTTATCTGGAAAGTGCAAAGCTACTAAACAATACACTGATAGTCATTTATTAGACCAATTTGTAATGACAGGTTCCTTTTAAGCTCTCAACAAAATTGTTACAGTTTTAGGGGTAGAACTCTTTTATGGTTCAGTTTATAGTGTATTGGCAAACTTAAGGCCTTTGGCATGTATACATGTCATCTCTTTCCCAGTAGTCACACAATAAACAAGACATGGGCTCCATTGTAATGTTGGAGGCTTCTCCACTGTGATGTTCCATTACAGTCTCTGTGGCCCAAGGTAGCCTTGGTCCACCATCCAGATTTGAGCTACACCATTGTAGTCATCCAACGTCTTCTTGACCTAGTATGGGCAACCACCTTGCCCAGTCTGATAAGTCTATGACAATAGATGTGTGTTATATTGGGTTAATAATTTCCTGAAGGCTTCTTTCACTTCATTATTCCTCAGGCTATAGATCAAAGGATTAAGCACAGGTGTAAAAACCATATAATTTAGAGATATATATTTCAGATAAGCTGAAAAACTTGCCTGTCCCATGTAAGTGATCAACCCTGTCCCAAAGAACATAAATACCACAATAAGGTGCGAGGCGCAGGTGGAGAAGGCTTTGTATCTACCATGAGAAGAATTTATCTTCAATATAGAAAGAATAATACAAAAATAAGATCCGAGGATAAAAATTGGAGAAGAGAATAAAGTAAAAAATCCAACAACAACAATAGATATTTTATAAAAGGAGATATCACCACATGCGAGCTCCATCATGGCCAACACCTCGCAATAAAAGTGATCCAGGCGGTTCTCTCGGCAGAAGACAAAAGGTTTTATTAAAGTGGGAGCTGAAGAAAAGAGAAAACTTCCTCCCCACATGAAGACAGTGATGTATCTACACACCCTCCAGCTCATAATGACGGTGTAATACAAGGGGAAGCATATGGCGATGTACCGGTCATAGGCCATCACCGCCAGCAAAAGACACTCAATCCCTCCAAGAACCAGGACAGTGTTCATCTGTATGAGGCAGTAAACTACTGATATTCTCCGCTCCTGGGATAATACAGTGATGAGAAGTTGGGGTACAGTGCTGGAGGACACACACAGATCTACAAAAGACAAATTACAGAGAAAATAATACATGGGAGTGTGTAACTTAGAGACGAAGATGATGGTGTAGATCAGAAAACCATTTTCTAAAACGGTCAACACATAAATGACATAAAACAGAAAAAATAAAAATGCACGAATCAGCACATTTTGGGAAAATCCAATCAGGATAAATTCGTTAATGAAGGTTTGATTTTCAAATTCCATTTTGTAATCTTAACTTTGATTGGCAGATCAGATCATTGAGGTCTCACTCCCACTAACGGTCATCGGTCACTTGTGCCGAAACTCACTCATGATGGTAACTCCCTTCCTGACGCTCAGATGTCTGTTTTGGAATATCGTAAAGGTAAAGAGCATTGAATTTAATAAAAACAGTAACATTTTGGTTTTACAATGATTAAAAAATACAAAAACAGCCATAAACCATCCCCTGATGCCGTTAAAGGGTCTTCAAATGACTGTAGATTTCTGGTACCTGTAAGGAGCTGCACCTATGATATTTAGGAATCCCATTGCTTCCACCTTATCTGCCGACTTGGCCTCTGTGAAGGGTGTCATGACCACTGATCCATTGCTCTCCCTCACTTTGATAGGATGTTGGTAGCCTAAGACCTTTAAGGAGTTTTGGTTCCTTGTTGCTACAATTAATTAAATTGCTCTTATTGGAAATCATAGATTGTGCAACTTAATTCCAGATTTATTAAAGGGAACCTGTCAGCAGGGACCTCGTTGTCACTATAGACAGGCTACAGGACCCATCACACCTGTAGTGCACATCTGCCTTTAATTAATAAATGATAGCAACAAGGAACCAAAACTACTTAAAGGTCTTAAACTACCAACATAATAACTGCCGGCCTGCACATAGACCAAAGATAGATCAACAACGTGTGATACAATATAGTAAGCAGTATGGCAAGACACAAACTGTACCGGGTCATGTCCTGCCAAGGAGAACACGTCTGTACAGGACATGGGGAATCATAGGTCCGTCCATTTTTTAAAATGCTCACTTTTATCACCTCTCTCTCTATTTCTTTGAAATCTAAAAAAACTTATTCATATTGTAAAATGTAAAAAAAAAAATATTTAGAACTTAAGTGGAAGAAAAAGCAAGAACTTAAATCCTAACACCATCTGTAAATACTTTTAAATCCAGAATCCAGAAGATCAAAGCTATAAACTTGTCATTGTAAACACTAAAAAAAAATGAGGAGATTGGGGCACATTTACTTACCCGGTCCCTGGCGCCTTCCCCAATCCAGACTGTCCGATGAGGATGAACTCTGCCGCGATTAATGAAGATCGTGCACCTGATATTCTGCATGTGCCTCTTCCCCGGAGTTCACCTTCTGCCTCCCGGTGTAGGTAAGTGCTTGGCTTGCGACACAATTTTTAAGTTAAATCCCGCGGTTTGTCCGATGGCCGCCTGACTTTTGTTGCATGAAAACCGGCGCAGTTGCTCCAAAATCCGATCGCATGCGCCAAAAAACCCTTTTAAATCCCTGTCCCAGCGGCGCAAAACAGAAAATCGTCGGGATGTCTGACAAAAGTGCGGTAGTAAATAAGCCCCTTTGTGTCTCCATCAATCACTTCTCAGCAGCATCTTGTAGGCAACACCTTAACACCCACATATAAGAAAAATATCTCTAAATGTCTTTCCCACAGAAGAAAAGTATAAATAGCAATAATGAAAGAAAACGGGTAAACTCAGATGTGTTATACATAAACATTTATTCCAAACAATTACAATTTATCATTGTAGACAATGGGGGTCATTTATTTATTTATTTTTCTTCCTGCTTGAGACATATTTTGGCTAATTGCAATATTTGCGCCTTTTTGGGGACATTTTGAAATGCCCCCAAGACATTTGGTTTGTGTTAGTAAGACGCATTTAAATTCTATTCCACATGAGCTAAATATCCCTAAAACTCCAAAGGAAACCTTACATAAAAAAACCTTGAAAATGGAAAGAAGTGATGAAAGAAATGAGACATTTGTGCAACATTTTTGCAACATTTGTAAAAAATGTCTCAAATGAGATCTGAAAAAAACAAACATTCAACACAGGGAAAATGTGAGATTGATAAATTGCCAAAGTAGCAGATGGAGAAAAGACAAGAACAGAGATAAGATAATGACCCCCAATGCGTATAGATAATACTGACATCACAGGCTTAGTGTGCGGCGTCTTCCTTCCTTGGGTCATTACATCTGCCACTTATAAATGATTTTTCTCGGAGAGCCCCCCCTCCACCTCCTCCACCAGGGATTCGTTGGCGCTGCCGTTATTATTTTTAATCATTTTTTCTATTGTTACACGTGAATTATTTCCCACATGAAATGCGATGAAAGCCCTAAATTCTTTTCAATATCGTAACAAATTGGTAAAACTCTCAAACAACAAAACTATCAAATTTTTTTTTGCACATTTCTCTGCAGTCAAAATAAGAAATTGTTTTGAAAGCAATCAGACATCTTAACCCCTTCAGGGCTTATTTTCTCCTTTAGGACGTGGCCCCGTTTTTCAGATCTGCCCGGTGTCACTATAAGTGGTTATTAGAGATGAGCGAGCATACTCGTCCGAGCTTGATACTTGTTGGAGCATTAGCATACTCGCATCTGCTCGTTGCTCAGACAAATATTTCGCCAGCTCGAGAAAATGGCATCTCCCGCCGTTGTGATTTTTGGCGGCCAGAAACAGAGCCAATCACAAGCCAGGAGACTCTGCACTCCACCCAGCATGACGTGGTACCCTTACACGTCGACAGCAGTGGTTGGCTGGCCAGATCAGGTGACCCTGGAATAGACTAGCCCAGTGATGGCGAACCTTTTATAGACTGAGTGCCCAAATAAAAACCAAAACCTTATTTATCGCAAAGTGCCAATATGGAAATGAAAGCAGTAAACTTATTGCTCCCTTCTCTGTCATAGCTTTCAATTATATCCGTATTCTGAGAACACCAATACAGTAGAAAGATGGAAGACAAATTCAGGTTCCCCTGAACAGGAAAAATTGTCAGGTCTTGAGCCGGAGCTACAATGACAATGCAGATCTGCCCACACCATCCACCTCTTCCCGTAGTCTAAGGCAGTGCTGTTGCTTTAAAGGGGTTGACTTGACTGATTTTTTTCCAAAAACAATGCCACAACTGACCATGGTTTGTATCGATATTGGGACTCAGCTCCATTCATCTCCATCCAGCAGAGTTGCAATACCGACAAACCATGGTCAGGTGTGGCGCTGTCCTTCCAACCCCCTTAAGATAGCCAAGGACTTGCCAGGCTCAGTGCTGTCTGGGAATCCATGAAGATACCTTGCATCCTTTTTAGTGATGGCCTGGGTGCCCACAGAGAGGGCTCTGAGTGCCACATCAGGCACCCGTGCCATAGGTTCGCCACCACTGGACTAGCCCCTGCCCGCGGTGCTCGGATCATTCTGTGTCTGGATGCCGTTAGGGAGAGAGCTGCTGCTGCTGCATGGATAGCGTTAGGGTGTTATATTAGCTTAGGGTTAGGCAGGAGTGATTCTACAAGAACCCAACAGCCATTGTTAGGGCTACAATAGTGTTATTTTTTTTTTTATTTGCTTGTTGCTTGCTGGCACTAGTAGTGCAGCTAGTACCATATTGTGAGTAATTTGCAGGGAGACTTATATTTAGCTCTTAGTGACACACATATCCATTTCAAACAACTAAGTGGGACAATTTATTGGGGGTTTTATTGAATTCGGCACAGTCTGCCGATTTTTCTTTTTTTTCAAAAGTGAAAGTCACAGCACAAAATCCTTTTGTGTGTTGTCAGTGGTGCAAATGCAATTTCATCTAGCTTAGTTTACCTGCTACTGTTTATCAAGTTAGTCTCCAGAAATATGAATCCACATTCTCTCTGCCGGTGAAGCGTAGTGTACATCACCTGTGGCATAATCTAATACGGTTTTTTGTTCACATTAGTCCCGGGACATTCAGCAATCCGGATTTCAGTTTGCTTTCTGATTTCCTCTGCGCGTTTCAATCATAAAGAAATAAAAACGAAAACAAAAAGAAAGCTATAAAAACGAAAAAAAAATAATTTAATTTTCTCTTTTCATTTTTTTTTGGGGGTGGGAATTCTCCGTTATAGCAACCAAATTTTGTCTACTGTAGTTGAATGGTTGTGCCTGCTACTGTTTAGCAAGCTAGTCTCCAGAAATCCCAATCCCCACTCTCTCTGCCGGTGAAGCATACTGTACGTCACGTGTGGTGTAAACAAATACGATCTTTTGTTCACATCAATACCGGGACATTTAAAAAAAAAATTGTCTGTGTTGGTTAGAAACTAGCCATAGCAATCATCTTCATAGGTTGCTGTCTGATTTCTTCTGCAAGTTTTGTTCTTCTATAAATCCAAAAAAAACAAATGTAAAAAAAATGACCAAAAAAATTTTACAGTTTATATTTCTCTTTTGTCTATAAAATAGACTTTTATTTGAAAAATGTTGAACCCGAGGGCTATGGGTAGAGAACGTGGGTGTGGCCATCCAATTACTGCAGGGGTCAGAGGCCGTGGTCCTGGGCGGGGTGAGACACTACCTGCTGATGAGGGAGCAGGGGAACGCCGCAGAACTACACTCCCTAGCTTCATGTCTCAACTTACTGGGACTCGTGGTAGAGCACTGTTGAGGCCACAACAGTGCAAACAGGTGATGTTGTGGATTGTGGACAATGCTTATAGCCATTTGTCCACCAGTCAGTCTTCCACGCAGTCTACCATGTTACCCAAGTGAGCACTCCTCCAGCTCCTCCACCTCAACCTCCTTCCCCCAGTCTGCCCCCTCCCAGGAAAATTTGGATTTTGATACGGCATAATCTGAGGAACTGTTTTCTGGACCCTTCCCAGTGTCACAAACCACTTGTCCGGTTGCTGCTGAGCTCTATCCCGATGCCCAAGTTTTCCAATGGTTGCAATCTGTGGGTGATGATGACATTGTTGACGTAGTGGAAGAAGTGTGTAAAGAGGTGTTGGACGATGAGGAGACACGGTTGTCAGACAGTGGTGAAGTTTTTGTCTGGGTTGGAAGTCCGAGGGAGCAGCAGACTGAGGGATCGGAGGATGATGAGGTGACAGACTAAGGCTGGGTTGATAGGCCGGGTGAACACAGTGCTTCTGAGATGGAGGCGAGTCCTATACCAGAACAGGTTGGAAGAGGCAGTGGTGGGGCCAGACGGAGAGGCAGGGCCAGAGCTGGTGCATCAGCGCCAAATGTCTCACTTAGTGGCGTGGCGAGGGCTAGATGTTCTCAAGTCTTGAGGTTCTTTAAAGAAACAGCGGATGACCGATGGACTGTGGTGTGCAACCTGTACCACACCAGGATCAGCAGGGGTTCCACCACTACTAGCTTAACCACCACTAGTATGCTCAGGCATTTGAGTGCTAAACACCCATCTCAATGGAACCAAGGCAGTTCACCTCCAGCCGAGCCCACCACTGCTCCTTCCCCTGTGTCATTTGCTGCCTCTGCTAGTCAGCCCCCTGCCCAGGACCCCGGCACAAACAACTCCTGCTTGAAAACCACACCTTCGCCTCCACGATCCTCCACAGCGTCCACCAATGTCTCCATGCGCAGCATTCAGCTGTTTATACCCTAGACGCTGGAGCGCAAGAGGAAATACAGTTCCACCCACACGCCCAAGCCCTCAATGTCCACATCTCCAAATTACTGAGCCTGGAGATGCTGACCTATAGGCTGGTAGAGAACGAGGCCTTTCGCAACCTCCTGGCGGCGGCCACCCCTCGGTATTCGGTTCCCAGCCACCACTACTTTTTCCAATGTACCGTCCCAGCCCTCCACCAGCACGTGTCAGACAACATCATCCGTGCCCTGACCAACGCCATTTCTAAAAAGGTCCACTTAACCATGGACACGTGGACAAGCGTTGCTGGACAGGGCCACTATATATCGCTGACAGCACATTGGTTTAACTTGGTGGAGACTGGGACCGAGTTTAACCCTGTGAACACTCATATACTGCCGACACCGAGGATTGCAAAACCTACCTCGGTCACGGTCTCATAGGCCTACAATGCCTCCTCCTTCTCCCACCCCTCCTCCACCTCCTCCTCCGAATTACCATCCGTGGGCATGGCGCTATCAGTCGGTAGCTCTAGGCGCAGCAGGCGGTGCTCAAACTGCTGAGCCTAGGCGATAAAAGGCACACTGCCCAAGAGCTATTACAGGGCATCACGGCACAGACCGATCTGTGGCTGGCACCGCTGAACCTGAAGCCAGGCATGGTTGTGTGTGACAATGGCTGTAACCTGGTGGCGGCTCTGCAACTCGGCAGACTGACACATGTGCCATGCCTGGCCCATGTGTAAATCTCATAGTTTAGCGGTTCCTTTGTGCATTTCAGAAAGTCGACCACAGATGCTGCTACTCTCAGGGCAGCGCAGCGCTGCCTCCAACTGACCGCTCACTGACTGTTGTACGACGTACCCACGAGATGGAATTCCACATTAACCATGTTATCCAGAGTTTACCAGCAGCGCAGAGCGATTGTAGACTGCCAGATGTCAGCTTCCACCAGAACTGCTAGTCAGGTCAGTCAGCTTCCTCAAGTCTACAATGAGGAGTGGACGTGGATGTCTGATATCTGTCAGGTGCTGAGTAACTTTGAGGTGTCCACACAGATGGTCAGTGGTGATGCCGCCATCATCAGCCTCACCATCCAGCTGCTTGGCCTGTTGAAAAACTCTCTGCTCAGCATGAAGTCGGAAGCTTTGCGCTCGTCACAAGAGACGGGGGAAGAAGATTCCCTTGTTGATAGCAAGAGCACCCTCCGGTCTGTTTCTCAGCAAGTATCGGAGGAGGTGGAGGAGGATGAGGAGGAAGAGGAGGAGATTGTTGGTGAGACAGAAGAGGGGACTATTGCTCAGTCCTTATTAACTGTGCAGCGTGAATGGGAAGAAGAATAGGAGTTGGAGGCGGAAATTGAGAGTCCGACCAGTGAGGGGAGTGAATTCTTGAGCGTTGGGACTCTGGTGCATATGGCAGATTTCATGCTAGGCTGCCTATCCCGTGACTCTCGCGTTCAAAATATTTTTTTCAGCACCGATTACTGGGTATTCAGTCTCCTGGACCCACGGTACAAGCAAAATCTTTCCACTCTCATCCCTGGAGAGGAAAGGAGTGTGAGAATGCATGAATACCAGCAGGCCCTGGTGCACAAGCTGAAACAGTATTTCCCATGTCACCGCTAGCGGCAGAGGGCGTACTTCTGCGGGACAGGTAGCGAGGGAGAGTAGGCGAGCAGGCAGCTTTACAAGGCCTTTGCCAGTTTTATGTCACCCCAGCAAGACACTGTCACCTGTCCCCAGTCTCGGCAGAGTAGGGCTGATCTTTAAAGAAAGATGGTGAGGGAGTACGTAGCTGACCATACCATCGTCCTAAATGATCACACAGCTCCCTACAACTACTGGGTTTCAAAGCTGGACATGCTGGCCCCAACTGGCGCTCTACACCTTGGAGGTTCTTGCCTGCCCTACCGCTAGCATGTTTTCAGAGCGGGTTTTCAGTGCAACTGGTGGCATCATCACCGTACGCCTGTCGAATGACAGCGCTGACAGGCTGACGCTTATCAAGATGAATCAAGCCTGGATTTCTCATGATTTACATTCTCCACCAGGTGAAAGCAGCTCAACCTGAATAATTCTCATGTATGCACTCCTCCCTATTCTCCTCCTTCTCCTCCTCTTTGTACACTAAAGCAGAGGAAACTGGCTAACCAGGGCCAACTGGCTCTGTCTATAGTACTCTATGTATTTAATTTTTCTGGAAGGCCAACTACCTGGTCCTCTGTTTTAAAAATTTTTTGGGAGTGCCACATACAGGTACTCTATCTATTAAATTTTTCTGGAGGGCCACCTACCCGGTCCTCTGTTTTAAAATTTTTTTGGGAGTGCCACATACTCTATGTATTAAATTTTTCTGGAGGGCTACCTACCCGGTCCTCTGTTTTAAAACAAATTTGGGAGTGCCACATACAGGTACTCTATCTATTTAATTTTCCTGGAAAGCCACTTACCCGGTCCTCTGTTTTAAAAATTTTTGGGAGTTCCAAATACAGGTACTCTATCTACTTAATTTTTCTGGAGGGCCACCTTCCCGGTCCTCTGTTTTAAAAAATGTTTGGGAGTGCCACATGCAGGTACTCTATGTATTTAATTTTTCTGGAGGGCCACCTACCCGGTCCTCTGTTTTAAAAATTTTTTGGGAGTGCCACATGCAGGTACTCTATGTATTTAATTTTTCTGGAGGGCCACCTACCCGGTCCTCTGTTTTAAAAAAATTTTGGGAGTCCCACATACAGGTACTCTATTTAAATTTTCTGGAGGGGCACCTACCCGGTCCTCTGTTTTAAAAATTTTTCGGGAGTGCCACATACAGGTACTCTATGTATTAAATTTTTCTGGAGGGCCACCTACCCGGTTTCCTGTTTTAAAAATTTTTTGGGAGTGCTACATACAGCTACACTATCTACTTAATTTTTTTGGAGGGCCACCTACCCGGTCCTCTGTTTTAAAAATTTTTGGGAGTGCCACATACAGGTACTCTATCTATTTAATATTTCTGGAGGGCCACCTACCCGGTCTTCTGTTTTAAAACATTTTGGGAGTGCCACATACAGGTACTCTATCTACTTAATTTTTCTGGAGGGCCACCTACCCGGTCCTCTGTTTAAAAAATGTTTTGGGAGTGCCACATACAGGTACTCTATGTATTTAATTTTTCTGGAAGGCCACCTACCCGGTCCTCTGTTTTAAAAAAAATTTGGTAGTGCTTCATACAGGTACTCTATGTATTTAATTTTTCTGGAGGGCCACCGACCCTGTCTTCTGTTTTAAAAAAATTTTGGGAGTGCTAAATATAGGTACTCTATCTATTTAATTTTTCTGGAGGGCCACCTACCCGTTCCTCTGTGTTAAAAAATTTTTGGGAGTGCCACATGCAGGTACTCTATGTATTTAATTTTTCTGGAGGGCCACCTACCCGGTCCTCAGTATCACAAATTTTTTGGGAGTGCCACATACAGGTACTCTATATATTTAATTTTTCTGGAGGGCAACCTTGGTGGTCCTCTGTTTTAAAAAAAATTTGGGAGTGCCACATACAGGTACTCTATCTACTTGATTTTTCTGGAGGGCCACCTACCCGGTCTTCTGTTTTAAAACATTTTTGGGAGTTCCACATACAGGTACTCTATCTATTTAATTTTTCTGGAGGGCCAACTACCCGGTTCTCTGTTTTAAAACATTTTTGGGAGTGCCACATACAGGTACTCTATCTACTTAATTTTTCAGGAGGGCCACCTACCCTGTCCTCTGTTTTAAAAAAAATTTGGGAGTGCCACATGCAGGTACTCTATCTATTTAAATTTTCTGGAGGGCCACCTACCCTGTCCTCTGTTTTAAAAATTTTTTGGGAGTGCCACATACAGGTACTCTATGTATTAAATTTTTTTTTTTGGAGGGCCACCTACCCGGTTTCCTGTTTTAAAAAATTTTTGGGAGTGCTACATACAGCTACACTATCTACTTAATTTTTCTGGAGGGCCACCTACCCAGTCCTCTGTTTTAAAAATTTTTGGGAGTGCCACATACAGGTACTCTATCTATTTAATTTTTCTGGAGGGCCACCTACCCGGTCTTCTGTTTTAAAACATTTTGGGAGTGCCACATACAGGTAATCTATCTACTTAATTTTTCTGGAGGGCCACCTACCCGGTCCTCTGTTTTAAAAAATTTTTGGGAGTGCCACATACAGGTACTCTATGTATTTAATTTTTCTGGAGGGCCACCTACCCGGTCTTCTGTTTTAAAAAATTTTTGGGAGTTCTACATATAGGTACTCTATTTAATTTTTCTGGAGGGCTACCTACCCGGTTCTCTGTTTTAAACATTTTTTGGGAGTGCCACATACAGGTACTCTATCTACTTGATTTTTCTGGAGGGCCACCTACCCGGTCTTCTGTTTTAAAACATTTTTGGGAGTGCCACATACAGGTACTCTATCTATTTAATTTTTCTGGAGGGCCAACTACCCGGTTCTCTGTTTTAAAACATTTTTGGGAGTGCCACATACAGGTACTCTATCTACTGTCTTTATAGCAGCCTCCAGAAGCCGGCTCCATAGCAGCCTCTGCACCCCGTCTCCATAGCTGCCTCCACATGCTTTCTCCATAGCTGCCACCACACATTGTCTCCATAGCAGCCTCCAAATGTCGTCTCCATAGCTGCCTCCAAAAGTCGTCTCCATAGCTGCCTCCACATGTCCTCCCCTTAGCAAACGAGCTGTGTCAGGCTCATTTTTCGAGTTTTTCTCCAGATACGTTATAGAACTTGGTCACTATGTCGCCGCCATGCTGACTTATCGACTAAATATACCGACAACCTTTTGTTCACAAAGGAAATAATTTGAGTGCTTCTTGCTCACCTCCTTTGGTTCCTCTCTGTCACCATAACCAGGCCAAATACTGATACGTACAGTGCTACACGTTATCTTCTCCAAAAGGAGTCCATTTGGGGTATGTCGCCATGCCACTCTCTAGCCTGACGCTGCTGCCGCTGCCTCCGCATGCCATCCCCTATAGTGTCAGGGTCAATTATTGGGTGTTTTAGATGCTATCTCGCTTCACTCGCATAATGTTGCAATTAGGCAGCCTCAGAGGCATCCATGCATGCTGCCCCTGCGATTTCCTGTCCTGGAAACCATTTTATGAGGTTTCCAGGTTTTTGGCCAAGCTTTCCTGTGCAGAGCCTTGGTCCCCTTGAAAAATGCTTGAGTCTCCCATTGACTTGCTCGAGTCTCCCATAGGGTTCGTTAATCGAAACGAGAAACTCCAGCATTTGGAAAAGTTCAACTCGAATAACGAGCACTTAAGCATTTTAGTGCTCGCTCATCTCTATAGAAGACATCCAAAGTCATCCAAAGTCTGGATGTAGTCATCCAAAGTCTTCTTGCCCTAGTATGTGCAACCACCTTGCCCAGTCTGATAAATCTATGACAATAGATGTGTGTTATATTGGGTTAATAATTTCCTGAAGGCTTCTTTCACTTCATTATTCCTCAGGCTATAGATCAAAGGATTAAGTAGCGGTGTAAAAACCATATAATTTAGAGATATATATTTCAGATAAGCTGAAAAACTTGCCTGTCCCATGTACATGGTCAGACTTGTCCCAAAGAACATAAATACCACAATGAGGTGGGAGGCGCAGGTGGAGAAGGCTTTGTATCTACCATGAGAAGAATTTATCTTCAATATAGAAAGAATAATACAAAAATAAGATCCTAGGATAAAAATCGGAGAAGAGAATAAAGTAAAAAATCCAACAACAACAATAGTTATTTTATAAAAGGAGATATCACCACATGCGAGCTCCATCATGGCCAACACCTCGCAATAAAAGTGATCCAGGCGGTTCTCTCGACAGAAGACAAAAGGTTTTATTAAAGTGGGAGCTGAAGAAAAGAGAAAACTTCCTTCCCACATGAAGACAGTGATGTATCTACACACCCTCCAGCTCATAATGACGGTGTAATACAAGGGGAAGCATATGGCGATGTACCGGTCATAGGCCATCACCGCCAGCAGTAGACACTCAATCCCTCCAAGAATCAGGGCTGTGTTCATCTGTATGAGGCAGTAAACTACTGATATTCTCCGCTCCTGGGATAATACAGTGATGAGAAGTTGGGGTACAGTGCTGGAGGACACACACAAGTCCAGAAAAGACAAATTACAGAGAAAATAATACATGGGAGTGTGTAACTTAGAGACGAAGATGATGGTGTAGATCAGAAAACCATTTTCTAAAACGGTCAACACATAAATGACATAAAACAGAAAAAATAAAAATGAACGAATCAGGTCATTTTGCGAAAATCCAATCAGGATAAATTCGTTAATGAATGTTTGATTTTCAAATTCCATATTGTAATCTTGACCTTGATTTACAGCTCAGATCAGTGAGGTCTCACTCACACTAACGGTCATTGGTCTCTTGTGCTGAAACTCACTCATGATGGTAACTCCCTTCCTGAAGCTCAGATGTCTGTTTTGGAATATCGTAAAGGTAAAGAGCATTGAATTTAATAAAAACAGTAACATTTTGGTTTTACCATGATGAAAAAATACAAAAACAGCCATAAACCATCCCCTGATGCCGTTAAAGGATCTTCAAATGACTGTAGATTTCTGATACCTGTAAGGAGCTGCACCTATGATATTTAGGAATCCCATTGCTTCCACCTTATCTGCTGACATGGTCTCTGTGAAGGCAGGTCACTATAGACAGGTTAGATGAGCCCATCACACCTGAAGTGCACATCTGCCTTTTTGCTTTATCTAAATATTTGCATTACAATATAATTGTGTTTTATAACTTACCTTGCACCCTGACCGAATCCTCTGTGTAGTCCCTGGGGTTGGGCATTGGTTTGGATGCATTTAAAAAAACAACATGTGATATGTCTGTGCTGCAGACGCCTCAGCTCCTTTGTGCTCCTGTACATCTCCTCCCTCCCCCACTGATGTCAGCTCACCAGGCTGTGAGCTCTATGAAGGAGCAGGAGGGAGGAGCTGTACAGGAGCACAAAGGTGGGGGCTGAGAGCCGAGCAGTGAGCAGCACAGACAAGTCATGTGTTGTTTTTTAAAAAATGCATCCAAACCAAAGCCCAACCCCTGGGACTACACACAGGATTCTGTCAGGGTGTAAGATACGTTATAACATACAATTATATTGTAATGCAAATGTTCAGAGAAAGCAGAAAGGCAGATGTGCACTACAGGTGTGATGGGCTTCTGTAACCTGTCTTTAGTCAAAATGAGGTCCCTGGTGACAGGTTCCCTTTAATAAATCTGGAATAAATTACACAATCTATGATTTCCAATAAGAGCAATTTAACAAATAATAGCAACAAGGCACCAAAACTCCTTAAAGGTCTTAAGCTACCAACACTAACTGCAGGCATAGACACTGATAGATCATCAACTTGTGATACAATATAGTAAGCAGTATCGCAAGACACACACTGTACCGGGTCATGTCCTGCCAAGGAGAACACGTCTGTACAGGACATGGGGAATTTTAGTCCATTTTTGAAAATGTGAATTTGTATTTGCTCACTCTTATCACCTCTCTCTCTATTTCTATGAAAACTAATAAAAAATATTCATATGGTAAAATGTAAAAAAAATATTAAGTACTTAAGTGGAAAAAAAGGAAAGAACTTAAATCCTAAAAACATCTGTAAATACTTTTGAATCCAGAATCCAGAAGATCAAAGCTATAAACTTGTCATTGTAAACACTAAAAAAAAATGAGGAGATTGGGGCACATTTACTTACCCGGTCCCTGGCGCCTTCCCCAATCCGGACTGTCCGATGAGGATGAACTCTGCCGCGATTAATAAAGATTGTGCACCTGATATTCTGCATGTGCCTCTTCCCCGGAGTTCACCTTCTTCCTCTCGGTGTAGGTAAGTGCTTGGCTTGCGACACAATTTAACACAAGTTAAATCCCGCGGTTTGTCCGATGGCCGCCCCCTGACTTTTGTTGCATGAAAACCGGCGCAGTTGCTACAAAATCCGATCGCATGCGCCAAAAAACCCTTTTAAATCCCTGTCCCAGCGGCGCAAAACAGAAAATCGTCGGGATGTCCGACAAAAGTGCGGTAGTAAATAAGCCCTATTGTGTCTCCATCAATCACTTCTCAGCAGCATCTTGTAGGCAACACCTTAACACCCACATATAAGAAAAATATCTCTAAATGTCTTTCCCACAGAAGAAAAGTATAAATAGCAATAATGAAAGAAAACGGGTAAACTCAGATGTGTTATACATAAACATTTATTCCAAACAATTACAATTTATCATTGTAGACAATGGGGGTCATTTATTTATTTTTCTTCCTGCTTTTTCTGTCTTTCTTGAGAAATTTTTTGGCAAATTGCAATATTTGCGCCTTTTTGGGGACATTTTGAAATGCCCCCAAGACATTTGGTTTTTGTTAGTAAGACGCATTTATCTTCTATTCCACATGTGCTAAATGTCCCTAAAACTCCAAATGAAACCTTACTTAAGAAAAACGTAGAAAACGGAAAGAAGTGATATGAGACATTTGTGCAACATTTTTGAGACATTTGTAAAAAATGTCTAAAAATGGGAACTGAAAAGAAATATTCAACACAAGGAAAATGTGAGATTGATAAATTACCAAAGTAGCAGATGGAGAAAAGACAAGAACAGAGATAAGATAATGACCCCCAATGCGTATAAATAATACTGACATCACAGGCTTAGTGTGCTGCGTCTTCCTTCCTTGGGTCATTACATCTGCCACTTATAAATGTTTTTTCTCGGAGAGCCCCCCCTCCACCTCCTCCACCAGGAATTCGTTTGCTCTGCCGTTATTATTTTTAATTATTTTTTCTATTGTTAAACGTGAATTATTTCCCACATGAAATGCGATGAAACTCCTGAATTCTTTTCAATATCGTAACAAATTGGTAAAACTTTTTAATCAAACAAAACAATCAAATTTTTTTTTCACATTACTCTGCAGTTTTTTTTTTGAGGCAAAAATTAGAAATTGTTTTGAAAGGAATCAGACATCTTAACCCCTTCAGGGCTTATTTTGGCCTTTAGGAAGCGGCCCCATTTTTCAGATCTGCCCCCTGTCACTATAAGTGGTTATAGCTCTGTAACACTATAAGATATTTAGGGGAGTTTGAGATTGTTTTCTCATGACATGTTGTACTTAAAATTAGTTTAAAAATTTGGATGATATCTTGAGTTGGACATATCTGGAGGACAACCATACTTTTTTACCAGGAGGAGCTTGACGTCTCTTATTAGCCTGGGTTTTGGTATGGTCTGTAGCTCTAAGAAGAGACTGGCAGGTCTGGTCCCAAATACATTTGAGGTCCTACACCAGATCCTCTACCGCACGGACATGAGAGGGAGTAGACAGCAGAAGAGGAGGGCGAGGAATACGTCCATAGACCACAAAGAACGGAGCCGCGCCAGTAGACCCCGAGTCCATGGAATTGTAGAACTCAGCCCAGGGTAGTAGGTCAGCCCTGTCGTCCTGATGGGCTGAAACGAAGTGGCGGGGGTAGCAGCCCAAAGTCTGGTTCATCCTTTCTAGTTGACCATTAGACTGAGGGTGGTAGGCAGAAGAAAAGTCAAGGTTGACCTGCAGTTGGTTACACCAGAATTTTGACACAAACTGTACTCCTCGATCGGACACGATGTGTAGCGGAAGACCTTGCAGCCAGAAGATATGTTTGAAGAATAGACTGGCAAGACAGAAGACCTGGAAAGGGAACAAAATGGGACATCTTCAAAAACCGGTCTGTCACCACTTAGATGAAAGTACTGCCCGAGGAGACAGGCAGATCGGTGACAAAATCCATTGCCACGTGGGACCACGGGCAACTGGGTATCGGCAACTGCAGTAACATTCTAGCCGATTTGAGACGAGAGGCTTTGTTGTGGGCACAGGAGGGGCATGATCCCACAAACTCCCGAACATCTTTGACCAGATCTGGCCACCAGTAGTAGTGGGAGATGAGGGCCATGGTGCGTTGCACCCCAGGGTGCCAAGGCACACGAGAAGAATGTCCCCAAGACAAAATCAGGTCTAACATATGTCTTGCCGGGAGGTAGCTGCCGTCGGAGCTGCAACAACAAGCTGGTCTGGAGAAATTATGTGCCGAGGAGCTGGTTCTCCAACCATATCAGAAGCACAGGACAGGGGATCAGCCTTGATATTCTTGTCAGCCGGATGAAAATAGATAAGCAGGTCGAAACGGAAAAAGAACAAGGACCACTGGGCTTGCCTGGGATTCAGGCGCTGGGCTGTCTGGAGGTATAGCAAGTTCTTGTGGTCAGTGTACACACTCATGGGATAAGGAGCACCCTCCAGAACATATCACCATTCTTCCAGAGCGAGTTTGATGGCCAACAGCTCTCTGTCTCCAATCGAATTATTTCTTTCAGCTGGGGAAAAGGTCTTGGAAAAGAAGCCGCATGTGGAAGTTCGGGCCCTTGGGCCCTCTCTGGGTGAGCACTGCTCCAGCTCCTACAGAGGATGCATCCACCTCAAGATGAAAAGTTTTGTTAGTATCAGGCCTAGAGAGTACTGGAGCCGAGGCAAAAGCAGACTTCAATTGGAAAAAGCCTCTTCAGCTGTAGGAGACCAGGAACGTGAGTGCCAAGATGGGAGACACCACAGCAGAGAAATCGGAAATAAACTGTCGATAATGATTCGCAAACCTCAGGAACCTCTGTCTGGCTCGGAGGCCTTCTGGGCATGGCCACTGAAGAACTGCAGACAGTTTTGCGGGATCCATTTGGAGGCCTCTGTCGGAAATTATATAACCGAGGAATGGAAGGCTGTGCTGGTGAAACTGGCATTTCTCCAGTTTGGCGTAGAGATGATTGGCACAAAGTCGACCAAAAACTTGACGTACGTGTGTCTGGTGGGATTCAAGGTCTGGAGAGTATACCAAGATGTCATCCAGGTAGACCACGACACACGTATAGATAAAGTCCCGGCAAATGTTGTTAACAAATTCCTGAAAGACAGCAGGGTTATTACACAGTCCAAAGGGCATTACGAAACATTCAAAATGCCCGTTATGGGTATTAAACGCCATCTTCCACTCCAGACCTTTACAGATCTGGTTGAGATTGTAAGCACCCCAAAGATACAGCTTGGAGAACACCCTGGAACAACATAGGCAATTAAAGAGTTCCATGATCAATGGCAGGGGGGTAGCGGTTTTTAACCATTGTTCTTGTTCAGCCCTGGTGACAAAGAAGAAACCTGCGCCCGGCTGAGAGGAGCACTTGCGTATGAAACCCCTCTGCAGGTTCTCCTTGATGTATTCAGACATGGCAGCCATCTCAGGGACAGAAAGCGGATAGACCCGACCTCTGGGAAGAGTGGCACCAGGAAGGAGATCCACTGGGCAATCATAGGAACGATGAGGTGGCAAAGTCTCTGCTTGTTTCTTAAAACAAACATCTGCAAAGTCCCGGTAACTAGCTGGCAGACCCTCCAGAGAGTTGGAAGACACAGGAGAGGTCAGGAGCATAAATGGTGCTACCATACATCAGGATTGGCATTCAGGGCTCCTATGCAGATCTCACCAGTCCTCCAATTGAGATCCGGAGCATGGAGTTGAAGCCAAGGAAGACCCAGAAGAAGAGGTGATGTGGAGTGAGGCAGGACATAGAAGGATAGTCTCTCCTTGTGCAGCACACCGACCTGCAAGAACAGAGGCTTGGTGCAGTACTGGACTGGGTCAGAGAGGATTTGGCCACTGACTGAGGAGATGACCAATGGCTTCTCAAGACGAACCACTGGGATGTGATGCCAGGAGACCAAAGCGGCATCCACCAAGTTCTCTGTGGTACCGGATTCCAAGAATGCAGAGACCTGGATCTGGGTGCTGGTGCCAGGTGTGGAGAAGCTTTGCTTACACCTAGGGATGCTTCTCCCAAGAACCCTAGGCCAGGACGTCCTTAACATGAGAGGAGAGTCAGCTACGGACAGGGCTGCGCCGTCTTAGGAGAGTTCCCTGGCCAGGGTCCGGAACTGAACTGCATATTCTCCCGCAGACGAGTTGTCTTGGTGCAGGTTCAACAAAGCAGTCTCGGCAGAAGAGGCCCGTGCAGGTTCTTCAAATACAGCCCGGACCTCCACCAGAAAAGCTGTGAGAGTAGCCATGACTGGGTCGCCTCTGTCCCAAAGAGGGGTAGCCCAGGCCAGGGCTTTCCCGGACAGGAGACTGACGAAGAATGCCACCTTGGATCGCTCTGAGACAAATTGTAAAGGTATGAGTTCAATTTGCAGGGAGCACTGGGTTATAAAGCCCCTGCACTGTTTAGGATCTCTGTCATACTTGCCGGGCATAGACAGCCATAGTCTGGGTTCAGCAGCAGGAACACAGACCGGGGTGGCATGAGCCGGAAGCAGATTCAGGAACCTGTTGCTGTTGCTGGGCAGCTAGCAGCTGTTGCAGCATGGTGGTGACTTGATCCAGCTGTTCGCGTTGAGCAGCAATCTCTTGGGATTGCTGGACCTCTATGGCGGCAAAGTTGGGTCGAGTGTGAAGCGGAACCTCGGCGGTATCCATGGCTGGATCTTACTCAGGATTCGGGATGTGTGGATCCACTGGACCACCACTTGCTGTGGCAGGGTACCACCACAGGTGGTCGCAGCTGAGGTTGAAGTACCTTAAAGGAAGACAGTCTCGTGGTCAGGTCCTTGCAGAAGGTCAGGGCAGGCGGCAGAGAGGCAGGGTCATGTCCAATCCGGGGTCAGCAACGGGAGGTCCAGGCAGATGGGAATGGGAGAAGAGGAACATAGGCACATGGGACACAGGAACACAGCAGCACGGAGGAACACTGGTAACACAGCAACACGGAGGAATACTGGTAACACGGCAACACAGAGGAACACTGGTAGCATGCCGACACGGGACTCAGGAGCAGGAACACACAGGAATGCAGGAATACACAGGAACGCAGGAATACACAGGAACGCAGGAATAATCGATAGGAAGCTTTCTATAATGCTGTGAGGCACAAAGATCCGGCAAGGGTCACAGGAAGGGGCAGGAACTTATGCCAGAGGCCACTGCTGGAGCTAGGGGAGGTAAGTTGTGCCGGGGGCACACGCAGGGACACGGTTGCGCCCGCGATCTGAGACAGGGAACGCAGGAGCACCCGTGACAAATGTTATTTTTCTTTTTACCTATTTTACTTTTTACAAACTTGAACCAGCAATGCTCTGATGTTCTGATCGCTGGTTCAAGTCCAATACACTGCTGTACAATACTAATTCATTGTAGAGCAGTATTAACTATCTGGCGGTGCTCACACATGGTCAGACAGTTTGCAGTCAAACCCAGGAGGGCTCTGATTGCCAGGACCAACGGGCAGCCCCGGGCACTTGGCAGACCTCGGATTGCCCAGAAGAGGATCAGATCCCCCGGTAAGCAGTACTGGGGATCCGATCCTTAGGAGGAAGACCCTTACACACTGTGGTCAGAGCCGGAGCCGTGATAGTGTGTGATGTAATATACAGCTGACTCCTGCTGCTTCAGGTATCTTTCCATACTATTAGGTCCAATTGTGCATAAGGGTTATACAAGGTTTTCTTCCTTTCTTTCTTCCTTCCTGATCCGGTCCTGGCTGCTAAATCCGCATAAAAAAATGGAGATAAAAACTCCTGGAATGGTTTGGCCCTCCTTGTATAATACCTCCAAGATCTAGGACCAAGAGTGAGGAGATACCCCAGGCAAATCACAGCCCTGGCTGCTCATGAGTGAGGCCTCTTCTTCTCCATGTGCCCTGGCATCTGTTACCTGACACCAGGAGTGCCCCAAGGGAATCCTTCATCATTGGCCCTGATGACATTAAAAATACTTTAAAAACAATTAAAAACACAGATCTGGGTTACAAAGACCCAATTTGTATAGACAGGCAAAAGGTCAATACATAGAAGTGTGACATAAATAAATACATGATTGTGGCAAAACATACACTCACCGGCCACTTTATTAGGTATACCATGCTAGTAACGGGTTGGACCCCCTTTTGCCTTCAGAACTGCCTCAATTCTTCGTGTCATAGATTCAACAAGGTGCTGGAAGCTCCTCAGAGATTTTGGTCCATATTGACATGATGGCATCACACAGTTGCCGCAGATTTGTCGGCTGCACATCCATGATGCGAATCTCCCGTTCCACCACATCCCAAAGATGCTCTATTGGATTGAGATCTGGTGACTGTGGAGGCCATTTGTGTCCAGTGACCTCATTGTCATGTTCAAGAAACCAGTCTGAGATGATTCCAGCTTTATGACATGGCGCATTATCCTGCTGAAAGTAGCCATCAGATGTTACAGGGTACATTGTGCTCATAAAGGGATGGACATGGTCAGCAACAATACTGGGGATTTGAGTCACTGTTGCCTTTCTATCAGCTCGAACCAGTCTGCCCATTCTCCTCTGACCTCTGGCATCAACAAGGCATTTCCTCCCACAGAACTGCCGCTCACTGGATGTTTTTTCTTTTTCGGACCATTCTCTGTAAACCCTAGAGATGGTTGTGCGTGAAAATCCCAGTAGATCCGCAGTTTCTGAAATACTCAGACCAGCCCTTCAGGCACCAACAACCATGCCACGTTCAAAGGCCTCAAATCACCTTTCTTCCCCATACTGATGCTCGGTTTGAACTGCAGGAGATTGCCTTGACCATGTCTACATGCCTAAATGCACTGAGTTGCCGCCATGTGATTGGCTGATTAGAAATTAAGTGTTAACGAGCAGTTGGACAGGTGTACCTAATAAAGTGGCCGGTGAGTGTACATGTTAGATATTAAAAATAGTAAGTGTATAAATGACAGTGTTATTTTGTATGGACCCAAAATATCGGTTGTAGACCGACTGGGTAAGTTGCCACAGAAAGACATATATAGTGACTGATACATGAAGGGGTATTACCAGAAGCCGTCCGACAAAAGAATAAGAGCCCCTAGGTCTATGTTCCCACACCAGTGCCGCCACATGTATATAAGGTACGCTCACTATCTATGCAGATACTCCTGATGAAGCCTACGTGTTAGGCGATATGTGTTGGGCTCTTATTCTTTTGTCGAACGGCTTCTGGTAATGCCCCTTTATGTATCAGTCACTATATGGGGGTCATTTACTAAGGGCCCGATTCGCGTTTTCCCGACGTGTTACCCGAATATTTCCGATTTGCGCCGATTTTTCCTGTATTGCCCCGGGATTTTGCCACACGCGACCGGATTTTGGCGCATCGGCGCCGGCATGCACGCAATGGAAATCGGGGGGCGTGGCCAAATGAAAACCCGACGGATTCGGAAAAACTGCCGCATTTAAAAAAAAAATGTGTCGCGAAAATTGCACTTACCTTGACCTAGTATAGGCTGGTGAATTTCAGGGCATTCCAGCGGATCTCGGCGGACTTCAGCGCAGCAGCGACATCTGGTGGACAGCGGAGGAACTGCCTTAGTGAATCCCGACCGGACCTGAATCCACCGCAGAGAACGCGCCGCTGGATGTAAATCTGCCCCTATATGTCTTTCTATGTCAACTTACCTAGTCGGTCTACAACCGATTTTTTTGGGTCTAACTGTCATTTATGCACTTACATTTTGTAATTCTACATTGCATGCACTTATATTTTGCCACAATCGTGTATTTATTTATGTCACACTACTATGCATTGACCTTTTGCTTGTCTATACAAATTGGGTCTTTGTAACCCAGATCTGTGTTTTTAATTGTTTTTAATGCATTTTTTGCTCAGTAAAATATTCATTTATTTCTTATACACATCATCTTTTTTCTTATAAATGTATATTCATATTTGATGCAGTTTTTTTCTTTGATATCACCCCTTGACTATAGCATATTTATTAATCGGGCCTATCTTGTTTTTCATTTTCACTTGCCCGTACCCGCGCCATAAGCTCCATAAGTTACAGCAGTAGAAAATCTTGTCAACCTCGTTTTGGTTGAAGCCATGTTTGAAGGTATTAAAAAGCAAAGTCTTCAACATCAGTTTTAAAATCCCCCCACAGGCGTTCTGGTGCCTGTATCTACAAAGAGGCTCCAGAATTAAACATCTCCAGTTTATTGCCTAGTTGCTGCCGGTCAAATACGCGGAATTTATCATAGACTGGTGCTCGTGTGCCGGCATATGATAAGGGCCATGCCCTCCTGTCCCGGTGGATACATTGAGGGACTTAGACCACTTGATGTATCCATCAGGCAGCCGCACCACCAGGAAGTACTACCCCAGCTACGACCTGACATAGTTTTGTGTAAAAACCTGTAAAGAAATGTTTGCAGGCTTTTAAAAACTATACAGGCATGGGACAGGAAAGCCCCGTGCCCCTCCTCTCCTCTGGTGCCCGCGCCTCTCAAAGCCCCCTCTACGCCCACATTGTCTGGAGGTGGCATAGTCACAAACTTATTACAATTTTTTTGCAGTGGGCAAAGAAATGTGATCATTTCATTGCTTCTAAGCCAGAAAATGAGGCTACAGGTAGGTGATAGGACAGGGGACGGGTGGGCAGAAGAAGTCAGAGCCGAGCATGCCTCTGACTTAAACAAAAAGAAGCACGGCACCAAGGGACAGCGGCACAGGACACCAGTAGCCCAGGTAATTAAGTACATGTTTTTTGGTTTTTTTCACAATCACCTAGGCCACCTCTATATTGGAAGCTTGTTACCCCTTTAGGTGTTTCACAGGGGTTAAACAAAATGGAGGTGCAAATTAGAAATTTTTATTATTTTTGGAAAATGCATTGATCTACTCCCAAAAATACACATTCACAATTTATTAAATAGCAAATTTTGCTGCCCAATTTGTCCTGAGTGTATTTATACCCCATATGTGGTAAGAAAGTGGCGCAGGGCACACGGCAGGGCACTGAAGGGAAGCAGTACCATCCAATGCAGATTTGCATTGTCACATTGTACAGTCTATACCATTTTTATTTTCTGTTAATGTGGACATATGAGGGCTTATTTTTATGTGGGATGAGCTGCACTTTCCAGAAAATTAATTTTGGGGCATCTGTAGCTTAGAATTTAGCTCGATTCACCATACTATGAAAACAATAAATCAACTTTGTTCTACAGGTCAATATGATTACAGTGATGCCTCACTTACATTTTTGTTGTTGTTTTGCCTTATTTGGCAAAAAAAACAAATTTCACTAAAATCGTATGTGTTTTTCCATTACAATTTTATTTTTTGAGCTGGTTGGAGCTTATTTTTTGCAAGAAGAGTTGTTATTTTCACTGGTACCATATTGGAGTCCACAACTCTTTTTGATCACTTTTTAAACATTTTATAATTTTTTTTTTAGATTTTTAAGTGGAGTTTTTATAAAAAAAAATAATGTCTCTATTTTTGCACACAATTGGACTTGAACATTCAATTGTCTGATCCATAGTTCAAGCTAATGCGCTGTAATACCGATGTCCTGCAGTGTACTATAACCGTCAGCCCATGGTCAGGCACGAGCTTACAGTTCCAGCAGATCTAACAGACATTGACCTCCGACCGCTGTGGGGAGCTTCATCCTTCTTTGGACCCTACGGCTGCCATAGAAATGATCAGATCACCCAGACGGGAAGGCCGTTCAGTGTGAGAGGAGCCAAAAGTCTCTACCCAATGCAGTCATGCTTGGTGTCTAAGGGGTTAATACCCGTGATCAGAGTGATCTCTGACTCCGAATATCATAGTAGAGCGTCAGGTGTAATATTTAGCTGAAACGCAGTGTGTGCGGCACCAGGTCCATTTGTGAGCCAGTGTTGTGGAAATAATAGTACTGAGGTTTGTGGGAAGTCCGTTCCCCAGCGGGACAGCGTCAAACAATTTATCAATTTTATTAATAATTTATTTGAGAGAGTAACTTCAAGTGTGAGGTAATTATGTAAAAAATTGCTTTGAAATTCTTTAAAACTATTTCTGCATAAAATTGCATTTGTATTCAGCCCCTTTGTCAATCCCTTGTAAGACCACCAGAGAATGGTTTTCTATATGTTTGCTTTGTTCCCTACTTTGTTAGATATTTGCTAACTTCAAACAGGACCTATGGCTTGCTTTCTGTAATGGCTTCTTCTTGTCGCTCTTCCAAAGATTTGGACACATGCTTTAGACACATTGGGGCACATTTACTTACCCGGTCCAGTCGCGTTGTCCGACGCTGATTCGGGTCTGCCGGGATTCACTAAGGTCGTGCGACCGATATCCAGCAGGTGTTGCTGCTGCGCCGAGGTCCACCGGAGTTCACCTTCTTCGTCCCGATGCATGTAAGTGCTGATCTTGCCCTAACTCCGCAGTTTTTCCGAATCCGTCGGGTTGTCCGACGGACAAGCACCCCCCAATTCTGTTGCGTGAAAGCCGATGCCGATGCGCCACAATCCGATCGCATGCGCCAAAATCCTGGGGCAATTCGGCACAAATTGGAAATATTCGGTATACCCGACGAAAGTGCGACGTTCAGACACTTAGTAAATGAGCCCCATTCTCTAACCTGAGCTCTTGATGGAGCCTGGACCTCTTGGCTGCTTCTTATTAGTGATTCTCCTTGTCTCCTGACAGTTTAGGTGAATTGTCATGTCTTGGTAGGTTAGATTGTGCCAATCTGTTGATCAATCAATGCTCAGTGTTCAGAGTTTAGGCTAGTTTTGTAAAGCTTAACACAACTGGTGTGTTTCTTTAAAGGAACATGTCATCAGGATCACATATTTTCATCTTATGACCCTTAGACTTTTTCATCCTATTTTCCAATCTTTTTTATAGTCAACAACAATGGTTTCATGCACTTATAAAAATTCATAAAAGTATAACGAACAACAAATGGCATTGAGTCCCGGGAGCGTTAAAGTCAATCATCATCATTATCTTCTCTCTGCTCTGCTAGCTCTTTCTGCCTCCTCCCTCCCTCCTGTAGATGTGAGCTGACAGAGATTTGCTTGGAGAACAGGTGGTCGGCCAACCACTGCATGAGGGAGGGGGAGTTAAAGTTAAAGAATTAAAGTTTTCTAACAAACCTCAGAGACTTTAAAAGAAAAGCTTCAGCAATGAAGGAAACAATTAGGACACAGTTGTGATCTACGTACTAACAATATGGCTCCTGGATTTTATGAGACATTGATTGTTGGATGTCTTACTGTGTAATTTGTTAGTATTTTCCTGAAGGCTTCTTTTACTTCATTATTCCTCAGGCTATAGATCAAAGGATTTAACGCAGGTGTAAACACCATATAATTCAGAGATATATATTTCAAATAAGCTGAAAAACTTGCCTGTCCCATGTACATGGTCAGACTTGTCCCAAAGAACATGAATACCACAATGAGGTGGGAGGCGCAGGTGGAGAAGGCTTTGTATCTACCGTGAGATGAATGAATTTTTAATATTGAAGAAATAATACAAATATAAGAGCCAATGATGAAAATGGGAGGAGTCAGTAATGTAAATAGGCCTACGACAACAATAGTTATTTTATAAAAGGAAATGTCACCACAAGCGAGCTCCACGATGGCCAAAACCTCGCAAAAAAAGTGATCCAGACGATTCTCTTGACAAAACTCAAAAGGTTTTATTAAAGTGGGTCCAACTGAGAACAAGAGACTGGCTGACCACATGATGACCGTGCTGTATCTACACACCCTCCAGCTCATAATGACAGTGTAATACAGTGGGAAGCATATGGCGATGTACCGGTCATAGGCCATCACCGCCAACAATAGACACTCAATCCCTCCGAGAACTAGGACGATGTTCATCTGGGACAGACAGTCAACGACTGATATTCTCCTCTCCTCGGATAAAACATCGATCAGTAATTTTGGAACAGTGCTGGATGAAAAGCAAAAATCCAGAAAAGACAAATTACAGAGAAAATAATACATGGGAGTGTGTAACTTAGAGCTGACAATGATGGTGAAGATTAGAAAAACATTTTCTAAAACTGTCAATATATAAATAGAAAAGAACAGTAAAAAGATGAAAATACAAATCGGAAAATTTTGAGAAAATCCAACCAGAATAAATTCTTTGATAAGAGTCTGGTTTTCTAATTCCATATCATTATATGATAAATGTTCCTGCAATAGATCAAATGCCTATAAGTAGAATATGTGTAGAATATTGCCGAATCCCAAATGATCCCAATGCACTGCAGACATTTGTTTGGTGACATGAGAGAAATGCCAGAAAAAAACTGTTGATGACCCAATAAAATTAGACAAATTCTTCTAGAATCTCAGAGACAAAGGGCTCGATCAACAGTGATGCAACAGAAATAGTAAAGTTTTATATATTTATTCTAGATTCGTCAAAGTTGTCAGGCACAACAATATAGTTAAAACTTAATTGGTTTTGAGTAGTGAAGAGCAGGTTCTTGTTTACCGGGTTCGGCCGAACTTTTAATAAAAGTTTGGTTTGGGTAACTAAATCGAACCCAGGGGTCTGTTTACTCCAACCATAAAGTCCAATTCTACAGTATTGTATATGGTGAATTGTCTACTGATCTGTAACGGTGTGCCACCAACACACTGTTGCAGATCTTTTAGAATGACAGGCCAGGAGTCTAGTACAGGGGCATCAGGGGATGACGATCCATTGGAAAATGGTAGCACACATGCGGCTCTGGCATTGAAATGCCACTGGTGACTCTGCCAGCGGTGTTTAAAGGGTTAATACCTGTGATTGGTGTCTGCAATCCTTAACATAAGGTGAAAGCTGGTTAATGGTCTCCTTTGCGACTCATCAAACAAGTTTTTTTGGCTGAGCCCATATGCCAAGCGTGAACACTGAGCCCTAATGCCAAACTCGAAGATTGCGCTCAACGCTAGTTTTCAAGCAGAACTTATATTTTTTTTCATTTGCTCTCTTTTTGCTTTACCATTGCTTAAAGGGACTCTATCAGCATATCTTATACCTTTAAACTCCTAGAACCATCAGGTAGGGTGTGAAATATTTTAGCAGGGCCTCTGTTATATGAATACTTAACCCTTTACCTTTAAAATCAAATAACCCAGTAAGTCATCTATTAATGACCGGAGAATAGTCAATTATTTCCCTTATTCACTTTCAATCAGTTTGGTTCTATAGTAGCTGTGAGCTACAGAACCGGAGATGTTGGCTGTTATGCCGGAACTAGTTCATTATCTGCAGCTCGTGTACAGATGTACTAAGGTGAGGGTCTTTATCCTAGTGGAGAGTAGAACCAGGTCTCTGCTGCACCAGATTAATCCCTGTGTCTGATACTGGATGACTAATCTGGCCCAACATTGGACTGTTAAATTCTAGTTTGCACCTCCTATTAGTTGCTCTAGTTTGATGATCCACAGTATGGAATCTTATTGAATCACCAATATTCAATCAACACAACTGATCCCACCATAAATTTCCCATTACGCTGGAAGCCAAAAGAGGATCTTATAAAATAACAGAGACCCAAATCAACCGATAAACCAGCGTCATGTTTCAGAGTATCGAAAACCTAAATTATTTCCATAATATAAGACGACTTATAGATGTGTCCACCCTTAATGGATCTCAGATTTGGTTATAGGCTCAAGTATCTAATGACACCAGTTATATAAAAGTTGCATTCACCTACATATTGCCCGGATGGCAGAACATTGACACATACAGAATACCCCTATATTATTATATAAACAGTGTTATCATATAAACCTGATATAAGACCCCGTATCTGGCCAAGAAGAGAGCAATCAGAGGAGACATCTGCCCCGGGAATACTTGGTTGTATCAGTAGAAAATTCAATGGGGCTCATTTACTTACCTGGTCCTGTCGCAATCCTGCGGCGCGTTGTCCGACGTGGATTCGGGTTTTACTAAGGTCATGCGCCCGATATCCAGTAGGTGTAGCTCCTACCTCAAGGTCCGCCGGAGTTCACCTGCTTCTTCTCGGTGCATGTGAGTGCTTGATCTTGCGACACATTTAGTTTTTTAAATTCTGCGTTTTTTCTGAATCCGTCTGATTGGCCAAAGGCCACGCCCCTAATTTCTGTCACGTGAAAACCGGCGCCAAAATCCGATCACGTGCGCTAAAATCCTGACGGAATTCTGCGCAAAACGGAAAAATTCGAAAGAGCGGCCGCAGAGCCCTTAGTAAATGAACCCCAATATGTTAATATGTTTGCTGATATCACCTTCAAACATGTAGGCAGAGAAAAAACTAATAAGTTCATATGTGAGGGCTTGGAAAAAAAATAATTAGAACTTAAATTTAATCAAAGAGCTCATTTCCAAAACCATCTGTACAAAAATTGAAAATAGGGGGACAGAAAACTTACGATAAAAAGATTTTCAAGGCTTTTCACTAGATCAAAAATAAAACCTAAACTAAGGAACGTAAAAAAGTTGAATCTTCAATCGGCAAATATCAGCCGGGTCGTGCAGGCAAAACCTACAGGCTGATGAAGAAAGATAAAGTCGGTCACATTTTCGTTATTTTACAGAAAAGAGGAAAAAAGTCAATTATTTAGCTAAAATGTTGAACTACAATGAAACGTCAGAACATGTTACACGTGAATGTATTAATATAGATCCATATAGTGAAATGAAAGACACAGACATTTCAGGTTCTGTGTTTGGCTTCTTCTTTCCTCGGCCCATGACGCTTCCCTCTTATACATGATTCCCGCACCCCAGAGAGCAGAGCTGCCGTTATTATTTTTAATGAATTTATTTTTGCAATTGTTAGACATTAATTATTTTCCGATTGTGAATTATGAAAATCCAATTTCTTTACCTCAATTTATTTGAATAATATTCTAACACGTGTACATAAAACTAAGTAAATCAGAACATAGTGAAAAACTGTAATAACGAAAGTCATCAAAAGAGAGGAACAAGATCTAGGACAGGTCCTGTGTGAAGGAAAAGGCGGAGCTTGTTATCTACTCAATCTATCTGTTCACCCCCAAATATCCTGAGCTCTTCCCCTTGGGGGTATATGACCACCATTCGTGAAAAATGTCTTCAAGTGATAGACCTCCTGTATAACAATTTTTGGGATATTCTGGTGACTAACAATGCCTGCTGATAAAGGATTACAAGTAGAGATGAGCGAACATACTCGTCCGATCTTGATGCTCGTTCGAGCATTAGCGTACTCGAAACTGCTCGTTGCTCGGACGAGTATTTCGCCAGCTCGAGAAAATGGCATCTCCCGCCGTTTTGCTTTTTGGCGGCCAGAAACAGAGCCAATCATAAGCCAGAAGACTCTGCACTCCACCCAGCATGACGTGGTACCCTTACACGTCGATAGCAGTGGTTGGCTGGCCAGATCAGGTGACCCTGGAATAGACTAGCCCCTGCCCGCGCTGCTCGCATCATTCTCTGTCTGGATGCCGCTAGGGAGAGAGCTGCTGCTGGTCAGGGAAAGCGTTAGGGTGTTATATTAGAGTAGTGTTAGGCAGGAGTGATTCTACAAGTACCCAACATTCCTTCTTAGGGCTACAATAGCGTTATATTTTCCTTTTTTTTGTTTGCTTGTGGCTGGGCTTGCTGCCATTAGTAGTGCAGCTAGTACCATATTGTGAGGAATTTGCTGGGAGACTTGCGACCGTTGTGTTTAGCTCTTAGTGACACACATATCCACCTCAAACACTCAAAAAAACTCATAGTCATCTGACACAGCACAAAATCCTGTTGTGTGCTGTCAGTGTAGGTTAGAAACTAGCCATAGCAATAGGATAGCATCGTTTTGTTTAAAAAAACCCCACAAAAAACACAAAAAAATTATTTTTAAGTTTAAACTTTAATTTTGAAAATGTTTAACCCGAGGGCTAGGGGTAGAGGACGAGGGCATGGACGTGGGCGTCCAACTACTGCAGGGGTCAGAGGCCGTGGTCCTGGGCGGGGTGAGACACCACCTGCTGATGAGGGAGCAGGGGAACGCTGCAGAGCTACACTCCCTAGGTTTATCATGTCTCAAGTTACTGGGACTCGTGATAGAGCACTGTTGAGGCCAGAACAGTGCGAAGAGGTGATGTCGTGGATTGCGGACAAAGCTCCTAGCCATTTGTCCCCCAGTCAGTCTTCCACGCAGTCCACCCATGTCACTGAAATCAGCACTCCTCCAGCTCCTCCAACTCAGCCTCCTTCCCCCCAGTCTGCCCCCTCCCAGCAAAATTTGGCATTTGAACCGGCATACTCCGAGGAACTGTTTTCTGGACCCTTCCCACAGTCACAAACCACTTGTCCGGTTGCTGCTGAGCAATTTTCCGATGCCCAGGTTTTTCACCGGTCGCAGTCTGTGGGTGATGATGACATTATTGACGTAGTGGAAGAAGTGTGTAAAGAGGTGTCGGACGATGAGGAGACATGGTTGTCAGACAGTGGTGAAGTTGTTGTCAGGGCAGGAAGTCCGAGGGGGGAGCAGACTGAGGGATCGGAGGATGATGAGTTGACAGACCCAAGCTGGGTTGATAGGCCGGGTGAACACAGTGCTTCTGAGACGGAGGCGAGTCCTATAGCAGAACAGGTTGTAAGAGGCAGTGGTGGGGCCAGACGGAGAGGCAGGGCCAGAGCTGGTGCATCAGAGCCAAATGTTGCCCGCAGTCAAGCTCCCGTGGCGAGGGCTAGATTTTCAGAAGTCTGGAGGTTCTTTAAAGAAACACCGGATGACAGACGGACTGTGGTGTGCAACCTTTGCCAAACCAGGATCAGCAGGGGTTCCACCACTACTAGCTTAACTACCACCAGTATGCGCAGGCATATGAATGCTAAACACCCCACTCAATGGCACCAAGCCCGTTCACCTCCGGCTTGGCACACCACTGCTCCTTCCCCTGTGTCATCTGCTAGTCAGCCCCCTGCCCAGGACCATGCCCTAAACACCTCCCGTGCGAAAACCCCATCTTCGCCTCCACAATCCTCCACAGCATCCACCAGCGTTCAGCTCTCCATACCCCAGACGCTGGAGCGCAAAAGGAAGTATAGCGCAACCCACCCACACACCCAAGCCCGCAACGTCCACATCTGCAAGTTGCTTCGCCAGGAGATGCTGCCCTATAGGCTGGTAGAGACCGAGGCCTTTCGAAACCTCATGGCAGCGGCCGCCCCTCGGTATTCGGTCCCCAGCCGCCACTACTTTTCCCGATGTGCCGTCCCAGCCCTGCACAAGCACGTGTCAGAGAACATCATCCATGCCCTGACCAACGCCGTTTCTGACAAGGTCCACCTGACCACGGACACGTGGACGAGTGCTGCCGGGCAGGGCCACTATATATCGCTGACGGCACATTGGGTTAACTTGGTGGAGGCTGGGACCGAGTCTGACCCTGGGGCAGGTCATATACTGCCGATGCCGAAGATTGCGGGGCCTACCTCGGTCCAGGTCTCAAAGGCCTACTATGCCTCCTCCTCCTCCCACCCCTCCTCCACCTCCTCCTCCGAATTACCATCCGTGGGCATGGCGCCATCAGTCGGTAGCTCTAGGCACAGCAGCAGTGCCGTCGCTATGCGACAGCAGGCGGTGCTCAAACTGCTGAGCCTAGGCGATAAAAGGCACACCGCCCAAGAGCTATTACAGGGCATCATGGCGCAGACTGATCTGTGGCTGGCACCTTTGAACCTGAAGCCAGGCATGGTTGTGTGTGACACCGGCTGTAACCTGGTGGCGGCTCTGCAACTCGGCAGACTGACACATGGGCCATGCCTGGCCCATGTGTTAAATCTGATAGTTCAGCGTTTCCTCAAGACATACCCCAATCTGTCTGATTTGCTCACGAAGGTGCGCCGCATCTGTGTGCATTTCAGGAAGTCCAGCACAGATGCTGCCACTCTCAGGGCAGCGCAGCGCCGCCTCCAACTGCCCACTCACCGACTGTTGTGCGACGTGCCCACGAGGGGGTATTCAACATTAACCATGTTATCCAGAGTTTACCTGCAGCGCAGAGCGATTGTAGACTGCTAGATGTCAACTTCCACCAGAACTGGTAGTCAGGTCAGTCAGCTTCCTCAAGTCTACAATGAGGAGTGGACGTGGATGTCTGATATCTGTCAAGTGCTGAGTAACTTTGAGGAGTCAACACAGATGGTCAGTGGCAATGCCGCCATCATCAGCCTCACCATCCCGCTGCTTGGTCTGTTGAAAAACTCTCTGGTCAGCATGAAGTCGGAAGCTTTGCGCTCGTCACAAGAGACGGGGGAAGAAGATTCCCTTGTTGATAGCCAAAGCACCTTCAGGTCTGTTTCTCAGCGCATATCGGAGGAGGTGGAGGAGGATGAGCAGGAAGAGGAGGAGAATGTTGGCGAGACAGAAGAGGGGACCATTGTTCAGTCCTTCACTGTTCAGCGTGTATGGGCAGAAGAAGAGGAGTTGGAGGAGTTGGAGGAGGAGGAAATGGAGAGTCAGGCCAGTGAGGGGAGTGAATTCTTGCGTGTTGGGACTCTGGCACATATGGCAGATTTCATGCTAGGCTGCCTATCCCGTGACCCTCGCGTTCAAAGAATTTATTCCAGCACCGATTACTCAGTATTCACTCTCCTGGACCCACGGTACAAGCAAAATCTTTCCACTCTCATCCCTGGAGAGGAAAGGAGTGTGAGAATGCATGAATACCAGCAGGCCCTGGTGCACAAGCTGAAACAGTATTTCCCTTCTGACAGCGCTAGCGGCAGAGTGCGTACTTCTGCGGGACAAGTAGCGAGGGAGAGTAGGCGAGCAGGCAGCTTGTCCAGCACTGGCAGGGGTACGCTTTACAAGGCCTTTGCCAGCTTTATGTCACCCCAGCAAGACACAGTCACCTGTCCCCAGTCTCGGCAGAGTAGGGCTGATCTTTACAGAAAGATGGTGAGGGAGTACGTAGCTGACCATACCATCGTCCTAAATGATCACACAGCTCCCTACAACTACTGGGTTTCAAAGCTGGACATGTGGCACGAACTGGCGCTTTATGCCTTGGAGGTTCTTGCCTGCCCTGCCGCTAGCGTGTTGTCCGAGCGGGTTTTCAGTGCAGCTGGTGGCATGCATCATCACCGATAAGCGTACACGCCTGTCGACTGACAGCGCTGACAGGCTGACGCTTATCAAGATGAATAAAGCCTGGATTTCTCAGGATTTTCATTCTCCACCAGGTGAAAGAAGCTCAACCTGAATAATGTATGCACTCCTCCTCCTCATTGTCCTCCTTCTCCTCCTCTTTGTACACTAAAGCAGAGTAAACTGGCTATTTTTTGCCAGGGCCAACTGGCTCTAGCTATAGCACTCTATGTATTTAATTTTTCTGGAGGGCCACCTACCCGGTCCTCTGTTTTAAGCAATTTTTGGGAGTGCCACATACAGGCACTCAATCTATTTAATTTTTCTGGAGGACCACCTTACTGCTCCTCTGGTTTGAAAACTTTTTTGGACTGCCGCATACAGGCACTCAATTTATTTAATTTTTCTGGAGGACCACCTTACTGCTCCTCTGGTTTGAAAACTTTTTTGGACTGCCACATACAGGCACTATCCAAATTAAATTGTCTCCATAGCAGCCTCCACATGTCGTCTTTTTAGCTGGCTCCACACGTTGTCTCCATTGCTACCTTCACACGTCATCGCCATAGCTGCCTCCAAAAGTCGTCCATATAGCTGCCTCCATATATGGTCTCCTTATCAAACGAACTGTGTCAGGCAGAATTTTGGGTTGTTTTCATGGCTTCCACATCAAACTTGTTAACTTTGTCGCCACCCTGCTGTGTAATCCACAAAATATACTGGCAAACTTTTATCATTTACCGATATTATTTCAGCGCTTCTTTCGCATCTGTTTACATTCCCCTCACCCGCCATAACCCAAACTTATAAGAACGCTACTACACTTGATCTTATACAAAAGGTTCTTAGAAGTGCTGTTTGGGGAGTAGCCTAGAGACAGGGGCTTGGATTGGCGAAAGCTCGCCTGGCAGCGGAGCGCCAGCTCCATCCCAAGATCCAATTAACATAGTTTGAACTGCAGCACCTTTAATCTACTACTAGTTCACTGCCTCCATACATGGTCCCCTTATCAAACGAGCTGTGTCAGGCAGAATTTTGGGTTGTTTTCATGGTTTCCACATCAAACTTGTTAACTTTGTCGCCACCCTGCTGTGTAATCCACAAAATATACTGGCAAACTTTTATCATTTACCAATATTATTTCAGCGCTTCTTGCACATCTGTTTACATTCCCCTCACCCGCCATATCCCAAACTTATAAGAACGCTACTACACTTGATCTTATACAAAAGGTTCTTAGAAGTGCTGTTTGGGTAGTAGCCTAGAGACAGGGGCTTGGATTGGCCAAAGCTCGCCTGGCAGCGGAGCGCCAGCTCCATCCCAAGATCCAACTAACATAGTTTTAACTGCAGCACCTTTAATCTACTACTAGTTCACTGCCTCCATACATGGTCCCCTTATCAAACGAGCTGTGTCAGGCAGAATTTTCAGGTGTTTCACCAGATACATAGTGGAACTCGGCCCATCTGTCACCATGCTGGAGACCTGAAGTTTCAATCATAGAAGCAATATGGATGCCCCAGTAGTCACTCTTAATCATGGAAGTCGTCTCCATGGCTGCCTCCCCATGTCGTCCCTTTATCAAACGAGCTGTGTCAGGCTCATTTTTCGGATGTTTCACCAGATACGTTATGGAACTTGGTCACTATGTCGCCACCATGCTGTGTTATCGACTAAATATACCGTCAACCTTTTGTTCACATAGGAAATCATTTCAGTGCTTCTTGCTCACCTCCTTTGGTCAAACCTGAGTCCATTTAGGGTATGTCGCCATGACACTCTCTAGCCTGCCGCTGCTGCCGCTGCCTCTGCATGCCGTCCCCTATAGTGTCAGGGTCAATTATTGCATGTTTTAGATGCTATCTAGCCTCATTCTGACACTTTGTCATGGCCATGCTGTTGCCCATAATTTTGGCATAATGGTGCGATTAAGCAGCCTCAGAGGCATCCATGCATGCTGCCCCTGCTGTTTCCTGTCCATTTCCGTGGTGTTTCCATCCTTTTCTGAGGTTCCCAGGTGTTTGGCCAAGCTTCCCTGTGCAGACCCTTGGTCCCCTTGAAAAATGCTCGAGTCTCCCATTGACTTCAATTGGGCTCGTTATTCGAGACGAGCACTCGAGCATCAGGAAAAGTTTGTCTCGAATAACGAGTACCCGAGCATTTTAGTGCTCGCTCATCTCTAATTACAAGTCCTCCCCATGTCACCTAAATTTAGCTGCCAGTGGGGCTCTGTACCTTCATTGCAGTTGTTTTTCTAATATGCAAATTAGCTTTTCTGACTCATGTCTCCTGGCAGTGACTCTTCTCTCTCTTAGTCTGGCAGTGAGCCACGCCCCATTAATCTTACTGACAGCTCTGTGTCTCTTCAAATCCCTGCTCTGCCTCCTTGAAATTAGGGACTGTCTGCTAATATTCAACTACATACATATAAAGCTCTATATACAGATGGGAAACATTGTCAATTTCATTCATGTCATGTGACCAGAGTGACATTATCACAGGTCCTTTAGCCTTCTAACACTAGCAAACTGTACACCATGTATGTGATCACATGATATCACAGCAGCCTCCATGGAGGATTAGGAGGAGTAGAAGTCCATGGAGGCTGCTGTGCCTTCATGTGGTCAGATACATGCATGAGGCTAAAAGACCTGAGATGATGTCAACCTATGACCAGTAAGGAGGCATAAGGAGGAGTAGATGTGAGGGTCCGGCCAAGCAGGACACCCCCCCCCCCCCCCTCTGATGTAGGACCTGTCACTGTATATGTGCAAATGCAGTGCACATAATGACAGGTTCCCTGTAAAGGCCAAGGACTGATTCCAATTGCTGGAAACATTGCCTAGAAATAGTTGGTTTCTCCTGCAGCCGAAGCCTCTCAGTGGCAGAAATATTGGGGCACATTTACTAAGGGTCAGCGGACCGCGGTTCGGTTGGGTTTCCCAAATATTTCCTTTTGCGCCGAATTGCCCCAGGTTTTTGCCACACGTGATCGGATTGTGGCGCATTGGCGCCGGCTTGCATGCGACACAAATCGGGGGGACGGGCCATCAGACAACCCGACGGATTTGGACAAACCGCGGAATTTAAAAACAAAATTGTGTCGCAAGCCCAAGCACTTACATGCACCGGGAAGAAGACGGTGAACTCCAGCGGACCTCAGCGGGGAAGTGACACATGCAGGAAATTGGATGCACAATCTTAGTGAATCGCGGCAGACCCAAATCCTCATCGTACAATGCACAGCGGGGATCGCGACGTGAGTAAATATTTCCAATTATCTTTATTTGTCCGTATTTTGAAAAAGTACCCGAAACGCATTCATTTTTTATTCATATTTTTACCATTTACTTATTGATCGCTTTTAATGATTGTACATTTGTTTTTTAAAAATTAAAATTGGTTTCCTAGATACAACTTTTTGTTTCTCTGGATTGTCTTCTTAGCGCCCCATACATGCTCATAGATTTTTCCCCATTACTTTACTATGTACCGCCATCCTCTGTTGATGACCGGTTTATCTTGAGCCTTGGGAGATGCTTCTTGTACATCCTAGGAACTAGTGTCATTATATTGGATCTGAGAACTTGAACATTGGAGCAGATCCCAGATTGGACCCCAGGTTGGGCTGTGTATGCATTTGCTTCAAGAAAGAACAAGGTGAGCACATTTTATGTGACACATAATTGGGTAGTCTAATAGTCCAGGGTAACGCATTCCAGAGAATCTGAGCAGCTCAGGAGAAATCTGGAAGATATGAATGGGAGGTTTGAATTAAAGAAAATAATAATCTCATTGAGATTATATTGAGACTGAAATGAGGGAGGGGAAGTTCGTAGGTGCAGTGCTGCGCAGAGCTTTGTGGATGAGAGGGATTACTCAAAATTGCACCGACAGGGAGACTGACAATCATTGCTTTGACTGGCACAGAATGGAGGCATCTCTGTAGTATCTGGATTGATAGACAAGTTTATCTGTAGAATTAGGAATAGATTATTAATAGCATTAATATCTCCAACACATCAACCAAGGGCAGAGACCTTGCTCGGTTTCTGATGCCAGTATCTTGGGTACATTAAAGGGGTATTCCTCCCACGAAGACAAGATTCTTAAATATACTCAGGATAACAAAAAAATACATTTTCTAATTCAACAGTTCACTGTTATTAACAAGAATACAGCATCTCACAGACATAAGTCCAACCGGTCTCTATCAGTCCTGGTGTACACAATTTCAGTTGCCTCTGGACACGCCCTGTAACTTGTGACTTAAGGGTCAGCAAACATCTTGCCTGATGCTGTAGAGCTGATTACGGAGAGCCGAAATGAGCATCGGGGAAGGAGTCATCCTTGACACTGGAGCCATTACAGTAACAATTAATGTGTAAGATCCTTTTTTCACTTTAAGGTGGGAAATGCTTCTTCAAAACCATATGATGTATAAAGATACAATCTTTTATATACACACAGTATAGCCTGGCAGCCCCATTGAAGCATTACATCATTCCCTTCTCCACTTATGGTTTATGTATCTCCAAGTGTTATCCGGGTATGACCATTCAGTCTGTGTACCATCACTTGTAAATTGCTCTCCTTGATCTCCTTTTAAAAAATCATATATTTACCATTATTCATCATTATGTGTTTTGTAAACAATAAATATTTGTTATTTCATTTTTAATATTCGTTTGTAGTCTGGCTCTCTCTTCTTATTTTGACCCTCCCTGATGGAACTATCTGCTCAGGGGTCAACAACAAAGATTTTTCTCAAAATATATAGATGTTCAACTACATCTACAGACGGGTGTTGACCATGGAGGCCATTTTAAATCCAACTTTATTTTTTCCAATGAGAAGAGGGTAGAGATGGGCAAATCGATTCTAACAAAGTGGAATTTGTTTAGAATTTCAGGAAAACTTCAGTTCTGCACAAATTACAGTTTACCGTAATGGTAAGGCCCGATTCACGTTTTCCCGACATGTTACCCGAATATTTCCGATTTGCGCCGATTTTCCCTGAATTGCCCCGGGATTTTGGTGCACGCGATCGGATTGTGGCGCATCGGCGCTTCCATGCATGCGACGGAAATCGGGGGAGCGGCCGAACGAAAACCTGCCGCATTTAAAAAAAATAATTGGTCGCACGCGCCATACTTACATGCACCAGGAAGAGATCAGTGAACTCCAACGCAACTCGGCGGACCTTGGCGCAGCAGCGACACCTGGTGGACATCGGGCGCAGGACCTTCATGAATTGCCGAAAGACCCGAACGCTCGTCGGAGAAGCCGCCGCTGGAACGCGAATGGACCGGGAAAGTAAATGTGCCCCAATGTGTTACATGGGGCAGGGAACTCTGGGAAGGAGAAAGGAACACCCCCGATCACATGTGCAGACATGTAAGCCAATCAGCGACCGTCTTATGTGATGTCACAGCCCTATAAGAACAGACAGCCCTTTGCAATCCTGTCATTTCACACTGCATGTGCTGTCTGTAGCGTCCAGCTGCTTGTACTCAAAGTTCAGGGTGTCCACTTTGCGGGATCAGTATACCCCAAATTTCAATTCTTTTTTGTTGCTAAAGTTGATATCAAGAAATCTGACAAAAAAATCACTCCAGAAACTATGTTGATTTGGCACAAAGTCCAGGTTGTCAGTTTTTGGGGTTCTGCATTCGCCAAATTTCAATTCTTTTTTGTTGCTAAAGTAGATATCAAGAAATCTGTGTCTGGATTCTAACTACCTGCCTCAGCCACTATTCTGATGCTGCCACCCGCCTGATGCCACACATCTGCTGCTAGTTGCTCCCTCTGCCTCCCACCATCTTTACCAGGGACTGGAATTGACACTCACCTCCACACCTCCATGGCGTACCATGTTGTGGCCACCACCAGAAATTGTCATTGTGCAACTCTCTGACCTCCTGCTGTTGCTGCTACCTCCAAACTCTGTCATTGTTTCAGTCTGTGGCCTACCAAGTTGCTGCCACCAGCATTTGTCATTGTGCCACTCTCTGACCTCATGTTGCCGCTGCCACCTCCATGCTCTGTCATTGTGCCACTCTGTGACCTACCATGATGCTGCCACCTCCATAATTTGTCATTGTGCCGCTCTGCACCCTACTCATGCTGCTTCCAACTGACCGCTGTCTCCCTGGAACACCCTGTGATTTCAATAATGCTGTTTTAACCCTCCACTGCTCTATTGTGTTGCCACTATGTTTGGTTTTCCCCTTCATTTCATCCATCAGAAGGAATGAAAAGCCTCAGAATTGATAGCCAAAAGCAAAAGTGGATACAGAACACACAGGACATGCAAGTATTCCCTTTACTGGTCATCTCTGTTTTGCATCAACTCCTGTTTGTTTTTGGCTTTAGCAATACTGATGATGGATTATTGACCTACTGAAATCGGACACTGACGGATGAAAAGAAAGGCAAAATGATCAGTGACGTCAGTGACTGTAGCATTATGCAGAGCTTTGTGGATGATGGTGATTATTTTAAATTTTATGTATAAGGTGACAGGTAAAAGTGCAGTGACTGGCACAGACTGGAAGCATCCATGTAGCTTTTGGTCTAAAAGACGAGACTGGCTGCTGCATTAAGAATAGAATAAGAGTAGAGATGAGCAAGCACTAAAATGCTCGGGTGCTCGTTATTCGAGACAAACTTTTCCCGATGCTCGAGTGCTCGTCTTGAATAACGAGCCCCATTGAAGTCAATGGGAGACTCAAGCATTTTTCAAAGGGACCATGGTTAGGGAATAAAATGTGTTATTTAATTGAAAAAGAATGTCTTCTGATAAGTTATCAGATGTATGCAAACATCTGCAATCTATTCTTCACTGTTTCGACCGTATATTATCTCCCGACAAGTTAGCAGATGTGAAGAACAGTGAAGAATAGAATAAAAACAGTGAACACAGGATCATTTAAGTGAAAAACGCAGTGAAAAACACAGTGAAGAATAGATTGCAGATGTTCGGCACATCTGCTTACTTGTCGGGAGATACGCTGTCCCGGGATCCGTTCCTCTTCTTCCACTGAAGTCTCCCCGATCTCTCTCCCTTCCCGATGTCTCTCTGTCCTTCCCGATGTCTCTGTGCCGCTGTCCCAATGTCTCCGTGCCTGCAGCTGCCCCGCTGTCTCCGTGCCTGCCGCTGCCCCAGTGTCTCCGTGCCTGCCGCTGCCCCGGTGTCTCCGTGCCTGCCGCTGCCCCGGTGTCTCCGTGCCTGCCGCTGCCCACGATGTCTCCGTGCCTGCTGCTGCCCACGATGTCTCCGTGCCTGCCGCTGCCCCGCTGTCTCCTTGCCTGCCGCTGTCCCGCTGTCTCCGTGCCTGCCGCTGCCCCGCTGTCTCCGTGCCTGCCGCTGCCCCGCTGTCTCCGTGCCTGCCGCTGCCCCGGTGTCTCCGTGCCTGCCGCTGCCCCGCTGTCTCCGTGCCTGCCGCTGCCCCAATGTCTCCGTGCCTGCCGCTGCCTGTGCTGCTCCCCGGTGTCTCTGTGCTGCTCCCTGGTGTCTCTGTCCTGCTCACCGTGTTCTTCAATGTGTTCTTCACATACTATTTTGTTCGCACCTTTCCGCCGTATCTTCCGACAAGTAAGCAGATGTGCCGAACATCTGTAATCTATTCTTCACTGTGTTTTTCACTGTGTTTTTCACTTAAATGATCCTGTGTTCACTGTTTTTATTCTATTCTTCATTGTTCTTCACTGTGTTTTTTTAATTAAATGCTCGATCTCGAGCAGGGGAAATACTCGTCCGAGCAACGAGCCGTTTCGAGTACCTTAATACTCGAACGAGCATCAAGCTCGGACGAGTATACTCGCTCATCTCTAAATAAGAGACATTGCCGTGTAATATATATCTTTAATGTCTGAATGTCTAATATCCATAATGTCTGATCTATCCAAAAAACAAATGGTTATCACACACCATGAATGACATTGCGGAAAATACGTCCACATGGCCGAATTGACACCTTTTGCCATTTGGCCTGCTGAAAACACTGTGAAATCGTTCTTCCAGCTATTGGGCCAGAGTGGTGCCCCAAGAATGTGTTTATCCTCATCTTGAACAAACGAACAAAGTGAAAAACCTTTTGCTTCATCTAGAAGGAAGACATCTTCTCATTACATGGGGGAGATTATTAGCCTTCAGGTTGTTATATTATAATTAGTGTTAGAACAAATACCTGTCGCTAATTACTCTTTGGGGATTTATAGGTTAATCCAGGTAAAATGATTTAGTGTATAAAAGACTCTTCCAGATTAATACTGTAAGAAAGAAGAAACAGAACATAAAGTGCACAAGGATTATGTTTATTATTCTTTGGAAATTCCATTGCGTTTTTTGATTTAATTCGCATCTTTCTTGGTAATCTCCTCCTCCTTTATATTCAGCCTCATCTCTGCATCCACATAACAGTGACAGGTGAATTACACCAAACTAACAGAATCTAAGACATCCTTCTACACTTATGAGGATGAGTTCCCACTTTCAGTTTTTCAGATGCAGTTTTTGCAGGCAAAAGGAGATGTTTATAATAATAGGTAAGAACATCTCATCGAGAGCCGGGATTCCTGCTCTTCGTCTCTACTCTTGGTTTGGACATCAAAAACTGCATCTGAAAATGTGAACGAGTGAAAACATCCTTACGCCCCATGAACATGAATATAGTGGGGACTGATATATTGGTACCCATTGACGCCCATGGTGCCCGGTCAAGGTGCGGTAAGACAACATGTGCATGCCCGTACACGGAGAAATATTAGACATGTCCTATATTTCGCCAGGTTACGGCACCAACTCTGTGCTGCTCTATGGAGAGGGAAGGGGTAAGATGCTGTCACTCCTCTTCTCTCCTGTATGCTCACCTCGGCTAAGATCCAGAAGAGCGTACATTCCTCTGCATGACGCCTGCATCTGTTTTTGCGTCTTACTTTCCTTTTTTATCTTCACCACTTCAGCTTTCAAAAATTCTATTCTATTCTCCTGGCTGCTGGACACATCTGTGAAGATCCCATCTGTTCAGCTTTCGGTGGTCATATATAGCAGATAGCTATGGGCCTACAGAATTGGCTCCTTATATGACCATATACACACTAAGCTTCTCATACAAGTCACATCTATTGCAAACTAAAGGAACTGCCATAGGGAAACCCCACAGCTCAATGTTTTTTCATCAAAGAAAAAAACTTTGAGCCAATACTATCTTAAAAATTTACTTTACTAAACAGGGTCAATGTATTCTTTTTATTGATACTAATCAAGTATTTTTTTAAAAAGAATAAATGTATATCTCTACTTTTAATACATAATTACATTTAAGATAACATATATCTATATTTGCATCTCTGTTTATTACAAAACATCTTGTGACACTGGTCCTGATGGACCCGACGTGGAGGCTTTGTGCCACAATGGTAACAAGTAATTGGACTTGGCCAAAGTCTTTAAATAATCAAAGAATTCTATTTACTAAAATATACTACAGTTCAATAAAATTTTTTAAATCTTTTCCTATGAAATATGTTTTTTTACACCTCAGAAAGTCCAAATATCTCTGAACACCGTCTCTTCCATGTATACGGCTGTTAGACCACGACCAAAGTGTTTGATATCTGTACAGTATTAAGATTGTCCAAAATTGTAAATGTTCATGTAAATCTCCAAATGTTTCCACCAGTTATATTGATTCCAATGCCAGTGTTTTTTTTATTTTTATCCTTTTCAGTCTTGAACCATTACAGTTATTTTCTTTTGGAGGTAATTTTTTTCTTTACTTTATCATTTCTAAGCACAAGCTCTTTCTACAGTACGTGTGAGACGATAAGGTGGGTCATTTCTGTTCCATCGTTGTACCAAATATTTGTCCTGTGTTGACTAAAAGTGTTAAATTTCAAAGTTTAAAATTCTCTATTATTTTCTTAATCCACACACAGTGGTTCCATTTGGAAAAATTGCATAGATTTTAGAATTTGATCTATCAATCATTAATATTGCCATTGTTTTGTTTTTTTTCGTTGGGGAGTTGGGTTCTTTATTTTAACTAGAAGCAATGGAATAAATTTCTCCAAACATTTCTGAATTAAACGCTTCTTCTCCCATTTCAGTGACAATGATATGAGCCCATATCACTGTGTGCGAACCTTCAGTATGGAACTTGGAAATCAGACGATGATCACAGAATTTATCCTGATTGGTTTTTCCCAGAATTTGCCGATTTGTATTTTCCTTTTTATTTTGTTCTCTCTTATTTATATTTTGACCATTTTAGGTAACGGGTTCCTTGTCTGCACCGTCATCGTCAGTCCTCAGTTACACACTCCTATGTACTATTTCCTCTGTAATTTGTCTTTTATCGATCTATGTTACTCATCATGCAATGTTCCAAAATTACTTATAGATGTTTTATCAAAGAAAAGGAGAATTTCTGTGACCATGTGTATCACACAGATGAATATCAGCCTCATTCTGGGAGGGATTGAGTGTATGTTACTGGCGGTGATGGCCTATGACCGGTACATCGCCATATGCTCCCCCCTACATTACACCGTCATTATGAGTTGGAGGGTGTGTAGATACATCACCGTCTCTATGTGGGTGGGAAGTATTGTTTTCACATCATTTCCCACCATCTCCCAGCCTCTTGTATTCTGTGCAGAAAATAAGCTCAATCATTTTTTTTGTGAGATGTTAGTGCTCCTGGAGGTGGCGTGTGGTGACCTCTCCTTCTATAAACTGAGTATAGTTTTCGTAGGATTTTTCACATTGGTGTCACCCCCTGTGTTTATAATTGGATCTTATATTTCTATAATTATTTCTATGCTAAAAGTCCATTTTTCACAGAGTAGAGCTAAAGCCTTCTCCACCTGCGCCTCCCACCTCACTGTGGTGTTTCTGTTTTTTGGGACCGGTATGATCATGTACATGGGACAGACCAAAAGTTTCTCACCTTATCAAAAATATATTGCACTCGTTTATATAGTTGTTACACCCATGTTAAACCCTTTCATCTACAGTCTGAGGAACAACGATGTGAAAGAAGCCTTCAGGAAAAACGTAGCCAGATGTCCAGTACTGCAGCTTTAACATTTCTCTTCATGTTCCACTTTTTGAATAAAAATCCAATTTTAACTCATATGTTAATGAGGCATTTGCTGCACCAAGGACCTGTCCTCAGCCCTCAAGCACTGAACATTTGTGTTTAGGCCACAGCCCTACCTGATCGATCAGCAGGAGAAATTCTCTTGTGAGAAGCATCGGGTGACATTAGAAAAAGAGGGAAATGAATGAACGAGGAAATGCACGACCTTGGTGAACCAGTTGTGTCATTAGAATACAGATTACATAGAAAATGACTTGTAAATGGTATAATGGACAAAAATAATGAAGGTATTTTGTAAATCAAGCATTTCTCTACAACTTGCAAGTGGTGTATTAAAACACATTATGGAGGTGGAAGATTTCATTCTAGTAGTAAATATGGCCAAAATTTTTTAATTCAACTGCCCCACGAGTATTGAAGAGACTGATATGTTCTGGTGGTTGTAGGACTTCATTTACTTGATTCATTGAGCTTCTCTCCATGGGATTGCACTGGATTGTGGTTATACTTCCATTGTGTTATTTCTGTCTCTGACCAGATCATGTTCCTCGAGTTCTTGGTGTTTTATTTTGCGATTTTCTAAGAGTGTAGTTTCAGATTTGTGGCTGAGTTGCATCACTGTGAAGAGCTTGATGGTTGGACAGACTAGAAGCATCCCTGTAGTGTCTGCATTGATAGACAAGTCTGGCTGCGGCATTAAGAATAGATTAACAATAGCATTAAAAGTCTAACACATCAACGAAGACCGGGGACCCTGTCCGGTGCTCTAAAGCCAGTATCTTGAGTACTTTAAGTAATCCTTCTTCTGAGTAACTTCTGAGTACTCCTTCTTCTGTAGTACCAGGATCTGGCTGAAGCATTTGATTTTAGTTATTTCAAGACACATTTTCACATTCACAACAAATCAGACACATCTCTCGCGCTAGTGACCGGTCTATGGGCAGGTCATGATTTTGATGCCTGAGCTCCCAATTTCCGGTGCAATGTCCACACATCAAAGAAAGTAATGTTTTCTCCTCCTCTGGCCACTTCACAGAGGAACTAGCTCAGATTTATCTCCAAGATACAAGCCAATCACATAGAGAATACTAAAACTTCCCCTACAAGGAACAAGTTGAGGTTCAGCAAGTATGGCTAACCCTGAAACTGAGAGTTTGGTGCAATACCAATAACACCTGATCGTTACCGACACTGATCACTGTTATTATTCTTTAAATGCCTTTGGCAAAGTCGCTGGTGGCATTTGTATTGTTTGACCACCTTGACATCATCAGGTGAGTGATGATAATAGGGAAAATTCTGTCCGGCACACACCGCCAGCACTGGAATGCCACCAGTGTGCAGTGACATTTCAAGGGCTACGTCCTGCGATCGTTGCCTTAACGCCAAACCTAACTAGTGACTATCATGTATTTACTTTGTTTCAATTATGATTTATACATTGATCGTGTGAGTATGTATGATTGGAATATACATGTCTCATATATTTGCAAAAAAAAATCTGCATCAACCTGTGCAAGTCAGAGGCAAGGTAGGCCTAAACATTGTTATTGAGACTGGTGGACTGGGCTTACCGATCTTCCTGATTTCCAGAATTTGGGACATTTAAAGATTACTCTATCATGTTGAGGAGTCTGAATTGTAGCTGTATGTTAGAGAGCCTCCATATTGGACACGCTGTGACAAGGTTGGTAAGTAGTTTTCCCTGGTAGTAAGATAATTTGAGGCATCACAGCCCTTTTCTAGAAGCTATTCTGTAATTATCAGTCTTGTTCATTTCTACATTATCCCTTTCAGTGCTAAAGCAAGCAAATTTACAGCTTGACATCTTAGCCAGCTTTCCCAAGGAGACAGTTCTTGCCGTCTTAGGGTCCCCCTCAGACGATTGTGTGTGGCTGCTGGTTTCAATGTCTAGAGGTGGTAGATAAGTGCTGCCTGGGCTGGAATCCATTCTGAAAGATGTATGGGGATGGCAAAAGGAGGCCATGTATCCACCATGACATGTACAGTACTTCAGAGGGACAGTAGCAGAGAACAGCTGATATAACCTGCCACATAGGAGTAAAGGGCAGGGTTGGATTTTGTGGAGAAGTAATGTTGGCTAAGATTCTTCCAGCAGGATTCAGTGTAAGCCATAAGCTTTCTATAGAGATGAAAATCTACTAAATTATATAGTAGAACAATAGAAACCACTGCCCAGATAGGTAGCTCTTGTCCTTGACTCCAAATGTCCCTTACTAATCATCCTTCCTTGTACCTAGGTCACCTGATTGTTCTCCGTATTTCTGTCCCTGATCCCTAGCGCTGCTGAAGTGCAATTTGCCAAAGGATAAGTCATGGCTGAAGAAATTGCTCAGATCAGGTCTAATCAGTGCAAAAGCTGCAGAGAGAAATGACGATTGCTGCTGATATTCTAGACTAAACCTTGGTATAGTGCACACTAGTTGCCTAATAGAGGCTGCGCTATATAGTTGGGTCACTTCTATAATTGGGAAATAAAAGGATGAGGAAATATTGTTATCATGTCTTTGCAAAATAATGAATATGCTTGGAACTTTTTGAGAAAACCACATAGAAAAGATTGACAGCTGATCCTACATTGATGTTTGGGGCTTTATTACTTTTCTTACTTAGGAGGAATGTAGAAATTGGAGTTGAATTCCTCTCTTTGAATCTTTTTCCTAGGCATCCTATGAAGACCAGCTAGTTTGTTTTGTTTGTTTTAATCAAAGGTCCACACTTGGATTAGATGTTATGTCCCCTTCTAGATGGAATCCCTTTTCTCCTCAAAGACACCAAAGAAGTGTGTTTGCAGGATGGATTTTATTGCCCTCTCCAGATGTGGAGATCCTTTAAAAGGAAGACTTTGGAGTGGACAAGTAAAAATCCTGATCTTAATCCTATTGAGAGGCCATAGAATGGCCTTTAAGAAAGTGGTTCATGAACGGAAACACTACAATGTTGGTGAATTGCAACAATTTCGCTAAGACGAGTGGTCAAAATTCCTCCTGAGCAATTGGAAAAGACTCTACGGCAGTTATCACAAACACTTGATTTATCAACAGCCCGAAAGATTAACAGAGCGGTGCTTCCAAACTCAGTCGGAGATCAAACATCAGATAGAAAAACTTTATTGAAGTATACACATAGCGACACGTTTCAGCTCTGGACCGGAGCTTTCATCAGGCATAACATAGTTAAGCAGATGACAATATTATATGAGCCGAGTCACCAGAAGCCCAGGAGAGGGTCAAGGGATCACATGAGCTAAGGGGGTCAACAGTCGGTTAAAAATGTATGTGAAAATATTTTAATATTTTTAAAAATGCACCCAATACACTAATCACAAAAAAGTACATAGTCATGTCAGATACCAAACATTTACATGTCAACACAGTTAAAAAACAGTACCAGTTTCGACAGCTTATAAGAACCAGTAAGATCATACTTATCAATTTGTTGGTTCAGACTAGATTGAATAGCGAGTATGGGATCCAGTGTGCGATCACCGGGGTACGGATCACCTTAAGAGTCATACTAGGGGGTTTAGCAAAATCTTATTCAGGACCAGCACGGATGATTCAGCTGTGGTGAGCCCAGTACAGCCGCAGTGAACACAGTACACAGACTCTCCTCCGAAAAGAAAGAAGCATAAATATTCCTGGTAAGGGGAAAAGAAGGAGCCACTATATTGACTATCACCTCATTGAGTCCGTTCGGACTTAAAGTATTTAATTTATAAATCCAATAGGATTCTCTGCGATTGAGCCTTTTGAAGCGATCAGGTATTTTTTCATTTACTTCAGTTCTATTGGCGTTACTCTCCATGTTCTAAAAAAATATGTTTAGAGAGGCTTTGTTTTAGGATGCCAATTTTTGTTTTGTGACGGTGCCCATTCATCCTCATTCTTAGGCTACATTCACACGACAGTGTGCCAGCCATACCGTAGCACAGCGGGCACACGTCGGTGCCCGGAGAGAGGAGGAGGGGATAAGCGCCGCTTATCCCCGCCCCTCTCCATAGCGATATATGGCGCACAGTGCTGTGCGCCCATTGCCATCTATGGGGGACATATATATACGGCATATATCTGTTGCCCGCATATACATCCCCCATACGGCCATGTGAATGTATTGTGGGACCCACATATTGTCGGCCACACAAACAGTAAACTAAGTAAATTACAAAATTAGAAGAGCAGGAAAGACTATTTTTAATCTTAAAAACTTCACCAGTACTATTTGATGAAAAGGTGTTTTCTCCATTATTAATAGAATCCCAACATTACACAACATTGTTTGTGTCTACATTTTTTTAACCCCTGGCATATTTTTATTTTTAGCTTATACTTTTTTCAATCTAAGCCTACTGGGCGCCATCATATTCTTGATAGTTGTGGCTTTCCTAAAGGTAATAGGTAAATCACGATGGACAGGGTCTTTCTTAAGTAAACTCTGATGTTTTGTCTGAGTAGCTCTGATTTGCATTTCCCTGTCATGAGTGGTAATGATATTTAAAGAGCGTTTAAGCAAAAGGGATTTTTTGGGGGCTTATTTGTCGTATTTAGGCAATCAATTTGTGTTTTGCTGGCTTATTTTATATACGTATGCTTGTTATCAGTTTTCCAGGATATTTTTTATCCTGAAACCTTTTTTTTTTTAATCAATGATTGTCTTTTGTAATCCTCATGATTTGTACAATTCTTCCTAATGTGATGAAATTGGCTGAAGGGTACGTTCTTCAGCCACTTCGGATAATGTGCACTCAAGATCCAGAAAGATTGTTTTGTCCTTATGAAGATTCATTCCAAACTATAATCCCCAGTCATTGGTGTTAAGCATTTCACCAAAGGTTTCAGCCTCGTGTGTGCTACTACGCCAAATAAAATACAAAGCGTTTGTGTAACACCTAAAATATACAATATTCTTATACTTAATAGCTTGAATTATAGATATACCGGGACTCGAACCACCCCATAAATATGTTGGCCTAGCTTGGGGCGGCTCCAGTCCCCATGGCCGTTCCGCAAACTTGATGATAGATCTTGGAACTCAAGAACATTATGCTTCAGTACAAATTCCAAACCTCTGTATAAAAACTCAATTTGTAGCCCAGGTAAACTAGTATGTTCTGAAAGAAACCAGCTCATGGATTGCAAACCTGGAATGTGTGAATAGAGAGATGAGATATCTAAAGTGAGAAATAGATAGCTCTCCTCCCATGCAAAGTCTTCTAGATCAACAATCAGGCCACTAGAATCGCTAAGGTATGATGGTAGTTGAGTGACTAAAGGCTGTAAGAAAAGGTCTGTATAATGGGATAGGTTTAATGTAAGTGACCCTATCACCGCCCCTCCCCCTTAATCGTCTGACCGCATGTTTATCTCCATATTGGAGCTAAGATTTTTGAGAGCACATAATTCACTTTTAGTTAGGTTGTTACGAGGTCCCAGATAGGATTTAATTTTTTCAAAATCACTGGCGACTAAGTAAAAAAATGCAACAATATCATGTCCTCTCTGTGATACTGGGTTGAACATTGATTTTCTATTTACATTTTGATGTAAGAAGGGGTCAGTCTCAGGGTTGACCTCATGTAGTATCTTTTGAATTTTTTTGTGGTGAAAGTACCTCTGTTGGGTTAGTTTTTTTTAATAAATGCATTTAAACCAATGAATAATTGGAAATCTTCAGTGGTTTTGTCAGGACAGAAATTTAGACCCCTAGATAATTTTGACATCTCATCAGAGGGTAAGATAATGCGTAGACAGATAAAAAAATTTTTGACTGTATCACTTACATTTCGGCTTTCTCAAGTATTGATGGGTTCTTCATTGAGTTTGGGAATACCATAATGTTTCTGAATTCCTTGTTCTCTTGCCTGGTTCCTCTATTTTTACCTCCTCTACATCCTCTATATCTCTATTTATTTTTGTTAGTTTGGGACTATCTTGTGGGATGAAATAATTCAGGATCTAAGGTACTTTCTTTATGGGTATCATTACTCATGGGGGTGGGAGTAAGGCAAATGCAGGAGTCCAGGGGAGGTTGAAGTCGAGTGCTCAGCTGAGTGGGACCCAACTCTAAAAAAGTTGGCGATGTGATATCAGAAATAGAGGGTAATTCTTTAATTTGTATAGTAACTCTATGATCAACATCTGTGTATTGAGAGAGCCCATTTTCATGAGTAGTTAACCAGGAGAGGTTGTTATGCAAAGTAGAATCCAAAATATCATTGTGGGGGGTTGTAGCTGTGGTGGTGCCATGGAGTCATTATTATGAGACTGAGGGACTGTTTTGATTTTATGACCAGGATCAATGCGCTTGTTTACCTCATGTGTAGGGATGACCTCATGTGTAGGGATGACATATGTCCTGAGTTGTGACACATGGGCTTTTATGTTGGAATTATGAAAAGTCCTCCCTCCTTCTTGTCCTGTCTAAAATTTTCCCTGCAGATAACAATTCCTCCTATTACTTTCTAAATAGAAAAAAGAAAAGCATAAGACTTAAAAATGAAAAACATGAAAAAAAATGACCTTTTAAAACTATGAAATTGTTCCTTTAGCTATTGGGCCACAGTGATACCTCAGGGAGGTCCCTATTCTCACCTTTCCCAAATTCCGGCTCTGATTCTGACCTTCTTGGTGGATCCAAACATCTCTCTGGACCAGGACCATCCACCCCCTTCCCTAAAGCTATGACCTCTGTATAACATAGCAAATCCATTTCTCTGATCTCTGGTCTTTGTTGGAATGTTTGGAAGAACATCAGATGACCCCAAAAAGCCTCCATAGAACAAAGTGTAAAACCTTTTGCTTCATCTAGAAGGAAGACATTTTCTCATTACATGGGGGAGATTATTAGCCTTCAGGTTGTTATTTTATGATTAGTGTAAGAACAAACAACTAACGTTAATTACTCTTTGGGGATTTATAGGTTAATCCAGGTAAAATGATTTAGTGTATAAAAGACTCTTCAAGATTAAGACTGTAAGAAAGAAGAAACAGAACATAAAGTGCACAAGGATTAAGTATGTTAGTTTTTAGAAATTCCATTGGACTTTTTTGATTTAATTCTCATCCTTCATGGTAATCTCCTCCTCCTTTATATTCAGCCTCATCTCTGCATCAACATAACAGTCACATGTGACCAAACTAACCGTATACACACTAAGCTTCTCATACAAGTCATATCTCTTATGAAGGAACTGTCAAGGTAAAACCCCACAGGTCAATATCTCGTAACTTTGGTTAAAGGTTTTTTTTATTATCTTAACAATTTACTTTACAAAATAGGATAAATCTGGTATTTTTATTAACACTAAAATTAGGCTGATCTAATATCAGGTTTGGCAGAGAGACACTCTACGGAATCAACATTAAGGGGGATATTAATCAGGGTTTCCGCGACAGGACACTAAAATAATTGTAAGTACTGTACTAGTTTATTGCAATTATTTTTCCCTTTCCCACACTTCCATGCCAGGGTGAAGGGGTCGCGGCTGGCCGGGGAGTGGCCCATCAGGGGGCTTTCCTGTTCCTGAACCGGTGCACTCACAATGTGAGAAGTCGTTGGGTGCAATTTTCTCTATGGCAGGTAGGACCTAGTGTAGAAAAAGTGCTCTGCTCAGAAACCTGCCGGATATTTCAAGACTCAAACGTATGATAAATACCCCCCTGCAGGTATGTCCCATCATAACTGATACATGTTTTTTCTGTATCCTATCAATAGTAATCAATTATCTATAAAAATAAAATTTGACATCTCTGTTGTTGACACATCATTACATTCACAATTATATATATTTGCATCTTTGTTTATTATATAACATCTTATAACACTGGTCCTGATGGACCCGATGGGGAAGCTTTGTCCCACAATGGTAACAAGTAATCGGACCTGACCAAAGTCTTAAAATAAGCAATGAATTCTATTTACTAAATTACAGTGTAATAATATTAATTTAATAAATCTTATTATAAATCACATTTTTTTAAATCTTTTTCTATGAAATATGTTTTTTTTACACCACTGAAAGTCCAAACATCTCTGAACACAACCGTCTCTTCCATGTTTATTGAGAACCCAAAACTTTACATTTTCTAACTTTTAAATCTCAAAATGTTTTAACCAGTCAAATTGATTTCAATTCCAATCTTTTTTTTTAACCTTTTCAGTCTATTTAGATTACGGTTATTTTTCTCAGAGGAAGCATATATATATAATCTTTTCAAAAGAACTGAAGTAGATTTTGGTTGTTACATATTATTGTGAAAATTCAATGTTTAAAATTCTCAATTATTTTTTATATTAAGTCACACACATTGGTTCCATTTGAAAACATACAATAGATAATAAAATTTGATCCATCAATCATTATTATTACCATTGGATTTATTTTATATTCTGGGAAAGGGGTTGGAGGATTTTTATTTATTTTAGAAACAATTAACAACGTGTCTCAAACATTTCTGAATTAAACGCTTCTTCTCCCATTTCAGTGACAATGATATGAGCCCAAATCACTGTGTGTGGACCTCTGGTATGGAACTTGGAAATCAGACAATGATCACAGAATTTATCCTGATTGGTTTTTCCCAGAATTTGCAGATTTGTTTTTTCCTTTTTATTTTGTTCTCTCTTGTTTATATTTTGACCATTTTAGGTAACGGGTTCCTTGTCTGCATCGTCATCGTCAGTCCTCAGTTACACACTCCTATGTACTATTTCCTCTGTAATTTGTCTTTTCTCGATCTATGTTTCTCATCTTGCACTGTCCCGAAATTACTTATAGATGTTTTATCAAAGAAAAGGAGAATTTCTGTGACCATGTGTATCACACAGATGAACATCAGCCTCATTCTGGGAGGGATTGAGTGTATCTTGTTGGCGGTGATGGCCTATGACCGGTACATCGCCATATGCTCCCCCCTACGTTACACCATCATTATGAGTTGGAGGGTGTGTAGATACATCACCGTCTCTATGTGGGTGGGAAGTATTGTTTTCACGTCATTTCCCACCATCTTCCAGCCTCTTGTATTCTGTGCAGAAAATAAGCTCAATCATTTTTTTAGTGAGGTTTTGCTGCTGCTGGAGGTGGCGTGTGGTGACCTCTCCTTCTATAAACTAAGTATAGTTTTCGTAGGATTTTTCACATTGTTGTCACCCCCTGTGTTTATAACTGGATCTTATATTTGTATCATTATTTCTATGCTAAAAGTCAGTTTTTCACAGAGTAGAGCTAAAGCCTTCTCCACCTGCGCCTCCCACCTCACTGTGGTGTTTCTGTTTTTTGGCACCAGTATGATCATGTACATGGGACAGACCAAAAGTTTCTCGTCTTATCAAAAATATATTGCACTTGTTTATGCAGTTGTTACACCCATGTTAAACCCTTTCATCTACAGTCTGAGAAACAATGATGTGAAAGAAGCCTTCAGGAAAAACTTAGCCAGATCCGTACTGCAGCTTTAACATTTCTCTTCATATTCCACTTTTTGAATAAAAATCCAAATTTAAAGGAAACCTACCATTTAGAATGGCAGGGGTAAGCTGTAAGTACCGAGCACCAGCTCAGGGTGAGCTGTTCTGGTCTAGAGTTTAAAAAGTGTTAAAACCGCGATACTGCGGTTTATAACACTAGCAAAAGTAAGTACCGGCACCAGCTCACCCTGAGCTGGTGCTCGGTACTTACAGCTTACCCCTGCCATTCTAAATGGTAGGTTTCCTTTAACCCATATACTAAAGAGGCATTTACTGCACCAAGGACCTGTACTCAGCCCCCGAGCACTGAACATTCGTGTTTAGGCCACAGCCCTACCTGAGCGATCAGCATGCGAGGCATCGGGTGACATTAGAAAAAGAGGGAAATGAATGAACGAGGAAATGCACGACCTTGGTGAACCAATTGTGTCATTAGAATACAGATTACATAGAAAATGACTTGTAAATGGTATAATGGACAAAAATAATGAAGGTATATTGTAAATCAAGCATTTCTCTACAACTTGCAAGTGGTGTATTACAACACATTATGGAAGTGGAAGATTTCATTCTAGCAGTAAATGTGGCCAATTTTTTTTTATTTCAACTGCCCCATGAGTATTGAAGAGACTGAGATGTTCTGGTGGTTGTAGGACTTCTTTTGCTTGATTCATTGAGCTTCTCTCCATACGATTGCACTGGATTGTGGTTGTACTTCCATTGTGTTATTTCTGTCTCTGAGCAGATCATGTTCATTCGGGTTCTTGGTGTTCTATGTTGTATTTTCTAAGTGTGTGGTTTCTGTTGCTGAGACTGGCATCAGAGAGAAAAGGTAGGTAGGTACAGCACTATTTAGAGCTTTACGGATAAAGGGGACAGACTAGAAGCATCCCTGTAGTGTCCCGATTGATAGACAAGTCTGGCTGCGGCATTAAGAATAGATTATCAATAGCTCTAAAAGTCTAACACATCAACGAAGACCGGGGACCCTGTCCGGTGCTCTGAAGCCAGTATCTTGAATACTTTAAGTAATCCTTCTTCTGAGTAACTTCTGAGTACTCCTTCTTCTGTGGTTCCAGGATCTGGCTGAAGCATCTGTTCTTAGTTATTTGACACATTTTCACATTTTCACATTTGCAACAAATCCAGACACATCTCTCGCTCTAGTGACCGGTCTATGGGTCATGATTATGCAGGTCATGATTATGATGCCTGAGCTCCCAATTTCCTATGAAATATCCACACGACAAAGATAGTAATGTTTTCTCCTCCCCTGGGTACTTCACAGAGGAACTACCTCAGATTTTTGTACAAGTCAATCACATAGAGAAGAAAAGATCTCCCCCCACCTTAACATGTGTACATACAATGAACAAGTTGAGGTTCAGAAAGTTTGGCCAAACCTGAAACTGAGAATTTGGTGCAATACCAATAACACCTGATCGTTGCTGGCACTGATCACTGTTATTATCCTTTAAATGCCTTTGGCAAAGTCGCTGATGGCATTTGTATTGTTTGATCACCTTGACATCATCAGGGGAGTGATGATAATAGGAAAAATTCTGTCCGGCACACACCGCCAGCACTGGAATGCCACCAATGTGCAGTGTGATTTCATGTGCAGTTGCCTTAACGCCAAATCTAACTAGGGACTATCATGTTTTTATTTTGTTTCAATTATGATTTATACATTGACCATGTGCGTATGTATGATTGGAATATACTATATATTGGCACAAAAAAGTCAAAGGTAAGGTAGGCCTAAACATTGTTATTGAGACTGTTGGACTGAGCTTACTGACCTTCCTGATTTCCAGAATTTGGGACATTTAAAGACTACTGTATCATGTTGAGGAGGCTGAGGCTGCTACTGTTGCACCTTGTAGCTGTATGTTAGAGAGCCTGCCTATTGGACACACTGTGACAAGGTTGGTAAATAGTTTTCCCTGGTAGTAAGTAAATTTGAGGCATCACAGCCCTTTTCTAGAAGCTATTCTGTAATTATCAGTCTTGTTCATTTCTACATTATCCCTTTCAGTGCTAAAGCAAGCAAATTTACAGCTTGACATCTTAGCCAGCTTTCCCAAGGAGACAGTTCTTGCCGTCTTAGGGTCCCCCTCAGACGATTGTGTGCTGCTGCTGGTTTCAATGTCAAGAGGAGATGGATACATGCTGCCTGGGCTGGAATCCACGCTGAAAGATGTATGGGGATGGCAAAAGGAGGCCATGTATCCACCATGACATGTACAGTACTTCAGAGGGACAGTAGCAGAGAACAGCTGATATAACCTGCCACATAGGAGTAAAGGGAAGGGTTGGCTTTTGTGGAGAAGTAATGTTGGCTAAGATTCTTCCAGCAGGATTCAGTGTAAGCCATAAACTATCTATAGAGAAGAAAATCTACTAAATTATGAAACTGCTCAACCAGTCTCAGCCTGTAAACTCTCTTCCTGTTCATTCATTTCAAAATTGATGCCTAATGTTTGTGACAGTGAGGAAGGATCAGAGCTTGAAAAGTGCAATGAGCTGATGTGGATGTTTTAGACTTAGTACTGCCCCTGGATGTGGACTGGCTGTGGCAAGGGAGGCAGTGAGAAGGAGCCAACTCTTCTTGTGGTCGCTGGTGACCATCTTGGTCTGATCAATTTCAGTCATTTTTATCACATAATCATCACCTGACATCTCCTCCCCCCAGACTATTATCAGACTGTGATAGGCTACTTGGTCCATCTCCAGATTCCCTACTCTGACTGTGCAACAATCACCTCCCCATCCTGACTACTAATATCACAAGCACCAGCACAACTCTACACGCCATCTCTCGACTCCGATTCCCCCTGAAGCATCATTGATAGGCAATACATACTTGCTGCTGTCTAAAAAGTCAACAGGGAATACATGACCATTGTCACTGCTGCTGGACACTTATTTTTGTAGGACAATGTCTGGGTCTTGTCTTGAAGTGCACCAGAAATTATATGAATAAAACTGGCAGCATCTACACAATAAACCTTTGGGTCTGTAAATGGCAAAATTTCCACCTGTTTTACTAGTACTGATAAAATAGCACTAGAAATGTACATGATATCAGCAAACGCCATATAATACTACCTGAAGTGTTGCCGCACCAACACAATAAAGTGTATATTGGCCTGTAATTGGCAACAATTCTCTCCTTCCTTCCACCGATAACAGAACACCAGCAATGTGAATGGTGCACGGGTTATCGGTGGGGTCATTAGATACTAATAACTGGCCACTCAACCAACACGTTAAACTTCAAGTGCTTTTTGGCCTCTTAATAGCAGCACTTGCCTCTTTTTCTCTTGCCTGCCCCCCACTGGTGAGTAATAGAACAATAGAAACTACTGCCCAGATAGGTAGCTCTTGTCCTTGATTCCAACTGTCCCTTATTAATCATCACCTGATTGTTCTCCGTATCTCTGTCCCTGATCCCTAGCACTGCTGAAGTGAAATTTGTCAAGGGATAAGTCATGGCTCAAGAAATTGCTAATCAGTCTAACAAGAAATTGCTAATCAGTCTAATCATTGCAAAAGCTGCAGAAAGAATGAAAATTGCTGCTGATATTCTAGACTAAACCTTGGTATAGTGCACACTAGTTGCCTAATAGAGGCTGCGCTATATAGTTGGGCCGCTTCTATAATTGGGAAATAAAAGGATGAGGAAATATTGTTATCATGTCTTTGCAATATTATGAATCTGCTAGGAAACTTTTTGAGAAAACTACATAGAAAAGATTGACAGCTGATCCTACATTGATGTTTGGGGCTTGATTTCAATTCTTAGGAGGAAAGTAGAAATTGGAGTTGAATTCCTCTCTTTGAATCTTTTTCCTAGGCATCCTATGAAGACCAGCTAGTTTGTTTTAATCAAAGGTCCATACTTGGATTAGTTATGTCCCCTTCTAGATAGAATCCCTTTTCTCCTCAAAGAGACCAAAGAAGTGTGTTTGCAGGATGGATTCCATTGCCCTCTCCAGATGTGGAGATCCTTTAAAAGGAAGACTTTGGAGTGGACTAGTAAAAATCCTGTTCTTAATCCTATTGAGAGGCCATAGAATGACCTTGAAGAAAGTGGTTCATGAATGGAAACTCTACTATGTGGGTGAATTACAACAATTCTTCTAAGACGAGTGGTCAAAATTACTCCAGAGCGATGGAAAAGACTCTATGGCTGTTATCACAAACACTTGATTTATCAACAGCCCGAAAGATGAACGGAGCGGCACTTCCAAACTCACTCGGAGATCCAACATCAGATAGAAATGCTTTATTGCAGTATACAAATAGCGACGCGTTTCAGCTCCAGACCAGAGCTTTCATCAGTTGTCAGTCAAGCAGATGACAATATTATATAAGCCGAGTCACCAGAAACCCTGGAGTACATGAAGGGATCGTATGGGCTAACGGGGGTCAGAGTTCAAAAGTGTTCTGTTCCACTAGACGGATCGCAACTTTAAAAATGTTAAAACAATCCAATAATGACAATTTGTTTGTGCAGACTAGGGAGTTTAGCAAAATCTTATTCAGGACCAGCTGTGGTGAGCCCAGTACAGCTGCAGTGAACACAGTACAAAGACTCTCTTCCGAAAAGAAAGAAGAATAAATAATCCTGGTAAGGGCAAAACAGTGGGCCACTACGGGCGATCCCCAATCCGGACAGTCCGAGGAAGATGAAGTCCAGCACGATTCATGTAGCTTGTGTGCCTGAGTTCCTGCATCCGTCGCTTCACCTTCTTCCTCCCTGTACTTGTAACTGCGTGTCTTGCGACACAATGTGAAATGTTAAATCCTGTGCGTAGTCTGGGGTGGAACAAAAAGGAAATCATCGCCGAATTGGGGGAGGCCAGCGAGAAACGTTTGTTACAGAGTCGCTAGATGTCTCTAGTCAGTGCCATTGGGTCCAACAGGGCTGAGGAGGGAGGGGGGTGAGGGTCATTCTAGAGAAGGGAGTTAGGGTGCGCCGGAGCAAGCCATAGCTTCTCCACCTCCATCCATTTAGAATATGCCGATAACGTGGACCACGTCGGGATCCTGCGGAGGTGGGTAGCCCAATAGTAATAGATAAGATTGGGATGGGCGAGACCTCCGTTGGCTTTAGGAGCTAAAAGGATACTTTTAGCAATTCGGTTTTTTTTATTAGCCCAAATAAACTTCAAGATAGAGGTCTGCAGGGAGCAAAGGTCTTTGAGCGAGACAGGAACAGGGAGAGTCTCGAAAAGATAAAGTAGTTTAGGTAAGATGGTCATTTTAAAGGCCGAAATATGACCAAGTAATGAGAGAGGGAGTGTGGACCATTTGGAGAGCAGTGAGCGTATATTCGCATATAGGGGGGGAAAGTTATATCGATACAGGGACGTATATGTAGAGGATCGCTGAGCTCCCAGATACCCAATGGACTCCGTACACCACTTATAGGGGTAGTTGGTTTTATATAGGGCAATTTGTTCCGATGGGAATTGTATAGGGAGGGCTTCCGTCTTAGCATTATTTACCTTATAACCAGAGAGATGACCAAAATCTGTAAGGGGTTCTATACTTAGCACAAAAAGGAGAGGGGATAGCGGACATCCCTGTCTGGTTCCATTCAGCAGAGGAAATGGGGCTGAAGAGGCATGGGGGAGTCTCACTGTAGCTGAGGGGGTATGATAAAGACCTCGGATCGCTGCCAGGAAGGGTCCCCACAGCCCAAACTGCTCCAAAGTAGCGAATATAAAAGGCCACCCTAGGCGATCAAAGGCCTTTTCTGCATCGAGGCTTAAAAGCAGGAGGGAGTCACCCAGCCTATCTGCTGCATCAATCAAGTCAATGACCCTTCAGGTATTATCCCCCCCTGCCTGCATGGAGTGAAACCCACCTGGTCTTTATAAACCAGGGATGAAAGCCAATAATTAAGCTGGGTCGCCAGGACTTTGGCAAAAAGTTTGAGATCAGAATTTAGCAAGGCTATTGGCCTGGGACAGGGGCTTTCTTAAGTAAACTCCAATGTTTTGACTGAGTACCTCTGATTTGCATTCCCTCTGTCATAAGTGTAAATGAAATTTAAAGAGCGTTAAGCAAAAGGGATTTTTGGGGGGCTTATTTGTTGACTTTAGGCAATCATTTTGTGTTTTACTGGTTTATTTTATATATGTATGCTTGTTTTATCAGTTTTCCAGGATATTTTTTTATCCTGAAATCTTTTTTTTTTAAAAATCAATGATTGTCTTTTGTAATCGTCATGATTTGTATAATTCTTCCTAATGCAATGAAATTAGCTGAAGGGCCATGTGCACTTCAATTTTAAAAAAACTATTCAAAATAACTATTACTATCAACCGTCTTAAAATGTGTGACAGTAGAAATTTTGTTTCTAACCTGTGTTAATTCAAGATCCAGAAAGATTGTTTTGTCCTTATGAAGATTCGCTATGAAGAATATGAAGAATCGCTAAGGTATGATGGTAGTCGAGTGACTAAAGGCTGTAAGAAAAGGTCTATATAATGGGATAGGTGGCATATAAGGGACCCTATCCCAGATATAATGGACGTCCTGGGGGATTTCTTTGGTCCTTGGGGACTTTCAGTAAGTGGACAAAAGTTTGTAAGGGTGGATTTGTTATTGGTAAAAAACTTTTTTCCCTTATTCATTGTGAAAGGATAAAATGGGATTTTTCTTTAAGGGTTTGTAGTAGTTTAAAACTCCTAGAATATTAAATGCCTCTGCTATATAATCTGTTCTATTTTGGATCACCACCCCTCCCCCTTTATCGGCTGACCGAATGTTTATCTCCATATTGGAACTAAGATTTTTGAGAGCACGTAATTCACCTTCAGTTAGGTTGTTACGAGGCCCCTGAAAGGATTAAATATTTTTAAAATCACTGGCGACTAAGTTAAAAAAATGCAACAATATCATGTCCTCTCTGTGATACTGGGTTGAACATTGATTTTTTATTTACATTTTGATGTAAGAAGGGGTCAGTCTCAGGGCTGACCTCATGTAGTATCTTTTGTGGTGAAAGTACCTCTGTCGGGTTAGTTTTTTTTAAATAAATGCATTTGAATCAATGAATAATTGGAAATCTTCAGTGGTTTTGTCAGGACAGAAATTTAGACCCCTAGATAATTCTGACCTCTCATCAGGGGGTAAGATAATGTGTAGACAGATAAACATTTTTTGACTGTATCACTTACATTTCGGCTTTCTCAAGTATTGATGGGTTCTTCATGGGGGTTTGGAAATACCGTAATGTTCCTGACCTCCTTGTTTTCTTGCCTGGTTCCTCTATTTTTACCTCCTCTACATCCTCTATATCTCTATTTCTTTTTGTTAGTTGGGGACTATATAGTGGGATGAAATAATTCAGGATCCAAGGTACTTTCTTTATGGGTATCATTACTCATGGGGGTGGGAGTAAGGCAAATGCAGGAGTCCAGGGGAGGTTGAAGTCGAGTGCTCAGCTGAGTGGGACCCAACTCTAAAAAAGTTGGCGATGTGATATCGGAAATAGAGGGTAATTCCTTAATTTGTATAGTAACTCTATGATCAACATCTGTGTATCTTGATCTTAGAGATACTACTCATTTACATGAGTAGTTAACCAGGAAAGGTTATTATGCAAAGTAGAATCCAAAATATCATTGTGGGGGGTTGTAGCTGTGGTGGGGACCTGTTTCGAATCATTATTATGAGACTGAGGGACTGTTTTGATTTTATGACCAGGATTAATGCGCTTGTTTACCTCATGTGTAGGGATGACCTCATGTGTAGGGATGACCTCATGTGTAGGGATGACCTCATGTGTAGGGATGACATATGTCCTGAGTTGTGACATAGAGGCTTTTTTGTTGGAATTATGAAAAGTCCTCCCTCCTTCTTGTCCTGTCTAAAAATTGCCCTGCAGATAACAATTCCTCCTATTACTTTCTAAATAAAAAAAAGAAAAGCATAAGACTTAAAAATGAAAAACATGAAAAAAATGACCTTTTAGGGGGGGGGCGTGTCCAACCGCCATGCCGAGCAGACGCGTGTGAGTGAGCTCCGCTCCGGGCCGAACAAGAAGGGGTACTTACCGCTCACTGCATGGGGAAATCCGGCACCAGAAGAAGCTCCAAGAGAGTCCAGGATCGCCCCAACGAAGGAACGCCGATCTACAATTTCTTCCGGCCGCTTCAGGATCGCTCCCCGTCCTCCGGGAGTCTCTCGCGCCAGATCGCAGCACGCGGTCGGAGGCGCGCCGGCAGCAGGACGCGCACTGCAACGGACTCCTCTCCACCTGAGCCCTGTGTGAGAAGAGGCAGAGAGAACCAGCCAAAGGGTGAGTCCCGAACCCCCGGCTCGCCCCTGGGTAAAGAAAATACCCCGACCACCCCACTAGCCACACAGAAACCGGGGCAGGAACCCTCCACCACCAGAAGAGGGCAACGCAAAAACAAAAACCCCCCCAGCATAAATAATACTCCGACTGAGAGGAGTCAAAACGAAATGGCTCCTCCACAGAAACAACAGGAGCGAGGCAGCAACATTAAAAAAGATATGAGCTCCAAATCTGGGGCAAACAACAGCCCTCCATCCAAGCGCACGCTGTTTGGGTCTCCAGAGCCTATGCACCCTGAGGGCTCTGATAAGCAACCACTGCCCCACACCGTTGCAAGAGAAAACAAAGGCGCTAGCCCACAGAGCGTTCCATGCGCCTCTCAAAAAGTACAGGGTCCTTCTACCTCGCATAACTTACACCCTAACAACCTCTCAAATTTACCTCCACCAGAAGAAGCAGCTTTAGCTTTAAGAGATCACCCTGAACTCCAAGCTCTCCTGGCGTTACTACCATCTAAAAAGGACATGGAAAGTATGGCAACTGAGTTAAAAGGTGCATGGAGACAGGATTTACAAAAAGTACAAACTGATATCTCTATTCTTCAAGACAGAGTTGAAGAACTAGAAACCTTCAAATCTGAAGTCTCATCAACATTACTAAATTTACAAGTTACAGCCAACTCACAAGAGAGCCAACAGCGCCACCTAGCGGCCCAAATAGATGATTTAGAAAACAGGAACAGAAGAAATAACATAAGAATCAGAGGTCTCCCAGAAGCAACGCATGCTCCAGATATAATACCTACCCTTACAGGAATATTCAATACTCTACTGGAACGCCCAATTGATACTACCATAGAAATTGACAGGGCTCACAGAGCACTGAGAGCAAAAAGCACAGACCCGACGAAACCACGTGACATAATATGCCGGATTCATCATTACAATCTTAAGGAGCAAATAATGTCCAAAGCACGCATTAAAGGAGAAATCGACTTTGATGGAGCCAGAATCTCACTATTTCCAGACCTTTCAAGAAGAACATTAAGACAAAGAGCAATATTACGACCGCTCCTTTCAATACTGCAAAGCAGAAACATCATCTATAGATGGGGATTCCCCTTCGCCCTACATGTGAAAAGTGGTAATAAGCAAATGACACTAACTCACCCAGAAGAGCTAACAACGTTCTTAGAGGAACTCAACCTCCCCCCAATCACACTGCCTGACTGGGACGATCCTTTCCATGATCAAGGTCCGAGACAAGCAACTAGAACAACCTCCTGGAATGAAAATCCCAACTCCAGGATCAACACACCCCGACCGCAAAGACAAAGAACACTGAGGAGACAGTCCCATGATGAAAGATCACAAGAACCCTGAGACCTTCTTCTACTTTGTACAAGAAACACGATGCTCTCAGGTCATGGTTTCTTATTTCTTACTCTTCTCTTCTCTTCTTTAATTACCTTAATCACCACCGTTAAAAATGTATGCAAATATTACATATTAATAATTTGATTAAAACTGTTTTGCTGCATAGATGCTTAGGGTGACTTGGCAGTATCACACACGCAACATTCCACAGAATCCAGAACTTCCAACTCTGGACAGATCCACAAAACACAAACAGGATCTGCCAGGTCGCCATGAGCAAGAACTGTTCTAAAACTCTACCCAGACAATTGGACAGTCTCAAGACAAAAGGTTAAGTTAACTGTTAATGTCAAAAATGTATGCAAGATTTGTATATCAGCAGGTTGTCTAAAAGAATTAAGCTACACAACTGCCCTGGGCGGCCTCGCAGTATCCCACACAGAGCACCCTACAGAACTCAGGCCTCATGGCCATAGATTCAGATACAAAATATAACCAGGATCTGCCAGGTCGTCACGGGAAAGAATTGCTCTAAAACCTTACCCAGACAGCTGGATAATCTCAAGACAAAAGGTTATGTTACCTGTTAATGTTAAAATGTATGCAAGAACTGTATATTAATAGATTGCACAGAAGAATTAAACTACACAACTGCCTAGGGCGACCTCGCAGTATCCCACACAGAACACCCCACAGAATTCAGGCCTATGGCCATAGACTCAGTTACCAAATATAAACAGGATCTGCCAGATCGTCATGAGCAAGAACTGTTCCAAAACCTTACCCAGACATTTGGACAGTCTCAAGACAAAAAGTTATGTTAACTGTTAATGTTAAAAATGTATACAAGATCTATATACCAGCAGATTGTGCAAAAGAATTAAGCTACACAACTGCCCTGGGCGACCTCGCAGTACCCCACATAGAGCAACCCACAGAATTCAGGCCTCTGGGCCATAGACCCAGTTACAAAATAAAAACAGGATCTGCTAGGCCGCCATGGTTTTAAGCACTCCCCCTGCACCTGAACTAGTCATATAAACATACTAAAACATTACCCCACAACACAAACAACATAAGTCATCTATCACACACAGGCCCAAACGGACTTTCCATCTCCGTACACACAGAAACACAGTAGAAAGTTAAAATAGACTAACTATTACCATACTCAAAACTCAACACCCCCAATAGGACGTACCGTAATAAGATATTACGGTATCATACCTGCTTAAGTGCACAAACATACAGATACAGCCCGGTTTTACTGTTGACAACAGACCGGTACCCTAAAACTTTTACCCCCACCTACCCTTCCTCCGATCCTAGACACAACACCAAATCTTTCTATAGTCAAACTTAGCATAATAAATAGACAAGTTCAACAATGTCTTCCACGTTAAAAATAGCAACCCTAAACGCTAAAGGTCTTAACCAGCCAGAAAAAAGGTCTCAAATCCTTTATTCAATGCACAGACAAAAAGTGCACATCCTGTGCATTCAAGAAACACATTTTAAAACAAACCATGTCCCAAACTTCAAAAATAGGTATTTTCCAACAGCCCTCCACTGCACAAATCCTGAAGGAAAATCAAAAGGGGTTTCGATCTTTATCCACAAAAATATCCATAGTAAAATAATTGAGACTAAAAGGGATGACAAAGCAAGATACATGTTCTTAAAATTCGAAGTGCAGGGCTCCCTATTCACACTGGCAAACATATATTCCCCAAACTCCGACCAAGCAAACTTCCTAACCAATGTATTAGACGACCTATGTGCGTTCGCGAGGGGCTCCCTAATCCTGACAGGAGATTTTAACACAGCAATCAATCCAATTATTGATACCTCCACCGGGAAATCCGCTATCTCCTATAATAAACTAAACAAAATAAGAAAAGAGTTGCAAAAAATGCAACTATGCGATATATGGAGAATACTAAACCCAGATACCAAAGACTACACTTTCTTTTCAAACCCACATAACTCTTACAGTAGATTGGACTACATTTTCATACACCACAACTTATTATCCATAACTCAAACCTCCAAAATAGGATCAATCTATCTCTCAGACCATGCACCAGTTTTTTGCTCCCTCAGCTTACCACAACAAAAACGATCTTCATACAACTGGAGACTAAATGAAAGTCTTCTAAAAAACCCTGACTGCCTCGCTGAACTCAAACAAGAGGTAGACAAATTCAATAAAGATCACAAACAGGATAAATCCTCGCCCACGATCCACTGGGAGACATTGAAAGGATCCCTTAGAGGAATCTTGATCAAACACGGATCACGCATAAAAAGAAAAGCAGAACTCAAATTACAGACATTATTAAACAAACTCCAATCCCTCGAAAATAAACACAAGCAGTCTCAACTACTATCTACCCAAAGGGAACTCACATTAATTAGGCACGAAATTAGCACAATTCTAGAAACCAAACAAAAAAGAATTCAACAGATCTGCTCAAAGACATGTTATCTCTGGAGCAATAAACCAGGTAAATTCCTAGCAAGAGCCCTCCGGGACAAAAAAGCTGCCTCTTATATCTCCGCCATAAAAACGAAAGCAGGAAACACAGTCCATAAATCTGAAGAGATAGCTTGTTCTTTCGTGGAATATTATAAAAACCTCTATAATTTACCAAATCCCGCAACAACATTCACACCTCCGTCAATTCCTAAAACTCTGACACAATACATAAAAGATACACCCCTACCTACCATAACCAAAGCAATCGAGGAACAATTAGAAGCCCCTTTCACCATAGAGGAACTAAACCTAGTCATAAAATCCCTTCCGAACGGTAAGAGCCCGGGACCAGATGGATACACTGCAATATTTTATAAAACACTATTGGAAGAACTCACTCCACCTTTACTCAAAACATTTAATTCAGTATCAGACTCAACCCAATTCCCACAAGCTTTCTTACATGCCCACATCACTGTAATCCCAAAAGAAGGAAAAGACCCGTTACTCTGTCAAAGCTACAGACCCATTTCATTAATAAACTCGGACGCCAAAATATTCGCCAAATTAATTGCAAAACGCCTCTCCCCACTAATGGAGTCTCTGATCCACCCAGATCAGGTGGGCTTTATCCCTAATAGGGAAGCTAGAGACAATACTCTGAAAACTTTTTCACTTATCCACCATGCTAACAAATCTGCTATGCCTTTTCTCACCCTCGCACTAGACGCTGAAAAGGCATTTGACCGGGTGGATTGGGGATTTCTCAGGGAGACGCTAAAACAAATAGGACTAGGACACAACATGATCAATAAAATTTCAGCGTTATACAATACCCCTAAAGCCCAAATCAAAATTAACGGCTCATACTCGGCCCCCTTCACAATAAATAACGGGACCAGACAGGGATGCCCCTTATCACCCCTACTCTACGCTCTTGTCATTGAACACCTCCTTATTGCAATAAGAAGTAACCCCGAAATAACAGGGATTAAAATAGGAAATACCTCATACGTTTGCTCAGCCTATGCAGACGATGTATTGATATACCTATCCAACCCAGAGAAAACACTACCAAAATTAATGGAGACACTTCAAACATTCGGGTTCTACAGCAACCACAAAATCAACTTATCCAAATGCACAGCAATGGGCATCAACTTGAGTGATCAGATTCTCAAAACACTCCAAAATAAGTTCCAATTCATCTGGAAAAAAGAATCCTTTACATATCTAGGGGTACAAATCACCGCAAACACTGAGACAATATTCCAACACAATTACAAAAACTTACTTGCAGCAACACAAGCAGACCTTACAAAATGGGGGAAAAAAAAAATCTCATGGCTAGGAAGAGTAAACTGTATCAAAATGTCATTACTACCAAAGATACTATATTTATTTCAAACGATTCCTCTCTCACTTCCAAAGACCTTTTTCAATAAACTAACCTCAGCAATAAACCACTTCATATGGTCTCCCTCCTCCACTAGAGTAGCCAAAAATGTTTTAATACGCAGGAAATCGCAGGGTGGCCTGGGACTACCAGACTTAAAAGGCTATTTCTACGCAGCGAACCTGGCGAGAATACTCGACTTACATCATCACAACTCAAAGCCTTGGATTCAATTGGAGGAACAAATATACCAATGGCCTCTGCAGGGCCTCCCATGGTCACCAAGTGCAATCTCACTTCCGCATCGTTTAAATGCTCTCCCATTCATAACAGCCCAAACTCTGAAAACACTGAATAAACCCCCGGACACATCAAAGCTCTTCGAAAGCAACGGCCCACTTACCCCTATAACAGATAACTTAGACTTTCCACCGGGAAACAACAAGGAGTTCCTTCTCCCCTTCAGAGAGGATAATAACCCCCTGAGATTCAAGAGCTTCCTAGACTCAACCTCACTTAAGACCATGGATGAACTTACCAAAAATACTCCAGGTAACCAAAAGACCCAATGGGATTATAGGCAGCTCTCCAATTTCTACCACAAATCCAAAATCAAACTAAACCTACATAGAAAACTAACACCATTCGAAGACCTATGTATCTCTCCAACTCCCATCACACACACAATTTCAAAAATATATAGTCTTATCCTAGACAAATGGGCGGACGAACCCCCCCACTTTATCAAAGCTTGGGAGGAAGAACTAGGCCAAAGCTTCACCTCGGTAAATTGGGACAAGGCCTTCTATCAGACGCATAAGATGTCGATTTCCACCAAGGCACAAGAAACAAATTATAAAATTATGTCAAGGTGGTACTGGGTCCCAACTAAACTAGCTAAAATCTACCCGACATGTTCAAACGAATGCTGGAGATGCAGAGGAGCTCCAGGAACAATGCTACACATTTGGTGGGAATGTCCTATAATCCAACCCTTTTGGGAATCGATCTGCAAAATAACCTCTGACCTGACAGGACACATCACACCCAATGACCCATCCAGACTACTGCTCTCCTTATCCAACTTGTCAGGAAAGGACAACAAATATACATTAACGAACTTTCTCTTAATAGCTGCACGTACTCTGATACCCAGACTTTGGAAAACAAACAGAAGACCGACCATCACTGACTGGTTTAAGGAGATATTATATCTTCAGAAAATGGAAGAGCTCAGAATAGAAAACAAAGAAACCCAAGACAAATACTCAAATATCTGGTCCCCATGGATTACATTCATGAGTTCCCCAAGATACCTTACCATATCTGACTAATACAAAGTAATTAACCCACACACCGAAAAATAGACCTATGCAACAAATTAGAACACAAATCCCCCATCCCTCTCCCCCTCCTGCACATTCTCTCCTCTCCCCCATCCCATTCAGGTTTATCTTGCAAGATTGATAATTGTGTTGAATCTTAATTAGAGATGAGCGAACACTAAAATGCTCGGGTACTCGTTATTCGAGACGAACTTTTCCCGATGCTCGAGTGCTCGTCTCGAATAACGAACCCCATTGAAGTCAATGGGAGACTCGAGCATTTTTCAAGGGGACCAAGGCTCTGCACAGGGAAGCTTGGCCAAACACCTGGGAACCTCAGAAAAGGATGGAAACACCACGGAAATGGACAGGAAACAGCAGGGGCAGCATGCATGGATGCCTCTGAGGCTGCATAATCGCACCATTATGCCAAAATTATGGGCAACAGCATGGCCATGACAGAGTGACAGAATGAAGCTAGATAGCATCTAAAACATCCAATAATTGACCCTGACACTATAGGGGACGGCATGCAGAGGCAGCGGCAGCAGGCTAGAGAGTGTCATGGCGACATACCCTAAATGGACTCAGGCTTCAAACCAATGGGTGGCAGAGAGGAACCAAAGGAGGTGAGCAAGAAGCGCTCAAATAATATCGGTACATGATAAAAGTTTGCCAGTATATTTTGTGGATTACACAGCAGGGTGGCGACAAAGTTAACATGGAAGCCATGAAAACAACCCAAAATTCTGCCTGACACAGCTCGTTTGATAAGGGGACGATGTATGGAGGCAGTGAACTAGTAGTAGATTAAAGGTGCTGCAGTTAAAACTATGTTAGTTGGATCTTGGGATGGAGCTGGCGCTCCGCTGCCAGGCGAGCTTTCGCCAATCCAAGCCCCTGTCTCTAGGCTACTCCCCAAACAGCACTTCTAAGAACCTTTTGTATAAGATCAAGTGTAGTAGCGTTCTTATAAGTTTAGGATATGCCGGGTGAGGGGAATGTAAACAGATGCGCAAGAAGCGCTGAAATAATATCCCTAAATGGTAAAAGTTTGCAAGTATATTTTGGGGATTACACAGCAGGGTGGCGACAAAGTTAACAACTTTGATGTGGAATGCCCTGTAATAGCTCTTGGGCGGTGTGCCTTTTATCGCCTAGGCTCAGCAGTTTCAGCACCGCCTGCTGTCGCTTAGCGACGGCACTGCTGCTGTGCCTAGAGCTACCGACTGATGGCGCCATGCCCACGGATGGTAATTCGGAGGAGGAGGAGGTGGAGGAGGGGTGGGAGGAGGTATAGTAGGCCTTTGAGACCTGGACCGAGGTAGGCCCCGCAATTCTCTGCGTCGGCAGTATATGACCAGCCCCAGGGTCAGACTCGGTCCCAGCCTGCACCAAGTTAAGTGTAGTAGCGTTCTTATAAGTTTGGGATATGGCGGGTGAGGGGAATGTAAACAGATGCGCAAGAAGCGCATGATGCGCATGGAGCTGGCGTTCCGCTGCCAGGCGAGCTTTCGCCAATCCAAGCCCCTGTCTCTAGGCTACTCCCCAAACAGCACTTCTAAGAACCTTTTGTATAAGATCAAGTGTAGTAGCGTTCTTATAAGTTTAGGATATGCCGGGTGAGGGGAATGTAAACAGATGCGCAAGAAGCGCTGAAATAATATCCCTAAATGGTAAAAGTTTGCCAGTATATTTTGGGGATTACACAGCAGGGTGGCGACAAAGTTAACAACTTTGATGTGGAATCCATGAAAACAACCCAAATTTCTGCCTGACACACCTCGTTTGATAAAGGGACGATGTATGGAGGCAGCTATATGGACGACTTTTGGAGGTAGCAATGGAGACAACGTGTGGAGGCTGCTATGGAGACAATTTAATTTGGATAGTGCCTGTATGTGGCAGTCCCAAACATTTTTCAAACCAGAGGAGCAGGTAGGTGGCCCTCCAGTAAAATGGGATAGATTGAGTGCCTGTATGTGGCAGTCCCAAAAATGTTTCAAACCAGAGGAGCAGGTAGGTGGCCCTCCAGTAAAATGGAATAGATTGAGTGCCTGTATGTGGCAGTCCCAAAAATTGTTCAAACCAGAGGAGCAGGTAGGTGGCCCTGCAGTAAAATGGAATAGATTGAGTGCCTGTATGTGGCAGTCCCAAAAATTGTTCAAACCAGAGGAGCAGGTAGGTGGCCCTGCAGTAAAATGGAATAGATTGAGTGCCTGTATGTGGCAGTCCCAAAAATTGTTCAAACCAGAGGAGCAGGTAGGTGGCCCTGCAGTAAAATGGAATAGATTGAGTGCCTGTATGTGGCAGTCCCAAAAATGTTTCAAACCAGAGGAGCAGGTAGGTGGCCCTCCAGTAAAATGGAATAGATTGAGTGCCTGTATGTGGCAGTCCCAAAAATTGTTCAAACCAGAGGAGCAGGTAGGTGGCCCTGCAGTAAAATGGAATAGATTGAGTGCCTGTATGTGGCAGTCCCAAAAATGTTTCAAACCAGAGGAGCAGGTAGGTGGCCCTCCAGTAAAATGGAATAGATTGAGTGCCTGTATGTGGCAGTCCCAAAAATTGTTCAAACCAGAGGAGCAGGTAGGTGGCCCTGCAGTAAAATGGAATAGATTGAGTGCCTGTATGTGGCAGTCCCAAAAATTGTTCAAACCAGAGGAGCAGGTAGGTTGCCCTGCAGTAAAATGGAATAGATTGAGTGCCTGTATGTGGCAGTCCCAAAAATTGTTCAAACCAGAGGAGCAGGTAGGTGGCCCTGCAGTAAAATGGAATAGATTGAGTGCCTGTATGTGGCAGTCCCAAAAATTGTTCAAACCAGAGGAGCAGGTAGGTGGCCCTGCAGTAAAATGGAATAGATTGAGTGCCTGTATGTGGCAGTCCCAAAAATTGTTCAAACCAGAGGAGCAGGTAGGTGGCCCTGCAGTAAAATGGAATAGATTGAGTGCCTGTATGTGGCAGTCCCAAAAATGTTTCAAACCAGTGGAGCAGGTAGGTGGCCCTCCAGTAAAATGGAATAGATTGAGTGCCTGTATGTGGCAGTCCCAAAAATTGTTCAAACCAGAGGAGCAGGTAGGTGGCCCTGCAGTAAAATGGAATAGATTGAGTGCCTGTATGTGGCAGTCCCAAAAATGTTTCAAACCAGAGGAGCAGGTAGGTGGCCTTCCAGTAAAATGGAATAGATTGAGTGCCTGTATGTGGCAGTCCCAAAAATTGTTCAAACCAGAGGAGCAGGTAGGTGGCCCTGCAGTAAAATGGAATAGATTGAGTGCCTGTATGTGGCAGTCCCAAAAATTGTTCAAACCAGAGGAGCAGGTAGGTGGCCCTGCAGTAAAATGGAATAGATTGAGTGCCTGTATGTGGCAGTCCCAAAAATGTTTCAAACCAGAGGAGCAGGTAGGTGGCCCTCCAGTAAAATGGAATAGATTGAGTGCCTGTATGTGGCAGTCCCAAAAATTGTTCAAACCAGAGGAGCAGGTAGGTGGCCCTGCAGTAAAATGGAATAGATTGAGTGCCTGTATGTGGCAGTCCCAAAAATTTTTTAAAACAGAGGACCGGGTAGGTGGCCCTCCAGAAAAATGGAATAGATTGAGTGCCTGTATGTGGCACTCACAAAAATTGTTTCAAACAGAGGACCGGGTAGGTGGCCCTCCAGAAAAATTAAATGCATAAAGTACTATAGGTAGAGCCAGTGGGCCCTGTCAAAAAATAGCCAGTTTCCTCTGCTTTACTGTACAAAGAGCAGGAGAAGGAGGAAAATGAGGAGGAGGAGGAGGAGTGGATAAATTATTCAGGTTGAGCTTCCTTCACCTGCTGGAGATTGGAAATTAGGAGAAATCCAGCCTTTATTCATCTTGATAAGCGTCAGCCTGTCAGCGCTGTCAGTCGACAGGCGTGTACGCTTATCGGTGATGATGCCACCAGCTGCACTGAAAACCCGCTCGGACAAGACGCTAGCGGCAGGGCAGGCAAGAACCTCCAAGGCGTAGAGCGCCAGTTCGTGCCACATGTCCAGCTTTGAAACCCAGTAGTTGTAGGGAGCTGTGTGATCATTTAGGACGATGGTATGGTCAGCTACGTACTCCCTCACCATCTTTCTGTAAAGATCAGCCCTACTCTGCCGAGACTGGGGACAGGTGACAGTGTCTTGCTGGGGTGACATAAAGCTGGCAAAAGCCTTGTAAAGCGTACCCTTGCCAGTGCTGGACAAGCTGCCTGCTCGCCTACTCTCCCTCGCTACTTGTCCCGCAGAACTACGCACTCTGCCGCTAGCGCTGTCAGAAGGGAAATACTGTTTCAGCTTGTGCACCAGGGCCTGCTGGTATTCATGCATTCTCACACTCCTTTCCTCTCCAGGGATGAGAGTGGGAAGATTTTGCTTGTACCGTGGGTCCAGGAGAGTGAACACCCAGTAATCGGTGCTGGAATAAATTCTTTGAACGCGAGGGTCACGGGATAGGCAGCCTAGCATGAAATCTGCCATATGCGCCAGAGTACCAACGCGTAAGAATTCACTCCCCTCACTGGCCTGACTGTCCATTTCCTCCTCCTCCAACTCCTCCAACTCCTCTTCTTCTGCCCATACACGCTGAACAGTGAAGGACTCAACAATGGTCCCCTCTTGTGTCTCGCCAACATTCTCCTCCTCTTCCTCCTCATCCTCCTCCACCTCCACCTCCTCCGATATGCGCTGAGAAACAGACCTCAGGGTGCTTTGGCTATCAACAAGGGAATATTCTTCCCCCGTCTCTTGTGACAAGCGCAAAGCTTCCGACTTCATGCTGACCAGAGAGTTTTTCAACAGGCCAAGCAGCGGGATGGTGAGGCTGATGATGGCGGCATCGCCACTGACCATCTGTGTTGACTCCTCAAAGTTACTCAGCACCTGACAGATATCAGACATCCACGTCCACTCCTCATTGTAGACTTGAGGAAGCTGACTGACCTGACTACCAGTTCTGGTGGAAGTTGACATCTGGCAGTCTACAATCGCTCTGCGCTGCTGGTAAACTCTGGATAACATGGTCAGTGTTGAATTCCACCTCGTGGGCACGTCGCACAACAGTCGGTGAGCGGGCAGTTGGAGGCGGCGCTGCGCTGCCCTGAGAGTGGCAGCATCTGGGCTGGACTTCCTGAAATGCGCACAGATGCGGCGCACCTTCGTGAGCAAATCAGACAGATTGGGGTATGTCTTGAGGAAACGCTGAACTATCAGATTTAACACATGGGCCAGGCATGGCACATGTGTCAGTCTGCCGAGTTGCAGAGCCGCCACCAGGTTACGGCCGTTGTCACACACAACCATTCCCGGCTTGAGGTTCAGCGGTGCCAGCCACAGATCAGTCTGCGCCGTGATGCCCTGTAATAGCTCTTGGGCGGTGTGCCTTTTGTCGCCTAGGCTCAGCAGTTTGAGCACCGCCTGCTGTCGCTTAGCGACGGCACTGCTGCTGTGCGTAGAGCTACCGACTGATGGCGCCGTGCCCACGGATGGTAGTTCGGAGGAGGAGGTGGAGGAGGGGTGGGAGGAGGAGGAGGCATAGTAGGCCTGAAACACCTGGACCGAGGTAGGCCCCGCAATCCTCGGCGTCGGCAGTATATGAGCAGCCCCAGGGTCAGACTCGGTCCCAGCCTCCACCAAGTTAACCCAATGTGCCGTCAGCGATATATAGTGGCCCTGCCCGGCAGCACTCGTCCACGTGTCCGTGGTCAGGTGGACCTTGTCAGAAACGGCGTTGGTCAGGGCACGGATGATGTTGTCTGACACGTGCTGGTGCAGGGCTGGGACGGCACATCGGGAAAAGTAGTGGCGGCTGGGGACCGAATACCGAGGGGCGGCCGCCGCCATGAGGTTGCGAAAGGCCTCGGTCTCTACTAGCCTATAGGGCAGCATCTCCAGGCTAAGCAATCTGGAGATGTGCACATTAAGGGCTTGGGCGTGCGGGTGGGTTGCACTATATTTGCGTTTCCGCTCCAGCGTCTGGGGTATGGAGAGCTGAACGCTGGTGGATGCTGTGGAGGATCGTGGAGGCGACGATGGGGTTTTTGTGCCAGGGTCCTGGGCAGGGGGCTGACTAGCAGCTGACACAGGAGAAGGAGCAGTGGTGTGCACGGCCGGAGGTGAACGGGCTTGTTGCCACTGAGTGGGGTGCTTAGCATTCATATGCCTGCGCATACTGGTGGTAGTTAAGCTAGTAGTGGTGGAACCCCTGCTGAGCCTGGTTTGGCAAATGTTGCACACCACAGTCCGTCGGTCATCCGGTGTTTCCTTAAAGAACCTCCACACTTCTGAAGATCTAGCCCTCGCCGCAAGAGCCCTCACCACGGGAGCTTCACTAGTTGACAGTGGCGCTGATGCACCAGCTCTGGCCCTGCCTCTCCGTCTGGCCCTACCACTGCCTCTTCCAACCTGTTCAGGTCGAGGACTCTCCTCCGTCTCAGAAGCACTGTGTTCACCCGGCCTCTCAACCCAGCTTGGGTCTGTCACCTCATCATCCTCCGATCCCTCAGTCTGCTCCCCCCTCGGACTTCCTGCCCTGACAACAACTTCCCCACTGTCTGACAACCGTGTCTCCTCATCGTCGGACACCTCTTTACACACTTCCACTACGTCAAGAAGGTCATCATCACCCACAGACTGTGACTGGTGGAAAACCTGGGCATCGGAAAATTGCTCAGCAGCAACCGGACAAGTGGTTTGTGACTGTGGGAAGGGTCCAGAAAACAGTTCCTCAGAGTATGCCGGTTCAAATGCCAAATTTTCCTGGGAGGGGGCAGACTGGGGGGGAGGAGGCTGAGGTGCAGGAGCTGGAGGAGTGGCGATTTCGGTGACATGGGTGGACTGCGTGGAAGACTGACTGGTGGTGGACAAATTGCTCGAAGCATTGTCAGCAATCCACGACATCACCTGTTCGCACTGTTCTGGCCTCAACAGTGCTCTACCACGAGTCCCAGTAACTTCAGACATGAACCTAGGGAGTGTAGCTCTGCGGCGTTCCCCTGCTCCCTCATCAGCAGGTGGTGTCTCACCCCGCCCAGGACCACGGCCTCTGACCCCTGCAGTAGTTGGACGCCCACGTCCCCGCCCTCGTCCTCTACCCCTAGCCCTCGGGTTAAACATTTTTAAAATGAGAGTTATAACTTTATTTTTTTTTTTACTTTTTTTTGTTTTTTTTTGTGTTTTTTTTTTTTTTTTGTGTTTTTTGTTTTTTTTTGAGTTTTTAAAACCAAACAATGCTATCCTATTGCTATGGCTATTTTCTAGCCAAGTATCAAAGGAAGCACAGTACTATGCCAGATGAGATGACACTGAGTTATTGCCTAATAGAAATCCAACCCCTACTGAATTTTGCCACTTCGGCCTTTGCTATGGATATGTGCGCCACTAAGCGCAGAACACAGCGGTCGCAAGTCCCACTACAAATTGCTCAGAATTGGCAAGTACATGCACTGCAGAAACTACAGCCACCAGCAGATCAACCAGAAATCAAATATATAGAACGCTACTGTAGGCTTCAAGATCAAGAAGCTGTTTGTATTCTCCTATGGCTATTTTCTAGCCAAGTATCAAAGGAAGCACAGTACTATGCCGGATGAGATGACACTGAGTTATTGCCTAATAGAAATCCAACCCCTACTGAATTTTGCCACTTCGGCCTTTGCTATGGATATGTGCGCCACTAAGCGCAGAACACAGCGGTCGCAAGTCCCACTACAAATTGCTCAGAATTGGCAAGTACATGCACTGCAGAAACTACAGCCACCAGCAGATCAACCAGAAATCAAATATATAGAACGCTACTGTAGGCTTCAAGATCAAGAAGCTGTTTGTATTCTCCTATGGCTATTTTCTAGCCAAGTATCAAAGGAAGCACAGTACTATGCCGGATGAGATGACACTGAGTTATTGCCTAATAGAAATCCAACCCCTACTGAATTTTGCCACTTCGGCCTTTGCTATGGATATGTGCGCCACTAAGCGCAGAACACAGCGGTCGCAAGTCCCACTACAAATTGCTCAGAATTGGCAAGTACATGCACTGCAGAAACTACAGCCACCAGCAGATCAACCAGAAATCAAATATATAGAACGCTACTGTAGGCTTCAAGATCAAGAAGCTGTTTGTATTCTCCTATGGCTATTTTCTAGCCAAGTATCAAAGGAAGCACAGTACTATGCCGGATGAGATGACACTGAGTTATTGCCTAATAGAAATCCAACCCCTACTGAATTTTGCCACTTCGGCCTTTGCTATGGATATGTGCGCCACTAAGCGCAGAACACAGCGGTCGCAAGTCTCACTACAAATTGCTCAGAATTGGCAAGTACATGCACTGCAGAAACTACAGCCACCAGCAGATCAACCAGAAATCAAATATATAGAACGCTACTGTAGGCTTCAAGATCAAGAAGCTGTTTGTATTCTCCTATGGCTATTTTCTAGCCAAGTATCAAAGGAAGCACAGTACTATGCCGGATGAGATGACACTGAGTTATTGCCTAATAGAAATCCAACCCCTACTGAATTTTGCCACTTCGGCCTTTGCTATGGATATGTGCGCCACTAAGCGCAGAACACAGCGGTCGCAAGTCCCACTACAAATTGCTCAGAATTGGCAAGTACATGCACTGCAGAAACTACAGCCACCAGCAGATCAACCAGAAATCAAATATATAGAACGCTACTGTAGGCTTCAAGAAGCTGTTTGTATTCTCCTATGGCTATTTTCTAGCCAAGTATCAAAGGAAGCACAGTACTATGCCAGATGAGATGACACTGAGTTATTGCCTAATAGAAATCCAACCCCTACTGAATTTTGCCACTTCGGCCTTTGCTATGGATATGTGCGCCACTAAGCGCAGAACACAGCGGTCGCAAGTCTCACTACAAATTGCTCAGAATTGGCAAGTACATGCACTGCAGAAACTACAGCCACCAGCAGATCAACCAGAAATCAAATATATAGAACGCTACTGTAGGCTTCAAGAAGCTGTTTGTATTCTCCTATGGCTATTTTCTAGCCAAGTATCAAAGGAAGCACAGTACTATGCCAGATGAGATGACACTGAGTTATTGCCTAATAGAAATCCAACCCCTACTGAATTTTGCCACTTCAGCCTTTGCTATGGATATGTGCGCCACTAAGCGCAGAACACAGCGGTCGCAAGTCTCACTACAAATTGCTCAGAATTGGCAAGTACATGCACTGCAGAAACTACAGCCACCAGCAGATCAACCAGAAATCAAATATATAGAACGCTACTGTAGGCTTCAAGAAGCTGTTTGTATTCTCCTATGGCTATTTTCTAGCCAAGTATCAAAGGAAGCACAGTACTATGCCAGATGAGATGACACTGAGTTATTGCCTAATAGAAATCCAACCCCTACTGAATTTTGCCACTTCAGCCTTTGCTATGGATATGTGCGCCACTAAGCGCAGAACACAGCGGTCGCAAGTCTCACTACAAATTGCTCAGAATTGGCAAGTACATGCACTGCAGAAACTACAGCCACCAGCAGATCAACCAGAAATCAAATATATATAACGCTACTGTAGGCTTCAAGAAGCTGTTTGTATTCTCCTATGGCTATTTTCTAGCCAAGTATCAAAGGAAGCACAGTACTATGCCAGATGAGATGACACTGAGTTATTGCCTAATAGAAATCCAACCCCTACTGAATTTTGCCACTTCAGCCTTTGCTATGGATATGTGCGCCACTAAGCGCAGAACACAGCGGTCGCAAGTCTCACTACAAATTGCTCAGAATTGGCAAGTACATGCACTGCAGAAACTACAGCCACCAGCAGATCAACCAGAAATCAAATATATATAACGCTACTGTAGGCTTCAAGAAGCTGTTTGTATTCTCCTATGGCTATTTTCTAGCCAAGTATCAAAGGAAGCACAGTACTATGCCAGATGAGATGACACTGAGTTATTGCCTAATAGAAATCCAACCCCTACTGAATTTTCCCACTTCGGTCTTTGCTATGGATATGTGTGCCACTAAGAGCTAAACACAACGGTAGCAAGTCCCCCTGCTAATTCCTCACAAAATGGTAAAAGATGCAAATTAAAATAAAAAAAGTAGAACGTTATTGTAGCCCTAAGAAGGGCTGTTGGGTTCTTTGAGAATCACTCCTGCCTAACAGTAAGCTAATAGAACACCCTAACGCTTTCCCTGAGCAGCAGCAGCTCTCTCCCTAGCGGCATCCAGAGACAGAATGATCCGAGCAGCGCGGCCAGCGGCTAGTCTATCCCAGGGTCACCTGATCTGGCCAGCCAACCACTGCTATCGACGTGTAAGGGTACCACGTCATGCTGGGTGGAGTGCAGAGTCTCCTGGCTTGTGATTGGCTCTGTTTCTGGCCGCCAAAAAGCAAAACGGCGGGAGCTGCCATTTTCTCGAGCGGGCGAAGTATTCGTCCGAGTAACGAGCAGTTTCGAGTACCCTAATGCTCGACCGAGCATCAAGCTCGGACGAGCATGTTCGCTCATCTCTAATCTTAATGTTTTACTGTTATCTTGTCTAAACTATACTTACCTTTAAGATTAATCATATCTTTACCAAGAAATATATTCAACTGCAACGCTTTTTTGTTATTGTTACACTTTTTTTTCAATAAAGCTTGATTGATACCAAAAAAATGACCTTTTAAAACTATGAAATTGTTCCTCCAGCTATTGGGCCACAGTGATACCTCAGGGAGGTCCCTATCCTCACCTTTCCCTAATTCCGGCTCTGATTCTGACCTCCTTGATGGATCCAAACATCTCTCTGGACCAGGACCATCCACCCCCTTCCCTAAAGCTATGACCTCTGTATAACATAGCAAATCCATTTCTCTGATCTCTGGTCTTTGTTGGAATATTAGGAGACAGTCAAAGAACCCAAAAAGCCTCCATAGAACAAAGTGTGAAACCTTTTGCTTCATCTAGAAGGAAGACATTTTCTCATTACATGGGGGAGATTATTAGCTCAGGTTGTTATATTATGATTAGTGTTAGAACAAACATCTTCGTTAATTACTCATTGGGGATTTATAGGTTAATCCGGGTGACATGATTTAGTGTATAAAAGACTCTTCGAGATTAAGACTGTAAGAAAGAAGAAACAGAACATAAAGTGCACAAGGATTATGTATATTAGTTTTTAGAAATTCCATTGGACTTTTTTGATTTCATTCTCATGTTTCTTGGTAATCTCCTCCTCCTTTATATTCAGCCTCATATCTGCATCCACATAACAGTCACATGTGAATTACATCAAACTAACAGAGTCTAAGACATCCTTCTACACTTATGAGGGTCAATTGTTACATTTAGTTTCTTAGATGCAGCATTTGAAGCCAAAAGGAGATGTTTATCATAATAGGTAAGAACATCTCACCGAGAGCCGGGATTCCTGCTCTTTATCTCCACTCCTGGTTTTGAAAATAAAAACTGAACGAGTGAACACGTCCTTAGACTCTTTTGGTGTCTTACTTTCCTTTGTTATCTTCACCTCTTCAGCTTTCAAAAATTAAACTCTAATCTCGCAGCTGCTGGAGGCGTCTGTTCAGCTTTCGGTGGTCATATATAGCAGGTAACTATGGGCCTACAGAAGTGGCTCCTTACATGACCATATACACACTGAGCTTCTCATATAAGTCACATCTCTTATGAAGGAACTGTCAAGGTAAAACCCCACAGGTCAATATCTCGTAACTTTGGTTAAAGGTTTTTTTTTATTATTTTAACAATTTACTTTACAAAATAGGATAAATCTGGTATTTTTATTAACACTAAAATTAGACTGATCTAATATCAGGTTTGGCCGAGAGAAACTCTACGAAATCAACATTAAGAGGGATATTAATCAGGGTTTCCGCGACAGGACACTAAAATAATTGTAGGGACTGTACTAGTTTATTGCAATTATTTTTCCCTTTCCAACACTTCCATGCCAGTGTGAAGGGGTCACAGCTGTCCGGGGAGTGGCCCATCAGGGAGCTTTCCTGTTCCTGAACCGGTGCACTCAAAATGTGAGAATCCGTTGGGTGCAATTTTCTCTATGGCAGGTAGGACCTAGTGTAGAAAAAGTGCTCTGCCCAGAAACCTGCCGGATATATCAAGACTCCAACCTATGATAAACCCCCTGCAGGTATGTCCCATCATAACTGATACATGTTTTTCTGTATCCTATCAATAGTAATTAATTATCTATGAAAAGAAAATTTGATATCTCTGTTGTTGACACATCATTACATTCGCAATTACATATATTTGCATCTTTGTTTATTACATAACATCTTATAACACTGGTCCTGATGGACCCGACATGGAAGCTTTGTGGTAACAAGTAATCGGACCTGACCAAAGTCTTAAAATAAGCAATGAATTCTATTTACTAAATTACAGTTTAATAATATTAATTTAATAAATCTTATTATAAATCACATTTTTGTAATTTTTTTTAATGAAAAATTTGTTTTTTTTACATGAATGAAAGTCCAAACATCTCTGAGCACAACCGTCTCTTCCATTTGTATTGAGAGCCCAAAAATTTACATTTTCTAACTTTTAAATCTCAAATTGTTTTAACCAGTCAAATTGATTTCAATTACAATCTTTTTTTTTTTAACCTTTTCAGTGTTTTCAGATTACAGTTATTTTTCTCAGATGAAACGCATATAAATATATTCTTTTCAAAAGAACTGAAGTAGATTTTGCTTGTTACCTAATATTGTGAAAATTCAACGTTTTATACACATTGGTTCCATTTGAAAACATACAATTGATTGTAAAATTTGATCCCTCAATCCTTATTATTACCATTGGATTTATTTTATATTTGGAGGGGGGGGCTTTTAATTTATGTTAGAAACAATTAAATAAATGTCTCAAACATTTCTGAATTAAACGCTTCTTCCCCCATTTCAGTGACAATGAAATGAGCCCAAATCACTGTGTGTGGACCTCCGGTATGGAACTTGTAAATCAGACGATGATCACAGAATTTATCCTGATTGGATTTTCCCAGAATTTGCAGATTTGTATTTTCCTTTTTATTTTGTTTTTTCTCATTTATATTTTGACCATTTTAGGTAACGGGTTCCTTGTCTGCACCGTCATTGTCAGTCCTCAGTTACACACTCCTATGTACTATTTCCTCTGTAATTTGTCTTTTCTCGATCTATGTTTCTCATCTTGCACTGTCCCGAAATTACTTATAGATGTTTTATCAAAGAAAAGGAGAATATCCGTGACCATGTGTATCACACAGATGAACATTGGCCTCATTGTGGGAGGGATTGAGTGTATGTTACTGGCGGTGATGGCCTATGACCGGTACATCGCTATATGCTCCCCCCTACATTACACCGTCATTATGAGTTGGAGGGTGTGTAGATACATCACCGTCTCTATGTGGGTGGGAAGTATTGTTTTCACATCACTCCCCACCATCTTCCAGCCTCTTGTATTCTGTGCAGAAAATAAGCTCAATCATTTTTTTTGTGAGATGTTAGTGCTCCTGGAGGTGGCGTGTGGTGACCTCTCCTTCTATAAACTAAGTATAGTTTTCGTAGGATTTTTCACATTGGTGTCACCCCCTGTGTTTATAACTGGATCTTATATTTCTATTATTATTTCTATGCTAAAAGTCAATTTTTCACGGAGTAGAGCTAAAGCCTTCTCCACCTGCGCCTCCCACCTCACTGTGGTGTTTCTGTTTTTTGGGACCAGTATGTTCATGTATATAGGACAAACAAGAAGCTTTTTGTCTTATCAAAAATATATTGCACTCATTTATATGGTTGTTACACCCGTGCTTAACCCTTTCATCTACAGTCTGAGAAACAATGATGTGAAAGAAGCCTTCAGGAGAAACTTAGCCAGATGTTCTGCACTGCAACTTTAAAAGTTCTTTTCATATTGCAATTATTGTGTAAAATTTCCATTTGAACCCATATGCTAATGAAGTCCTGCCACCAGCACCAACATAACTGTGATTCAAGATTGGGCCACTGCTCTAATTGATAGATCAGCAGGAGAAATTCTCTTGTGAGAAGCATCGGGTGACAATAGAAAGGAGGGAAATGAATTAGGAAGGAACAGCGCGACCTTGGTGAACAAACTGGCTCATTAGAATACAGATTACATAGGAAATAACCTGTAAATGGTATAATGGACACAAATAATAAAGGGATATTGTAGATCATGCTCTTCTCTACAACTTGCTACAGGTGTATTATACTGTTAGAGATTTTTTTCTGGTTCTCACCCCATTCCCCCCCCCCCCCATTGCATGGTGACTTTCAATTTAAATCTTTCATGGCTCCCAGTACCTGTAGAGAGAACAAACCCACGACGCATACACGGTCTTCAGCTGCACTCAAATCACCCTGTTTATTTTCCAACCACAGTCGTATATTAAAAAAGAAAAAGCAGCATTGGGGGGCGGGAAAAAGGAGATAAGAATACTGTAATGCTATTGACTATAATGAATTTACCAGCACATTCTCAGATTAATAGGCCTTGTTCACAGACATGTTTATGCTACAGAATGTACAGAGAATGTCTCCAGAACCCACACATTTAGGATAAGAAGGAGAACATACCGAAGGTCAAACATCTCTCACATGTGCCAAGGAAAAACTTTTACAGGCAGGTTACACAAAAAATAGTTGAATCATGACATTTAACCCTACAGCAACATAACCCCCCCCCAGGTCAGACCTAACATGGCCGCTGGATCCAAAACGGCTGACAGTATGCAAAATGGTGTCTGAAACCAGTGCGATCTCCTTAACATTTCCCACCTTCTCACTGGCCTGTAACTCCACCCTGAGCGACCTCCTCAAGCTCCAGGTACCTACAGGTAGGCTAAGCCCTTAGATGCTGGACTTGTTAACTCTTCACCAGATCCCCTGGAGGCCAGTCACCGAGGGGTTACATGCCTCCACACTCAAATTACATTATTATGCTTCCATAGTTTATGGGTTTGTAAACAGGCCAGTTCTCCAACAGGCAGCATCATACTCCACTCCGGGCACTTCTCCTGACGTGGTTCTTACCTCCTGGATGGCCATCTGGGACATGGTGGACTTGATGAGGGGGACTACACAACGTGCAATAAGTGACAAGAGCAAAATCACAATCCTCAATATCGCCCCCACTTAAAGGAAACCCTTCCAATCCCCCAACCACAAAGTAAATGACAAAGTGTCCACTCCAAAGTTTCTCTTGAGGTTCCCTGGACAGTCCTTCAATCTTTTCAAGAGCATGGGTAATGGATCCACAGGGAGCGATGTCATCCGGGATGTACATGCAACAAGCCGCTCCCACCATCTTATAGACTCCTCCCTTCTAAGCAAGGATCATGTCCAAAGCCATGTGGTTCTGGAAAGCATCTCGGATATAATTCACAAATCTCTGTTGATTACAATAAAAACAGTTAACCCAATTAACATCTTTGCTCATGGCTATCTGGGGAATAATGGACTCTAGACCGGCCCATTTCTGATTGTGGACCTTGTACTCATCTGGGACCCCCCTTGGTGCTCCCACTGTATCTGTATAAACATTGCCATCTAGGTGCTTCTCTCTCAGACCTCCAGAATCCTTTGGAATTCTCTACCTTTTCTTTATGTGTCTGATCAAACTCATACCTGGGGATCACGAGGAAGGAATGCACACATTTTATCAAAGTACACTCACCTTCCCAGTCTCTAGGCAGGCTTGACCTGACTCTCCTATCCCCATAAAACCTGTACACATCAGACACTGCTAATACAGGGTTACCTGTACTGTCAATGTTAAAGAAGGTCATTGTCTTGTTGCACCATCCGTAGGTAAAGTCTTATACCCTCGGGCCATCCTGGTCGGCCCTATAGATACAGTGATAGTCATGGTTGGGGTATCCCTGAGCATACAGTCAGACAGAAGAGACCAGCTAGCAAGAAGAAAAAGTAAGTTTGCAATGAAAAGCGTGGAAGCATGCTGACTTCCCTCTAGCTTCACAGACGTGGCACTGGCCAGCAGGACTTGGTGTCTCTTTACCACCACATAGTCTGCAGGCTTCAGGTTACGCGTCCTGAGGTCTCTGTCTGGATCTGAAAAAGGAATCAGAAACACTTTTGCGGACCTTTTCCAAGGCCTGGCTCAATTGTGGCATATTCCACCTGGTTTCCTGCCATCAGCTATAGGGTCTGTGGGAAGTAGGGGCCTAGTCTGGGTGCACAGCTAAAAAGTACTTCAAAGGGGACAATCCCATCTTTCTGTTGAAGGTGGTCCTGACTAAATAGTGGGCAGCAGGAAAGCATTCGGGCCATGGTTTCCCTGTTACTTCCATGGTCTCCCGAATCTCTAACTTAAGAGTGCTGTTTAGTCTTTCAATCCCACCAATAACTTGGGAATGGTAAGGGGTGTGCAGGGCCTGTTCTACACCCAGGAGGGACAAGGTTTCAGGTCTTTACCGGTCCAGTGAAGTGGGTTCTGCAACCGGACTCTATGGTCTCTGGAAGTCCAAACCTGCAGAAAAATCTCACTCACCAACTTCTTGGCTGCAGCTCTGGCAGGAGCCTTGGTCGTGGGAAAAGCTTCTGGCCACCCTGGAAAGAGATCAATGCACACAAGCACGTATTCCTACGTACCACTTTTTTGGTAGCTGGATAAAATCCATCTGCAGTATCTGCAAGTGATACAGTGGCTTGGGTGTCACCTTCTGTGGGGTCTTTACCACCTTACCCGGGTTGTGGCGGGCACAGACTTTACAGGCTTTCACTAGTCTAGTGACAGGGGTAATAATGCCCGGGGCAAACTACTTGCGGTTTATGAGCACTAGCAAGGCCATTTTAAATATGTGTGTGTGTCTGTAGGCTACTTGACTTACTATCGGGTGCAGGGCTCTGGGCTCCGGACCTCTGGGCATCCAGGTCCCATCGGCATCTGGGCTCCAGCTTTCCTCCACACTTCCTTCACTTCTCATGACTCTCATGCCACCAGGGACTGGAACACCTATGGATCAAGCTTTTTAGCTCAGAACTCACCGCTGAGACTTCAGGACAGTCTCTGGGTTCCATCTGTGCAGCTGCCTTCACCACCCTGTCAGCCACACCCTTGCCCTCGGCTTGGGGAGATACCAAATTGTGTGTGCTTTTACTTTTACTATCCCCACCTCTTGTGGAAGTAAGAGAGCATCCATGAGCTCTTTAATCAGTGTGCCATGCTTAAAAGCGGTCCCTGCAGAGGTGAGGAAATCTCTAGCCTTCCATGTGGATTCATAGTCATGTTTAGACCTCAAAATTATACATTGAGTATAGATGTTTGCCCTTTTACCTTCCACCAGCTGTAGCACTTCCCTGAGTGCCATCACTTCACCTTCTGCGCTGACCTGTGTGGAGAGAGTGGTTCTGCTTGTACTATCTCATGTGCGCCACTGACCACTGAATATCCAGTGTGGAACCATCTATCTACTCCTGCAGACCTGGAACCATCTATGAGAAAAAAACTCAACATCTGGGTTAAACACCCTTCTCTCCCCCCTCTCTGAATCCTGGAAGACTGGTGACAGAACGTCAGGATTCAGAGCTGTGAACCTTTTCAGTGTATCCTGGAGCATCAGGAGTGCACACTGGAGTATGAGCTGTCTAGCCTTAGCTCAGATGCATGGGCTGTACTTGGGTGAGGACACTGTGCAAGGTATGTGGGGTTTGCACAGTAACAACTCACTGGCCTTGCTGAGCAGGTTGCTGGCTGCAGCTACTAACACATGAGGGGCTCCCCTCACGACTGAGTCTAACTGGGCTTCATAGTGGGCCACTGGGCCACCATGTTCCTGGACTAAGACACATGTGGCATGGCCTAGATACTGCAAAATAAAACAAAAGTTTTATCCAGTGAGATGGGCCTAGGGCCGGGGCAGACTGGATTTTGCCAACTTAAGGCTATGGAATGCATCAATTGCCTCCTGACTAAGGGCAAATTGGGAAGAGGCAATTCAGTTATCAAGGGGCAACATCAGGCTGGAGGCAGCAGACCTTATCTCAGGCCTGCAGGAGCTGGCCAGTCCTAGAAACATGTGAAGAGGCTTAGTGTCTCAGGGCAGGGGCACATTCTGGACCACCTTCTCCTGGCAGTACTGGAGTTTGTCTCTGGATAGTTTGCAACCCTTCTGGAAAAGAAAACACATAAGGTCAATAGATGTGTTCTGGCAAATCTGTAAAATGGAGGCACAAAAAGAATAGAACATCCAGTAAGGGGCTAGTCTGCCAGTCTACTCCCTGTAGGGCCGTGGAGTCCTGGCTGGGGGAGTTTTACCCTCCTTGTGGGAATCTGCATCAGTTATACTGGAATACTGAACTGGCAAGGGCAAATAGGTACTGGCAATCTTCATGTAGGGGCACAGAGAGGAGAACATTTGCCAAATCAATAAGTGAATAATATGTCACTCCCGGGAACTGCTGCCAGTTTGGGCTAGGGACCACTGGGCTTCAGTACTCTCATTGGCGGCTAGGAGGTCATGGACCATCCTACATGTATCCAGCTGTTCTTTCTGGGTCTTTTTCTTGACCGGGAATGGGTTAAATCATCATCAGGCTAGCAGGGGAGGAGTCAAACTTCAGTTCTACAATAAGAGGAGCTAACTCTGTCTGGGGGGAACTTGCTGACGTCCTAGTTAGTTACCACCCCCTAGTCCTGCCCTGTTGGGGGCGTCTCCGTTTCCCTAGAATGTGTCCAGTCACTTCAGTAATGTCTCTTCCCAGCAGTCAAAACACGCTCACTTAGGTCGGTCAGTTGAAATGTTGTCAGTCTCACTTTGGCGTGGTCTGTGAATCTACCGACCCTGGTCTCTGTTCCCTCTGTACATCACGCTGTCAGAGTCTTATTAATCCCTCTGTACGCAAGTCTGGCAGAGATGTCTCTAGTCCGCTAACACCTTTGGTAACTGAGTACATTACACTGTCAGGTCATCCCCCATGTGTCCTAAAGCTGTAAACAGTTCCAGTAAACAGTACCGTTTACGTCTCCGGTTTATCTCATCCAGACATATAGGATTCTCTTTTCACCATCTCCAGCCCAGTGTTCTGTGCTTTCTATAAAATTCTGGCCAGACTCAAACGTCTCAATATGGAGAAATCCTGTGTTATCTGTACGCTGTACTCTTCAAGGCCACTTGCATGCTAGTTCTGTACACAGCAAATCGCAGATTCATCCCCCTCCCATTCTGCCTTGTTAACCCTTTAAACGCCAGAAACCAGGTACCAGAGACATTGCAACACTTGTTATAGTAATTTTTCTGCAATTGTCAGTATTGAATAAGTTTTAACTGGACCATAATAAACCAAACAAACAGCATCGCACATCCAAGAATAATCCGAACAGAGAACTGAAATAAGATGAAATCATCTTATGCCGGCATTTATTTGAGACATCTGTCAAGGCCCTCTCAGCTGCTAAACTACAAAAAAAACCCACAACCAGCCTTTATGGCTACCAACAGAGTAGAGTCATAGGCAATTAACTTTCAGGCACTTGAAGGGAATCTAACTGTCTTAAGATTGCTGCCACTGAAGGATGGTAGGGCGTGTCATCTTCTCTAACCACCAGATACAGGGGTGGAGTCTGCATTCCAGACGCCATCTTTGCCTCCCAAAGAAAATATAATAAAATCTTTTTCTCACTACTAATTTTCTTTTCAGCACAATGCTACCAGCCCTTCTGTTCCATTAAATCAACTTGCACTTTTCCATCAGTCCTACTTAACTCAACAACCTTCTGTCTACTTACATCTTTCCCTTGATATGAAAAACAAGTCCCTTGTCACTTGTCTGCAATGCACTTGGCTCAATTCCAATTTACCCTGTTCTCTTCCCATCATAAATGTCTACAACTGCAACACAAGCAAACTTGTCCCCACAGACACAGCGAATGCCAACACCTCGATTTACTGACCCCCAAAGAAACTAGATACCAGACTTCCACAGAGGCCTCTACACCAAATCAACTCTTGCCTGTCACTACTCTTTCACCGACTCTACACCAAGTCAACTCTCTTACTGACTCTTTACCAAGTCATTACTAGTTCTTACAGTCCCTCAAGGCAGTTCAGACTCCCCGAAAAGAGCTGGATGCACACCTGGCCAGGGCGGGTCTCCGCTGCACTTGCACAAATTGAGCTCTATACCTCTATGGGCAACCTTATTGGCACCAGTCAAACAGTACTATAGACACTAAGATAATCTCACTATCACAACAGAATATCTCCCACTCTAGCATTGCAGACATCTAAAGGTTAATTCTTCCCGTCTCACAGCTTCAGGTAACATCACAGACTGTCTGACCATCCGTCACTGTCCAGTTACTGTCGGTCACCATAGAAGTGATACTTTGCCACATTATAGTGAGCATACTGTTATATATGGACATTTAAAGGCAAAGTACATAATATAACACAAGGAGATGACCTTACCCAATCCATCCAGCCAGTGAAACAGAAGTGACATTCAAGGCAGACAATTAAAGTAGACTTAACCCGAGCGCTCATTGCCAGTTCTGGTCACTGGCCGCTTGGACTCCCGCAGAGGTCACCTTGATGGTTAGATTCCCATAATAGTATACCCAATCCAAGGACGCCAATTATTGTTAGAGATTTTTATCTGGGGCTAAACCCCCCCCCCCCATTGCATGGTGACTTTCAAGTTAAATCTTTCATGGCTCCCGGTACCAGGGAGGAAAGAACGAACCCAAGAAACAGACACGGCCTTCAGCTGCACTCAAATCACATATATCAGAACAGAAGAAGCAGCATTGGGGGGGCGTGAAAAAAGAGATAAGAATACTGTAATGACAAAATGAATTTACAAGCACATTCCCATAAAAGGTTAATAGGCCTTGTTCACAGACATGTTTATACTACAGAATGTACAGAGAATGTCTCCAGAACCCAAACATTTATGATAAGAAGGAGAACATACTGAAGGTCAATCATCTCTCACATGTGCCAAGGAAAAACTTTTACAGGAAGTTTACACAAAAATGGCTGAATCATGACATTTAACCCTATAGCTTCTGAGTGGGGAACATACCCCCCCCAGGTCAGACCTAACATGGCCGCTGGATCTAAAATGGCTGACAGTATGCAAAATGGCGTCCGAAACCAGTGCAATCTCCTTAACATATACCTAGAGATGGGCAAATTTGTTAAAATTCGGTTAGTCCCAATTTGCAGAACTTTTTTAAAAAACTGGCATCTCCTGGCTGAAGAGAGCCTGTAGGGTGTTGTAGAATGTTATGCCATGCTCAAATTTTCATAGGGGGTGTGGTTTGGTCTTCAAACAATGCTGTGTTTTAGTATGACACGCACATGACAGCCTCCGCTCTTAGAATCGCTTCACTCTTCACTTCCATGTGCACTTACAGAGGCCAACTTCCCCAAATAAGCAAAGCAGGAATGCAGCCTGACAAGGTAACATCTGTGCCAGCTTGAAAGGACAGAGCTGAGGGCCAAGATCTCACTATAACATCAAAGAGTGCACTTTTTATACACTGACATCAGATGATTCCATAGATTAGGACAGAACAGGTTCTGTTAAATCCGGATACATGTACAAACTCTCCAAAAGAGTGTAGAGGGTGTCGGCAGTAATTCTGCATTGACGTCACTGTTCATTTTGCCCTTCACTCTTATCATTGTGCCACTCTGTGTCCTACCATGTTGCCACCACCTCCACACCTCTGACCTCATGCTACTGCTGCTGCTGGTGCCACCTTTGCAGTTCTCTTTTGGCAAAGACCTGATATTTTCAGGAAAACTGTATTGTATTATTAATGTGGTGTCTCTAATCTTCAAATTCAAATTTAAATGAAAAAGTTCAACTTCAAATTAATTTCAAAATTCTTCACAATGTGGGCTCCTGCTGCTGCTGCTGCCGCCACCTCCACACTCTATCATTGTGCCACAATGTGGCTTTCCATGTGGCTGCCACCATGTTGCTGTCACCTGTGGGCTCCTGCTGCTGATGCTGCTCCCACCACCTCCACACTCTGTCATTGAGCCACTCTGTGCCCTCCTGCTTCTGCCACCACCTCCACACTCTGTCTTTGTGCCACTCTGTGGCCTAACATGTTTCCTTCACCTCCATAATTAGGAATTGTGCCACTCTGCGGCCTGCTCATGCTGCTGCCAACTGACCGCTGTCTCCCTGGAACACCCTGTGATTTCCATAATGCTGTTTTCACCCTCCACCATTCTATGACGTTGCCACTATGTTTGGTTTTCCCCTTCATTTCATCTGTCAGAAGGAATGAAAAGCCTCATGATTGATAGCCAAAAGCAGGAGTGGACACAGAACACAGAGGACATGCGAGTATCCCATTTACTGCTCATCTCTATTCTGGATCAACTCCTGTTTGTTTTTGGCTTTAGCAATACTGATGATGGATTACTGACTGATTGAAAGCGGACACTGACGGATGAAATGAAGGCCAAAATGATCACTGACATTAATGCAGAATTACTGCCGACACCCTCTGCACTCTTTGTATGTAACAGAACAGAATAGAACAGGTTCTGTAGTAGTCTATGGAATCATCTGATGTCAGTGTAAAAAGAGTGCACTCAGTGATGTTATAGTGGGATCTTGGCCCTCAGCTCAGTTCTTTCGAGCTGGCACAGACGATACCTTGTCAGGCTGTGTTCCCGCTTCGCTTATTTGGTGAAGTTGGCCTCTATAAGTGCCCATGGAATTGAAGAGTGAAGCGATTCTAAGAGCGGCGGCTGTCATGTGCGTGTCATACTAAAACACAGCATTGACTAAACCATGCTCCCTATGCATATTTGAGCATGGTACAACATTCTACAACACCCTACAGGCTCTCTGCAGCCAGGAAATACCTGTTTTTAACGTGATTCATCGTGATTTGGGACGAATCAAATTAGAAAAAAAAAATTTGGCGAATCGCGCCGAACCAAATTTCAACAAATTCACCCATCTCTAGTTGGAATGTTTGGAGAACATCAAATAAACCCAAAAATCCTCCACAGAACAAAGTGTGAAACCTTTTTTCATGTGGTTAAATTTTGTTTCCTCTAGAAGGAAGACATTTTCTCATTACATGGGGGAGATTATTAGCCTTCAGGTTGTTATATTATGATTAGTGTTAGAACAAACACCTTCACTAATAACTCTCTGGGGACTTATAGGTTAATCCGGGTGACATGATTTAGTGTATAAAAGACTCTTCGAGATTAAGACTGTAAGAAAGAAGAAACGGAACATAAAGTGCACATTATATTTATTTTTGGAAATTCATCTTTCTTGGTAATCTCATCCTCCTTTATATTCAGCCTCATCTCTGCATCAACATAACAGTCACATGTGAATTACACCAAACTAACAGAATCTAAGAAATCTTAATACATTTATTAGTCTGTTTTCTTGTCCTAGTTTCCTTCTTTTATCTTCACCACTTCAGCTTTCAAAAATTCTCTTCTATTCTCCCGGCCACTGGACACATCTGTGAAGATCCCATCTCTTCAGCTTTCGGTGGTCATATATAGCAGATAGCTATGGGCCTACAGACATTGCTCCTTATATGACCATAACAGAAGGTCTTTATCAAGCATTTCAGACTATTTCTGTTCCACCCAAGGTTGTACTGAATAGTCATACTGTATGTGTGTTGCCCAAATGTATACAATTTCAATTTAAATTTCTCAATTATTTTGTAAATTCCCAAAAACTTGCTCCATTTAAAATAAAATACAGTTGCTTTCAGATCTTTCATTATTATTGCCTTTGCATTTTTTGTATATTTTTGGAGGACGTTTAGGGTTACAAGCAATGAAATATATTTCTCCAAACATTAAACATTAAACGTGTCTTCTCCCATTTCAGTGACATCGATATGAGCCCATAACACTGTGTGTGGACCTCCGGTATGGGATTTTGAAATCAGACGATGATCACAGAATTTATCCTGATTGGTTTTTCCCAGAATTTGCGGATTTGTATTTTCCTTTTTATTTTGTTCTCTCTAATTTATATTTTGACCATTTTAGGTAACGGGTTCCTTGTCTGCACCGTCATCGTCAGTCCTCAGTTACACACTCCTATGTACTATTTCCTCTATAATTTGTCTTTTCTCGATCTATGTTTCTCATCTTGCACTGTCCCGAAATTACTTGTAGATGTTTTATCAAAGAAAAAGAGAATCACACAGATGAACATTGGCCTCATTCTGGGAGGGATTGAGTGTATCTTGTTGGCGGTGATGGCCTATGACCGGTACATCGCCATATGGTCCCCCCTACGTTACACCGTCATTATGAGTTGGAGGGTGTGTAGATCCATCACTGTTTCTATGTGGGTGGGAAGTATCGTTTTCAAAAATTTCTCCCGGCTGCTGGACACATCTGTAAAGTTCCCATCTGTTCAGCTTTCGGTGGTCATATATAGCAGATAACTACGGGCCTACAGAAGTGGCTCCTTATGTGACCATATACACACTAAGCTTCTCATACAAGTCACATTTCTTGCAAACTCACCCCATACTAAGCCCCACAGCTCAATATTTCATCATTAATGGAAACATTTTTAGCCAAAATTATCTTAGAAATTTACTTTACTAAATAGGATAAATCTATTTTTTTTTTTATTAAAACCGAAAGTTGACTGATCTAATATTATGTTTGGCCGAAAGAAACTCTACGAAATGTAATTCTATTTACTAAAATAAATTACAGTTCAATAATAATAATGTCATAGAGCTTATTACTATGAATCATATTACTGTAAATCTTTTACTATGAAACCAAAAACATCTCATGACACAAGCGTCTCTTCCATGGATTTATGATAAGGGGCTTAGATCATCATCAAGGTGTCTGTTATCTGTACAGAACTAAGAGCCCAAAATTGTAAATGTTATACGCTTTAAATCTCAAAATGTTTCACCAGTTAAAATGATTCCAGACAAATATTTTTTTTTTAATTTTTAATCTTTTTCAGTCTTGGGAACCATCACAGTTATTTTTATTGGAATTTTTTTTTTCCTTTCAATAGAACCGATGTAGATTTTTCTAATCATCTCTAAGCACATGCTCCTTCCTATGTGTGTGGGAGACTATAAGTTGGACCATTTCTGTAGAAAATCTCAGCAGCGCTCCTCCAGGATGAAGTAATAAATTATACGTCTTCCTTTATTCATAGAGGTATGGCGCAATGTTTCGACAATATACAGGAGGTATTTATCAAGCATTTCAGAATATTTCTGTTCCACCCAAGGTTGTACTAAATAATCATACTGTATGTATGTTACTCAAACGTATACAATTTAAATTTAAAATACTCAATTATTTTTTAAATTCCCAAAAACTAGTTCCATTTAAAATAAAAACTATAGATTTCAGATTTTGATCCATTAATCATTATTATTGCCTTTGCATTTTTTTGTATATTTTGGGAGTGAGTTTAGGGTTACAAGCAATTAAATATATTTCTCCAGACATTAAACTTTGAATTTCAGCGCTTCTTCCCCCATTTCAGTGACAATGATATGAGCCCATAACACTGTGTGTGAACCTTCAGTATGGAACTTGGAAATCAGACGATGATCACAGAATTTATCCTGATTGGTTTTTCCCACAATTTTCAGATTTGTATTTTCCTTTTTATTTTGTTTTTTGTCATTTACATTTTGACCATTTTATGTAACGGGTTCCTTATCTGCACCGTCATCGTCAGTCCTCAGTTACACACTCCTATGTACTATTTCCTCTGTAATTTGTCTTTTATCGATCTATGTTTCTCATCTCTCACTGTCCCGAAATTACTTATAGATGTTTTATCAAAGAAAAGGAAAATTTCAATGACCATGTGTATCACACAGATGAACATTGGCCTCATTCTGGGAGGGATTGAGTGTATCTTGTTGTCGGTGATGGCCTATGACCGGTACATCGCCATATGCTCCCCCCTACGTTACACCGTCATTATGAGTTGGAGGGTGTGTAGATACATCACCGTCTCTATATGGGTGGGAAGTATAATTTTCATCTTATCCGCCAGCAGCTCACGGCCTCTTGTATTCTGCGCAGAAAATAAGCTCAATCATTTTTTTTGTGAGGTTTTAGTGCTCCTGGAGGTGGCGTGTGTTGACCTCTCCTTCTATAAAATAAGTATAGCTGTCGTATCATTTTTCACATTGGTGTCACCCCCTGTGTTTATATTTGGATCTTATATTTGTATTATTATTTCGATGCTAAAAATCCGTTTTTCACAGAGTAGAGCTAAAGCCTTCTCCACCTGCGCCTCCCACCTCACTGTGGTGTTTCTGTTTTTTGGGACCAGTATGACCATGTACATGGGACAGGCAGGAAGTTTCTCGTCTTATCAAAAATATTTTGCACTTGTTTACCAAGTTTTTACACCCGTTTTAAACCCTTTGATCTACAGTCTGAGGAACAATGATGTGAAAGAAGCCTTCAGGGGAAACTTAGTCAGATGTTCTGCACTGCAACATTTCTGTCCATGTTTTTAAGTAAAATTCCCATTTTAAACTATATGCTAATGAGGCATTTGCTGCACCTAGGTCCTGTCCTCAGCCCCTAGACCACTGCGATTCGTGTTTGGGCCACAGCCCTATTCGATAGATCAGCAGGAGAAATTCTCTTGTGAGAAGTATCGGAATGACATTAGAAAAGGAGGGAAATGAATTAGGAAGGAACAACACGACCTTGGTGAACAAACTGGCTCATTAGAATACAGATTACATAGGAAATAACCTGTAAATGCTATAATGGACACAAATAATAAAGGGATATTGTAGATGATGCACTTCTCGATTGAGTCGCACACAATCGGATTTTGATGCATCGGCGCCTGTTTTCACGTGACACAAATCGGGGGGGTGGACCGTCGGATTCGGACAATGCGCGAGATTTAACATTTAAATTGTGTTGCAATACCAAGCACTTACATGCACCGGGAAGAAGAAGTTGAACTCCGGCGGACCTGAGCGGGGAAGAGACACATGCAGGATCTCGGGCGTGAATCGATTGCCGGACAGGATCGTCGGACAACACACCTCGGGGATCGCGCAGGGACGGGTAAGTAAATGTGCCCCAAAGATTCTGGCATTGGTGATAAGATCTTCAGATTTGTTCGTGGTGAAGATGATTGTTATTTTATTTGTTTCTACAGTATTCTATTACTGTTATTGAAAATTGTATGTGAAGTCACAGTTATGTATCCAGCAGCAGCCGACCACATAGTCTTGTGCCTACAGTCAATTGGTCACTACTATCAGTGACACTTATCTAGTAACTGATTATATGGTTACAAAACTTTATTAGCCATGTTCAGGTAAGTTGAATTCCAGACCAAAATCAATCCCAAAATAATGAAATAGTAACGAGGGAAGAACAAGGAAACATAGGTAGCAAAGCACGTTCAGATGGTACAGAGAAGGTCAAAACTGAGGAAATGTATTTGATGTCTTGATAGATGCTCTACCGAGATCCTAATATAAGCTGAGTGAGGTGTCCAAGGATTCCAAACTTTAACCTCTTGCAGCACAGTGGCAGATATTTCCGTCACTGAGCTGTAGTAATTCATGCTCAGCGATCGATATATCCACCTCTGAGCTGATGCCGATTCAGCTCGTAGTCAGAACTGGGAGCGGTATAAGTATACACGGGTGTCAGTTGTTCCAAACATTTAACCTGTAAACATTTAACAGCAAGTATTTAAATTGGCTTCTGGGGGTCTCTACCCCAAGATCGCCCCCCATTCCCCCCATTTTCAGGGGCAGGCAGTGCCTGTAAGATCCCGTTTGTGATGACATCTAAAGAGTCACCGGGGCACATGTACTAAGAACAGTGCAGTGTTTACTATGTGCAGTTGCCTGTGTATTGTGCAGGGGGCACCTGAGTCATGATTTATATGGTTATAACTAGAGATGAGCGAACATACTCGTTCGAGCATTAGCGTACTCGAAACTGCTCGTTGCTCGGACGAATACTTCGCCCGCTCGAGAAAATGGCAGCTCCCGCCGTTTTGATTTTTGGCGGCCAGAAACAGAGCCAGTTACAAGCCAGGAGACTCTGCACTCCACCCAGCATGACGTGGTACCCTTACACGTCGATAGCAGTGGTTGGCTGGCCAGATCAGGTGACCCTGGAATAGACTAGCCCCTGCCCGCGCTGCTCGCATCATTCTGTGTCTGGATGCCGCTAGGGAGAGAGCTGCTGCTGGTCAGGGAAAGCGTTAGGCTGTTCTATTAGAATAGTGTTAGGCAGGAGTGATTCTACAAGAACCCAACAGCCCTTCTTAGGACTACAATAACGTTTTATTTTACTTTTTTTTCTTTGCTTGTGGCTGGGCTTGCTGGCATTAGTAGTGCAGCTACTACCATATTGTGAGGAATTTGCTGGGAGACCTGTGACCGTTGTGTTTAGCTCTTAGTGACACACATATCCACCTCAAACACCGAAGTGGGACAATTTATTAGGGGTTTGATTTGAATTAGGCAGAGTCTGCTGATTTATTTTTTTTTACCTTTATTTCTTTTTATAGCTCAAAGTCATATTGCAAAGCAGTGTGCTTTCACTGTAGGCTAGAAAATAGCCAAAGGAGAACCCCAACGGCTTACTTAGGCCTACAATAGAGTTATATTTTCCTTTATTTTGTTTGCTTGTGGCTGGGCTTGCTGGCATTAGTAGTGCAGCAAGTACCATATTGTGAGGAATTTGCTGGGAGACTTGCGACCGTTGTGTTTAGCTCTTAGTGACACGCATATCCACCTCAAACACCGAAGTGGGACAATTTATTAGGGGTATGATTAGAATTAGGCAGAGTCTGCTGATTTTTTTTTTTTTACCTTTATTTCTTTTTATAGCTCAAAGTCATCAGGCACAGCACAAAATCCAGTTGTGTGCTGTCAGTGTAGGTTAGAAACTAGCCATAGCAATAGGATAGCATCGTTTTGTTTAAAAAAAATAAATAAAAAACACACAAAAAAATTTTTTAAAGTTTACACTTTAATTTGGAAAATGTTTAACCCGAGGGCTAGGGGTAGAGGACGAGGGCGTGGACGTGGGCGTCCAACTACTGCAGGGGTCAGAGGCCGTGGTCCTGGGCGGGGTGAGACACCACCTGCTGATGAGGGAGCAGGGGAACGCCGCAGAGCTACACTCCCTAGGTTCATCATGTCTCAAGTTACTGGGACTCGTGGTAGAGCACTGTTGAGGCCAGAACAGTGCGAAGAGGTGATGTCGTGGATTGCGGACAATGCTTCTAGCCATTTGTCCACCAGTCAGTCTTCCACGCAGTCCACCCATGTCACCGAAATCAGCACTCCTCCAGCTCATCTACCTCAGCCTCCTTCCCCCCAGTCTGCCCCCTCCCAGCAAAATTTGGCATTTGAACCGGCATACTCTGAGGAACTGTTTTCTGGACCCTTCCCACAGTCACAAACCACTTGTCCGGTTGCTGCTGAGCAATTTTCCGATGCCCAGGTTTTCCACCGGTCGCAGTCTGTGGGTGATGATGACATTATTGACGTAGTGGAAGAAGTGTGTAAAGAGGTGTCGGACGATGAGGAGACACGGTTGTCAGACAGTGGTGAAGTTGTTGTCAGGGCAGGAAGTCCGAGGGGGGAGCAGACTGAGGGATCGGAGGATGATGAGGTGACAGATCCAAGCTGGGTTGATAGGCCGGGTGAACACAGTGCTTCTGAGACGGAGGCGAGTCCTATAGCAGAACAGGTTGGAAGAGGCAGTGGTGGGGCCAGACGGAGAGGCAGGGCCAGAGCTGGTGCATCAGCGCCAAATGTTGCCCGTAGTCAAGCTCCAGTCCGACGGACTGTGGTGTTCAACCTTTGCCAAACCAGGATCAGCAGGGGTTCCACCACTACGAGCTTAATTACCGCCAGTATGCGCAGGCATATGAATGCTAAACACCCCACTCAATGGCACCAAGCCCAATCACCTCCGGCCGGGCACACCACTGCTCCTTCCCCTGTGTCATCTGCTAGTCAGCCCCCTGCCCAGAACCACGGCCCAAACTGCTCCCGTGCGAAAACCCCATCTTCGCCTCCACGATCCTCCACAGCATCCACCAGCGTTCAGCTCTCCATACCCTAGACGCTGGAGCGCAAAAGGAAGTATAGCGCAACCCACCCACACGCCCAAGCCCTCAATGTCCACATCTCCAAGTTGCTTAGCCTGGAGATGCTGCCCTATAGGCTGGTAGAGACCGAGGCCTTTCGAAACCTCATGGTGGCGGCCGCCCCTCGGTATTCGGTCCCCAGCCGCCACTACTTTTCCCGATGTGCCGTCCCAGCCCTGCACAAGCACGTGTCAGAGAACATCCTCCGTGCCCTGACCAATGGCGTTTCTGACAAGGTCCACCTGACCACGGACACGTGGACGAGTGCTGCCGGACAGGGCCACTATATATCGCTGACGGCACATTGGGTTAACTTGGTGGAGGCTGGGACCGAGTCTGACCCTGGGGCTGGTCATATACTGCCGACGCCGAGGATTGCGGGGCCTACCTCGGTCCAGGTCTCAAAGGCCTACTATGCCTCCTCCTCCTCCCACCCCTCCTCCACCTCCTCCTCTGAATTACCATCCGTGGGCATGGCGCCATCAGTCGGTAGCTCTAGGCACAGCAGCAGTGCCATCGCTAAGCGACAGCAGGCGGTGCTCAAACTGCTGAGCCTAGGCGATAAAAGGCACACCGCCCAAGAGTTATTACAGGGCATCACGGCGCAGACTGATCAGTGGCTGGCACCGCTGATCCTGAAGCCAGGCATGGTTGTGTGTGACAACGGCCGTAACCTGGTGGCAGCTCTGCAACTCAGCAGACTGACACATGTGCCATGCCTGGCCCATGTGTTAAATCTCATAGTTCAGCGTTTCCTCAAGACATACCCCAATCTGTCTGATTTGCTCACGAAGGTGCGCCGCATCTGTGCGCATTTCAGGAAGTCCAGCACAGATGCTGCCACTCTCAGGGCAGCGCAGCGCCGCCTCCAACTGCCCGCTCACCGACTGTTGTGCGACGTGCCCACGAGGTGGAATTCAACATTAACCATGTTATCCAGAGTTTACCAGCAGCGCAGTGCGATTGTAGACTGCCAGATGTCAACTTCCACCAGAACTGGTAGTCAGGTCAGTCAGCTTCCTCAAGTCTACAATGAGGAGTGGATGTGGATGTCTGATATCTGTCAGGTGCTGAGTAACTTTGAGGAGTCAACACAGATGGTCAGTGGTGATGCCGCCATCATCAGCCTCACCATCCCGCTGCTTGGCCTGTTGAAAAACTCTCTGGTCAGCATGAAGTCGGAAGCTTTGCGCTCGTCACAAGAGACGGGGGAAGAAGATTCCCTTGTTGATAGCCAAAGCACCCTTAGGTCTGTTTCTGTTTTCTCATATCGGAGGAGGTGGAGGAGGATGAGGAGGAAGAGGAGGAGAATGTTGGCGAGACAGAAGAGGGGACCATTGTTCAGTCCTTTACTGTCACAGTCCTTCAGCGTGTATGGGCAGAAGAAGAGGAGTTGGAGGAGTTGTAGGAGGAGGAAATGGGCAGTCAGGCCAGTGAGGGGAGTGAATTCTTGCGCGTTGGGACTCTGGCGCATATGGCAGATTTTATGCTAGGCTGCCTATCCCGTGACCCTTGCGTTCAAAGAATTTATTCCAGCACCGATTACTTGGTATTCACTCTCCTGGACCCACGGTACAAGCAAAATCTTTCCACTCTCATCCCTGGAGAGGAAAGAAGTGTGAGAATGCATGAATACCAGCAGGCCCTGGTGCACAAGCTGAAACAGTATTTCCCTTCTGACAGCGCTAGCGGCAGAGGGCGTACTTCTGCGGGACAAGTAGCGAGGGAGAGTAGGCGAGCAGGCAGCTTGTCCAGCACTGGCAAGGGTACGCTTTACAAGGCCTTTGCAAGTTTTATGTCACCCCAGCAAGACACTGTCACCTGTCCCCAGTCTCGGCAGAGTAGGGCTGATCTTTACAGAAAGATGGTGAGGGAGTACGTAGCTGACCATACCATAGTCCTAAATGATCACACAGCTCCCTACAACTACTGGGTTTCAAAGCTGGACATGTGGCACGAACTGGCGCTGTACGCCTTGGAGGTTCTTGCCTGCCCTGCCGCTAGTGTGTTGTCCGAGCGCGTTTTCAGTGCAGATGGTGGCATCATCACCGATAAGCGTACACGCCTGTCGACTGACAGCGCTGACAGGCTGACGCTTATCAAGATGAATTAAGCCTGGATTTCTCCGGATTTTCATTCTCCACCAGGTGAAAGAAGCTCAACCTGAATAATGTATGCACTGCTCCTCCTCATTGTCCTCCTTCTCCTCCTCTTTGTACACTAAAGCAGAGGAAACTGGCTATTTTTTGCCAGGGCCAACTGGCTCTAGCTATAGTACTCTATGTATTTAATTTTTCTGGAGGGCCACCTACCCGGTCCTCTGTTTTAAGCAATTTTTGGGAGTGCCACATACAGGCACTCAATCTATTTAATTTTTCTGGAGGACCACCTACCTGCTCCTCTGGTTTGAAAACTTTTTTGGACTGCCACATACAGGCACTCAATTTATTTAATTTTTCTGGAGGACCACCTACCTGCTCCTCTGGTTTGAAAACTTTTTTGGACTGCCACATACAGGCACTATCCAAATTAAATTGTCTCCATAGCAGCCTCCACATGTCGTCTTTTTAGCTGGCTCCACACGTTGTCTCCATTGCTACCTCCATACGTCATCGCCATAGCTGCCTCCAAAAGTCGTCCATATAGCTGCCTCTATACATGGTCCCCTTATCAAACGAGCTGTGTCAGGCAGAATTTTGGGTTGTTTTCATGGATTCAACATCAAACTTGTTAACTTTGTCGCCACGCTGCTGTGTAATCCACAAAATATACTGCCAAACTTTTATCATTTACCGATATTATTTCAGCGCTTCTTGCGCATCTGTTTACATTCCCCTCACCCGCCACAACCCAAACTTATAAGAACACTACTACACTTAATCTTAAACAAAAGGTTCTTAGAAGTGCTGTTTGGGGAGTAGCCGAGAGACAGGGGCTTGGATAGGCGAAAGCTCGCCTGGCAGCGGAGCGCCAGCTCCATCCCAAGAACCAACTAACATAGTTTTAACTGCAGCACCTTTAATCTACTACTAGTTCACTGCCTCCATACATCGTGCCCTTATCAAATGAGCTGTGTCAGGCAGAATTTTGGGTTGTTTTCATGGCTTCCACATCAAACTTGTTAACTTTGTCGCCACCCTGCTGTGTTATCCACAAAATATACTGGCAAACTTTTATCATTTACCGATATTATTACAGCGCTTCTTGCGCATCTGTTTACATTCCCCTCACCCGCCATAACCCAAACTTATAAGAACACTACTACACTTGATCTTATACAAAAGGTTCTTAGAAGTGCTGTTTGGGGAGGAGCCGAGAGACAGGGGCTTGGACAGGCGAAAGCTCGCCTGGCAGCGGAGCACCAGCTCCATCCCAAGATCCAACCAACATAGTTTTAACTGCAGCACCTTTAATCTACTACTACTTCACTGCCTCCAAACATCATCCCCTTATCAAACGAGCTGTGTCAGGCAGAATTTTCATGTTTTTCACCAGATACATAGTGGATCTAGGCCCATCTGTCGCCGCCATGTTGGAGACCTGAAGTTGCAATCATAGCAGCGCAATATGGATGCCCCATACTGTCGCTCTTAATCATGGAACCATTTCCGAAAAAACAATAAAAAATAGAACCACTATGCTATTCCATTATTCCTAGGTGAAATATTGAAACGACCCCACCTGCTTTGAAAATTATAAATTTTTCAAAGTAAACGCTTCTGGCCCCCAGGCCCATTTTGGGTGGGGAGGAGCCGAGAGACAGGGGTTTGGACAGGCGAAAGCTCGCCTGGCAGCGGAGCGCCAGCTCCATCCCAAGATCCAACTAACATAGTTTTAACTGCAGCACCTTTAATCTACTACTACTTCACTGCCTCCATACATCATCCCCTTATCAAACGAGCTGTGTCAGGCAGAATTTTCAGGTGTTTCACCAGATACATAGTGGAACTCGGCCCATCTGTCGCCGCCATGCTGGAGACCTGAAGTTGCAATCATAGCAGCACAATATGGATGCCCCATACTGTCGCTCCTAATCATGGAACCATTTCCGAAAAAACAATTAAAAATAGAACCACTATGCTATTCCATTATTCCTAGGTGAAATATTGAAACGACCCCGCCTGCTTTGAAAATTATAATTTTTTCAAAGTAAACGCTTCTGGCCCCCAGGCCCATTTTGGGTGGGGAGGAGCCGAGAGACAGGGGCTTGGACAGGCGAAAGCTCGCCTGGCAGCGGACCGCCAGCTCCATCCCAAGATTAGGCAGCCTCAGAGGCATCCATGCATGCTGCCCCTGCTGTTTCCTGTCCATTTTGCCTCCACGATCCTCCACAGCGTCCACCAATGTCTCCATGCGCAACTTTCAACTCTCTATACCCCAGACGCTGGAGCACGAGAGGATATGCAGCACATCATCCCCTTATCAAACGAGCTGTGTCAGGCAGAATTTTCAGGTGTTTCACCAGATACATAGTGGAACTCGGCCCATCTGTCGCCGCCATGCTGGAGACCTGAAGTTGCAATCATAGCAGCGCAATATGGATGCCCCATACTGTCGTTCTTAATCATGGAAGTCGTCTTCATGGCTGCCTCCACATGTCGTCCCCTTATCAAACGAGCTGTGTCAGGCAGAATTTTCAGGTGTTTCACCAGATACATAGTGGAACTCGGCCCATCTGTCGCCGCCATGCTGGAGACCTGAAGTTGCAATCATAGCAGAACAATATGGATGCCCCATACTGTCGCTCCTAATCATGGAACCATTTCCGAAAAAACAATTAAAAATAGAATCGCTATACTATTCCATTATTCCTAGGCGAAATATTGAAACGACCCCGCCTGCTTTGAAAATTATAATTTTTTTTAAAGTAAACGCTTCTGGCCCCCAGGCCCATTTTGGGTGGGGAGGAGCCGAGAGACAGGGGCTTGGACAGGCGAAAGCTCGCCTGGCAGCGGACCGCCAGCTCCATCCCAAGATTAGGCAGCCTCAGAGGCATCCATGCATGCTGCCCCTGCTGTTTCCTGTCCATTTTGCCTCCACGATCCTCCACAGCGTCCCCCAATGTCTCTATGCGCAACTTTCAACTCTCTATACCCCAGACGCTGGAGCACGAGAGGATATGCAGCACAACATCCCCTTATCAAACGAGCTGTGTCAGGCAGAATTTTCAGGTGTTTCACCAGATACATAGTGGAACTTGGCCCATCTGTCGCCGCCATGCTGGAGACCTGAAGTTGCAATCATAGCAGCGCAATATGGATGCCCCATACTGTCGCTCTTAATCATGGAAGTCGTCTTCATGGCTGCCTCCACATCATGGCTGCCTCCACATGTCGTCCCCTTATCAAACGAGCTGTGTCAGGCTAATTTTTCGGGTGTTTCACCAGATACGTTATGGAACTTGGTCACTATGTCGCCACCATGCTGTGTTATCGACTAAATATACCGTCAACCTTTTGTTCACATAGGAAATCATTTCAGCGCTTCTTGCTCACCTCCTTTGGTTCCTCTCTGCCACCCATTGGTTTGAAGCCTGAGTCCATTTAGGGTATGTCGCCATGCCACTCTCTAGCCTGCCGCTGCTGCCGCTGCCTCTGCATGCCGTCCACCATAGTATCAGGGTCAATTATTGGATGTTTTAGATGCTATCTAGCCTCATTCGGTCACTCTGTCATGGCCATGCTGTTGCCCATAATTTTGGCATAATGGTACGATTAAGCAGCCTCAGAGGCATCCATGCATGCTGCCCCTGCTGTTTCCTGTCCATTTCCGTGGTGTTTCCATCCTTTTCTGAGGTTCCCAGGTGTTTGGCCAAGCTTCCCTGTGCAGAGCCTTGGTCCCCTTGAAAAATGCTCGAGTCTCCCATTGACTTCAATGGGGCTCGTTATTCGAGATGAGCACTCGAGCATTGGGAAAAGTTTGTCTCGAATAACGAGCACCCGAGCATTTTAGTGCTTGCTCATCTCTAGTGCTAGCCATTTCAAGGAATTTTATAAAAGCCGTCCACTTCCTGCATTCCCCGCTGGATCTTTGTGCTTAATGCCTCTGATCAAGCTCCCCTGCGATATTCCTTCATGCCTGTGTGTTCCTGCGTTCCTGTGTGTTCCCGTGTTCCTGCGTTCCTGTGTTCCTGTATCCCGTTCCTGTGTTCCCGTTCCCATCTGCCTGGACCTCCCATTGCTGAACCCAGATTGGACTTGACCTTGCATCTCTGCCGCCTCCCCTGACCTTAGCCTAAACCTGACCACGAGAATGTCTCCTGCTAAGGTACCTCACATCGGCTGCCGCCGTGGGCTAGTCACACTGGTGGAACGACCTGGTGGTACCCTGCTGCAGCAAGACCATCTCGCTTTGCGGCGGGCTCTGGTGAAGACCAGGTGCCACTTAAATTCCGGTCCCAGGTGTTGGCTAGTACCATCTCCCGCAGTGGTCCAGAGAATCCACTGATCCCCAATCCTGACAGTAAGATCTGGCCATGGATCCCACCGAGGTTCCGCTACCAGAACTGGCTGATCTCCCTGCCATCGTGATAAACCATTCCCAGCGTATTGCCATACAAAGTCAGCAGCTGGGAGAAGCCACCGCCATTCTACAGCGGCTATTGTTCTCCCAGCAACCACGTCAAGTTCCTGCAGTTCCATCTGCTAGCCTGGTTTGTCTAGCATCCACAGAACCTTGGTTGAGGCTCTCTATGCCTTCCAAATATGATGGGGATGCGAAGATGTGCAGAGGCTTTTTTACCCAGTGCTCCTTACAGATTAAACTAATGCCTACACAGTTCATAACTGAACGGTCGAGAGTGGCTTTAGTGATCAGTATTCTCTCCGGAAGAATCCTGGCCTGTGCCACACCCCTCTGGGACAAGGGAGATCCAGTTACAGCAGACATTACCGCCTTCCTCACTGAACTACGAACCATCTTCAAGGAACCAGCCCGGGCGTCTTCTGCTGAGACTGCCCTTCTGAACTTGTGCCAAGGGGTCTCCTCCGTGGGGGACTATGTGGTGCAATTCCATATTCTGGCTTCAGAACTTTTCTGGAATTAAGCAGCCTAGATTTCCTAATTTCCTTGACTACTCTGATAGACATCCGATTCTCTGAATGCAAGGAAGAACAGCGGGTTTAACTAGCACAACCCAAAGTCCGAAGTCTTTTCGAGTCTGGGACCGGATTTCCAGGAATCTCCTGTGCCGTCTCCTACGTCTGCTACCTAAAAGCCCTTGCAGGTGGGTGAAACCCGGCTAACACCCCAAGAGCGCTCCAGACGTAGACAGGGAAATCTCTGCATTTCCTCCAGTCATGTCCAGTGCTTCCACAGCGTATAGGAAGTCATTCACACCTAGAGTTCTTAGGAGGAGCATCCCTAGGCGAGAGTAAAGCTTCTACACGTCTGTATCTTCCAGTTCTGCTCAGCTTTGGAACCAGTGATCCTGTTCCAGTCTCGGCCTTCCTGGACTCCGGTTCTGTAGGGAATTTCATGGATGCCGCTCTGGTCTCCCGGCATCATATTCCTGTGGTTCGTCAGGAGAAGTCCCAGGTCATCTCGTCAGTCAGTGGGCAGATCCTCTGTGACCCAGTCCAGTATCGCACTGAACCACTTTGCCTACAAGTTGGTGTCTTGCATAAAGAAAGATTGTTTTATAATGTGCTCCCCGCTGCGGGGGGCATATAACCTCACCCGCATTCATGAAGGCAATGAGTGGAAGCCTGCTTCAATACTCGTGACGGGCACTTTGAATACCTGGTTATGCCCTTTGGACTGTGCAATGCCCCCCAGTGTTTCAGGAATTTGTCAATTACATTTTTAGAGACTTGCCCTACACCTGTGTCATAGTCTACCTAGATGATATCTTGGAGTTTTCTGCTGACCCAGAGTCTTATCATGTCCACGAACGACAAGTTCTTAGGTGCCTAAGGGCCAATCGTCTCTATTCCAAACTGGAAAAGTGCCAGTTCCATCAGAAGAGTCTTCTATTTCTTGGATAGATCATCTCCGTTGAGTGCCTACAGATGAATCCAACCAAGTTATCTGCGGTACTTCAGTGGCCTCGCCCAGTAGGACTTTGTGCCATATGGAGATTACTGGGTTTTGCTAATTACTACCGGCAGTTTATACCGCATTTTTCCTCTCTCTGGCCTCCGGCGGCCGAAGAAGAATTTTCCAAGCTTAAATCTGCCTTTGCTTCTGCCCCTGTCCTTACACGGCCTGACACTGAGAAATCATTCCAACTTGAGGTAGATGCTTCCTCTGTAGGCGCTGGAGCTTTTATCACCCAGAAAGAGCCCAAAGGCCGAACACTCAATTGTGCGTTTTTATCCAAGACCTTCTCTGCTGCCGAGAGGAATTACTCCATTGGATATCGAGAACTTCTCGCTATTAAGCTTGCCTTGGAAGAGTGGCGCTATCTTCTGGAGGGAGCTTGTCATCTGGTCTGTGTGTATACAGACCACAAGAATCTCCTGTACCTCCAGACTGCTCAGCGCCTCAACCCATGACAAGCTCTTAATGGATCCTACTATCCACCCCCTTTCCTAAAGCTATGACCTCTGTACAACATAATAAATCCATATTCCTGTTATCTGATCTTTGTTGGAATGTTTGGAGAACATCAAAGGAACCCAAAAAGCCTCCATAGAACAAAGTGTGAAACCTTTCATTTTGTTTCCTCTAGAAGGAAGACATTACATGGGGGAGATTATTAGATTTCAGGTTGTTATATTATGATTAGTGTTAGAACAAACACCTTCACTAATTACTCTCTGGGGATTTATAGGTTAATCCGGGTGACATGATTTAGTGTATAAAAGACTCTTCGAGATAAAGACTGAAGAAAAGAAGAAACAGAACATAAAGTGCACATTATGTAAATTTTTGGAAATTCATCTTTCTTGGTAATCTCATCCTCCTTTATATTCAGCCTCATCTCTGCATCAACATAACAGTCACATGTGAATTACACCAAACTCACAGAATCTAAGAAATCTTAATACATTTCTTAGTCTGTTTTCTTGTCCTAGTTTCTTTTTTTATCTTCACCACTTTCAGCTTTCAAAAATTCTCTTCTATTCTCCCGGCTGCTGGACACATCTGTGAAGATCCCATCTCTTCAGCTTTCGGTGGTCATATATAGCAGATAACTATGGGCCTACAGAAGTGGCTCCTTATATGACCATATACACACTAAGCTTCTCATACAAGTCACATCTCTTGCAAACTAACCCCATACTAAGCCCCACAGCTCAAAAATGTAAAAATATTTTTTTGAAATGTATATTTATATATTCTAGAAATTCACTTTACTAAATAGGGTAAATCTATTATTTTTCATTAAAACCAAAAGTTGACTGATCTAATATTATGTTTGGCCGAGAGAAACTCTACGAAATGTAATTCTATTTACTAAAATCAATTACAGTCCAATAATGTAATAACGCTTATTACTATGAATCATATTACTGTAAATCTTTTCCTATGAAACCAAAAACATCAAAAACATCTCATAACACAAGCGTCTCTTCCATGGATTTATGATAAAGCTGGTAGACCATCATCAAGGTGTCTGATATCTGTACAGAACTAAGAGCCCAAAATTGTAAATGTTCTACCATTTAATGTTTCACCAGTTAAATAATTCCAGACAATTTTTTTTTCATTTTTGATCTTTTTCAGTCTTGAACCATTACAGTTATTTTTAATTGAGAATTTTTTTTTTTCCTTTTCAACAGAACTGATGTAGATTTTTATAATCATCTCTAAGCACATGCTCCTTCCTATGTGTGTGGGAGACTATAAGTTGGACCATTTCTGTAGAAAATCTCTGCAGCGCTCCTCCAGGATGAAGTAATAAATTATACGTCTTCCTTTATTCATAGAGGTATGGCGCAATATAGACAATATATAGGGGGTCTTTATCAAGCATTTCACACTATTTCTGTTCCACCCAAGGTTGTACTGAATAGTCATACTGTATGTGTCATGTCTGCGCCTGTTGTCTCCTCTGGCATTGACTATTACTGTGTCCACTAGCTCTTCTCCTGTATTCTTTAGTTTCTGGTTTCTGATCTCTTGCTTGTGTATTGACTATTCTATTTGGATTGTGATTTGGTTATTGTTATTGTATATTGTTGTGTTTTGTCTGTATTGTTACTTGTTTACACCTTAAACAGGGAGGGAACGTCGCACAGTTATTGTCCTCCGTTTAGGGGGGGGGGCGATAAGTAGGTAGGGACAGATTGGGGGTCTCAGTTTTGTGTCCTGAGATTACAGTATATGTGTTGCCCAAACGTATATAATTTCAATTTAAAATTTTCAATTATTTACTAAATTCCCAAAAATTTGTTCCATTTAAAGAAAATACAGTAGATTTCAGATTTTGATCCATCAATCACTATTATTGGCATTGCATTTTTTGTATATTTTGGGGGGGGGGGCTTAGGGTTAGAAGCAATGAAATATATTTCTCCAAACATTAAACTTTTAAACGCTTCTTAACTAGAGATGAGCGAACATGCTCGTCCGAGCTTGATGCTCGGTCGAGCATTAGGGTACTCGAAACTGCTCGTTACTCGGACGAATACTTCGCCCGCTCGAGAAAATGGCAGCTCCCGCCGTTTTGCTTTTTGGCGGCCAGAAACAGAGCCAATCACAAGCCAGGAGACTCTGCACTCCACCCAGCATGACGTGGTACCCTTACACGTCGATAGCAGTGGTTGGCTGGCCAGATCAGGTGACCCTGGGATAGACTAGCCGCTGGCCGCGCTGCTCGGATCATTCTGTCTCTGGATGCCGCTAGGGAGAGAGCTGCTGCTGGTCAGGGAAAGCGTTAGGGTGTTCTATTAGCTTACTGTTAGGCAGGAGTGATTCTCAAAGAACCCAACAGCCCTTCTTAGGGCTACAATAACGTTCTACTTTTTTTATTTTAATTTGCATCTTTTACCATTTTGTGAGGAATTAGCAGGGGGACTTGCTACCGTTGTGTTTAGCTCTTAGTGGCACACATATCCATAGCAAAGACCGAAGTGGGAAAATTCAGTAGGGGTTGGATTTCTATTAGGCAATAACTCAGTGTCATCTCATCTGGCATAGTAGTGTGCTTCCTTTGATACTTGGCTAGAAAATAGCCATAGGAGAATACAAACAGCTTCTTGAAGCCTACAGTAGCGTTCTATATATTTGATTTCTGGTTGATCTGCTGGTGGCTGTAGTTTCTGCAGTGCATGTACTTGCCAATTCTGAGCAATTTGTAGTGAGACTTGCGACCGCTGTGTTCTGCGCTTAGTGGCGCACATATCCATAGCAAAGGCCGAAGTGGCAAAATTCAGTAGGGGTTGGATTTCTATTAGGCAATAACTCAGTGTCATCTCATCTGGCATAGTAGTGTGCTTCCTTTGATACTTGGCTAGAAAATAGCCATAGGAGAATACAAACAGCTTCTTGAAGCCTACAGTAGCGTTCTATATATTTGATTTCTGGTTGATCTGCTGGTGGCTGTAGTTTCTGCAGTGCATGTACTTGCCAATTCTGAGCAATTTGTAGTGAGACTTGCGACCGCTGTGTTCTGCGCTTAGTGGCGCACATATCCATAGCAAAGGCCGAAGTGGCAAAATTCAGTAGGGGTTGGATTTCTATTAGGCAATAACTCAGTGTCATCTCATCTGGCATAGTAGTGTGCTTCCTTTGATACTTGGCTAGAAAATAGCCATAGGAGAATACAAACAGCTTCTTGAAGCCTACAGTAGCGTTCTATATATTTGATTTCTGGTTGATCTGCTGGTGGCTGTAGTTTCTGCAGTGCATGTACTTGCCAATTCTGAGCAATTTGTAGTGAGACTTGCGACCGCTGTGTTCTGCGCTTAGTGGCGCACATATCCATAGCAAAGGCCGAAGTGGCAAAATTCAGTAGGGGTTGGATTTCTATTAGGCAATAACTCAGTGTCATCTCATCTGGCATAGTAGTGTGCTTCCTTTGATACTTGGATAGAAAATAGCCATAGCAATAGGATAGGATTGTTTGGTTTTAAAAACTCAAAAAAAAACAAAAAACACAAAAAAAAAAAAAAACACAAAAAAACACCAAAAAAAACAAAAAGAAGTAAAAAAAAAAAAAAGTTATAACTCTCATTTTAAAAATGTTTAACCCGAGGGCTAGGGGTAGAGGACGAGGGCGGGGACGTGGGCGTCCAACTACTGCAGGGGTCAGAGGCCGTGGTCCTGGGCGGGGTGAGACACCACCTGCTGATGAGGGAGCAGGGGAACGCCGCAGAGCTACACTCCCTAGGTTCATGTCTGAAGTTACTGGGACTCGTGGTAGAGCACTGTTGAGGCCAGAACAGTGCGAACAGGTGATGTCGTGGATTGCTGACAATGCTTCGAGCAATTTGTCCACCACCAGTCAGTCTTCCACGCAGTCCACCCATGTCACCGAAATCCCCACTCCTCCAGCTCCTGCACCTCAGCCTCCTCCCCCCCAGTCTGCCCCCTCCCAGGAAAATTTGGCATTTGAACCGGCATACTCTGAGGAACTGTTTTCTGGACCCTTCCCACAGTCACAAACCACTTGTCCGGTTGCTGCTGAGCAATTTTCCGATGCCCAGGTTTTCCACCAGTCACAGTCTGTGGGTGATGATGACCTTCTTGACGTAGTGGAAGTGTGTAAAGAGGTGTCCGACGATGAGGAGACACGGTTGTCAGACAGTGGGGAAGTTGTTGTCAGGGCAGGAAGTCCGAGGGGGGAGCAGACTGAGGGATCGGAGGATGATGAGGTGACAGACCCAAGCTGGGTTGAGAGGCCGGGTGAACACAGTGCTTCTGAGACGGAGGAGAGTCCTCGACCTGAACAGGTTGGAAGAGGCAGTGGTGGGGCCAGACGGAGAGGCAGGGCCAGAGCTGGTGCATCAGCGCCACTGTCAACTAGTGAAGCTCCCGTGGTGAGGGCTCTTGCGGCGAGGGCTAGATCTTCAGAAGTGTGGAGGTTCTTTAAGGAAACACCGGATGACCGACGGACTGTGGTGTGCAACATTTGCCAAACCAGGCTCAGCAGGGGTTCCACCACTACTAGCTTAACTACCACCAGTATGCGCAGGCATATGAATGCTAAGCACCCCACTCAGTGGCAACAAGCCCGTTCACCTCCGGCCGTGCACACCACTGCTCCTTCCCCTGTGTCAGCTGCTAGTCAGCCCCCTGCCCAGGACCCTGGCACAAAAACCCCATCGTCGCCTCCACGATCCTCCACAGCATCCACCAGCGTTCAGCTCTCCATACCCCAGACGCTGGAGCGGAAACGCAAATATAGTGCAACCCACCCGCACGCCCAAGCCCTTAATGTGCACATCTCCAGATTGCTTAGCCTGGAGATGCTGCCCTATAGGCTAGTAGAGACCGAGGCCTTTCGCAACCTCATGGCGGCGGCCGCCCCTCGGTATTCGGTCCCCAGCCGCCACTACTTTTCCCGATGTGCCGTCCCAGCCCTGCACCAGCACGTGTCAGACAACATCATCCGTGCCCTGACCAACGCCGTTTCTGGCAAGGTCCACCTGACCACGGACACGTGGACGAGTGCTGCCGGGCAGGGCCACTATATATCGCTGACGGCACATTGGGTTAACTTGGTGGAGGCTGGGACCGAGTCTGACCCTGGGGCTGCTCATATACTGCCGACGCCGAGGATTGCGGGGCCTACCTCGGTCCAGGTGTTTCAGGCCTACTATGCCTCCTCCTCCTCCCACCCCTCCTCCACCTCCTCCTCCGAACTACCATCCGTGGGCACGGCGCCATCAGTCGGTAGCTCTAGGCACAGCAGCAGTGCCGTCGCTAAGCGACAGCAGGCGGTGCTCAAACTGCTGAGCCTAGGCGACAAAAGGCACACCGCCCAAGAGCTATTACAGGGCATCACGGCGCAGACTGATCTGTGGCTGGCACCGCTGAACCTCAAGCCGGGAATGGTTGTGTGTGACAACGGCCGTAACCTGGTGGCGGCTCTGCAACTCGGCAGACTGACACATGTGCCATGCCTGGCCCATGTGTTAAATCTGATAGTGCAGCGTTTCCTCAAGACATACCCCAATCTGTCTGATTTGCTCACGAAGGTGCGCCGCATCTGTGCGCATTTCAGGAAGTCCAGCCCAGATGCTGCCACTCTCAGGGCAGCGCAGCGCCGCCTCCAACTGCCCGCTCACCGACTGTTGTGCGACGTGCCCACGAGGTGGAATTCAACACTGACCATGTTATCCAGAGTTTACCAGCAGCGCAGAGCGATTGTAGACTGCCAGATGTCAACTTCCACCAGAACTGGTAGTCAGGTCAGTCAGCTTCCTCAAGTCTACAATGAGGAGTGGACGTGGATGTCTGATATCTGTCAGGTGCTGAGTAACTTTGAGGAGTCAACACAGATGGTCAGTGGCGATGCCGCCATCATCAGCCTCACCATCCCGCTGCTTGGCCTGTTGAAAAACTCTCTGGTCAGCATGAAGTCGGAAGCTTTGCGCTCGTCACAAGAGACGGGGGAAGAATATTCCCTTGTTGATAGCCAAAGCACCCTGAGGTCTGTTTCTCAGCGCATATCGGAGGAGGTGGAGGTGGAGGAGGATGAGGAGGAAGAGGAGGAGAATGTTGGCGAGACACAAGAGGGGACCATTGTTGAGTCCTTCACTGTTCAGCGTGTATGGGCAGAAGAAGAGGAGTTGGAGGAGTTGGAGGAGGAGGAAATGGACAGTCAGGCCAGTGAGGGGAGTGAATTCTTACGCGTTGGTACTCTGGCGCATATGGCAGATTTCATGCTAGGCTGCCTATCCCGTGACCCTCGCGTTCAAAGAATTTATTCCAGCACCGATTACTGGGTGTTCACTCTCCTGGACCCACGGTACAAGCAAAATCTTCCCACTCTCATCCCTGGAGAGGAAAGGAGTGTGAGAATGCATGAATACCAGCAGGCCCTGGTGCACAAGCTGAAACAGTATTTCCCTTCTGACAGCGCTAGCGGCAGAGTGCGTAGTTCTGCGGGACAAGTAGCGAGGGAGAGTAGGCGAGCAGGCAGCTTGTCCAGCACTGGCAAGGGTACGCTTTACAAGGCTTTTGCCAGCTTTATGTCACCCCAGCAAGACACTGTCACCTGTCCCCAGTCTCGGCAGAGTAGGGCTGATCTTTACAGAAAGATGGTGAGGGAGTACGTAGCTGACCATACCATCGTCCTAAATGATCACACAGCTCCCTACAACTACTGGGTTTCAAAGCTGGACATGTGGCACGAACTGGCGCTGTACGCCTTGGAGGTTCTTGCCTGCCCTGCCGCTAGCGTCTTGTCCGAGCGGGTTTTCAGTGCAGCTGGTGGCATCATCACCGATAAGCGTACACGCCTGTCGACTGACAGCGCTGACAGGCTGACGCTTATTAAAATGAATAAAGGCTGGATTTCTCAGAATTTCCAATCTCCACCAGGTGAAGGAAGCTCAACCTGAATAATTGATCCACTCCTCCTCCTCCTCCTCATTTTCCTCCTTCTCCTCCTCTTTGTACAGTAAAGCAGAGGAAAATGGCTATTTTTTGACAGGGCCCACTGGCTCTTGCTATAGTACTTCATGCATTTAATTTTTCTGGAGGGCCACCTACCCGGTCCTCTGTTTGAAACAATTTTTGTGAGTGCCACATACAGGCACTCAATCTATTCCATTTTTCTGGAGGGCCACCTACCCGGTCCTCTGTTTTAAAAAATTTTTGGGACTGCCACATACAGGCACTCAATCTATTCCATTTTACTGGAGGGCCACCTACCTGCTCCTCTGGTTTGAACAATTTTTGGGACTGCCACATACAGGCACTCAATCTATTCCATTTTACTGCAGGGCCACCTACCTGCTCCTCTGGTTTGAACAATTTTTGGGACTGCCACATACAGGCACTCAATCTATTCCATTTTACTGGAGGGCCACCTACCTGCTCCTCTGGTTTGAAACATTTTTGGGACTGCCACATACAGGCACTCAATCTATTCCATTTTACTGCAGGGCCACCTACCTGCTCCTCTGGTTTGAACAATTTTTGGGACTGCCACATACAGGCACTCAATCTATTCCATTTTACTGCAGGGCCACCTACCTGCTCCTCTGGTTTGAACAATTTTTGGGACTGCCACATACAGGCACTCAATCTATTCCATTTTACTGGAGGGCCACCTACCTGCTCCTCTGGTTTGAAACATTTTTGGGACTGCCACATACAGGCACTCAATCTATCCCATTTTACTGGAGGGCCACCTACCTGCTCCTCTGGTTTGAAAAATGTTTGGGACTGCCACATACAGGCACTATCCAAATTAAATTGTCTCCATAGCAGCCTCCACACGTTGTCTCCATTGCTACCTCCAAAAGTCGTCCATATAGCTGCCTCCATACATCGTTCCTTTATCAAACGAGGTGTGTCAGGCAGAAATTTGGGTTGTTTTCATGGATTCCACATCAAAGTTGTTAACTTTGTCGCCACCCTGCTGTGTTATCCACAAAATATACTGGCAAACTTTTACCATTTAGGGATATTATTTCAGCGCTTCTTGCGCATCTGTTTACATTCCCCTCACCCGGCATATCCTAAACTTATAAGAACGCTACTACACTTGATCTTATACAAAAGGTTCTTAGAAGTGCTGTTTGGGGAGTAGCCTAGAGACAGGGGCTTGGATTGGCGAAAGCTCGCCTGGCAGCGGAACGCCAGCTCCATGCGCATCATGCGCTTCTTGCGCATCTGTTTACATTCCCCTCACCCGCCATATCCCAAACTTATAAGAACGCTACTACACTTAACTTGGTGCAGGCTGGGACCGAGTCTGACCCTGGGGCTGGTCATATACTGCCGACGCAGAGAATTGCGGGGCCTACCTCGGTCCAGGTCTCAAAGGCCTACTATACCTCCTCCCACCCCTCCTCCACCTCCTCCTCCTCCGAATTACCATCCGTGGGCATGGCGCCATCAGTCGGTAGCTCTAGGCACAGCAGCAGTGCCGTCGCTAAGCGACAGCAGGCGGTGCTGAAACTGCTGAGCCTAGGCGATAAAAGGCACACCGCCCAAGAGCTATTACAGGGCATTCCACATCAAAGTTGTTAACTTTGTCGCCACCCTGCTGTGTAATCCCCAAAATATACTTGCAAACTTTTACCATTTAGGGATATTATTTCAGCGCTTCTTGCGCATCTGTTTACATTCCCCTCACCCGCCATATCCTAAACTTATAAGAACGCTACTACACTTGATCTTATACAAAAGGTTCTTAGAAGTGCTGTTTGGGGAGTAGCCTATAGACAGGGGCTTGGATTGGCGAAAGCTCGCCTGGCAGCGGAGCGCCAGCTCCATGCCAAGATCCAACTAACATAGTTTTAACTGCAGCACCTTTAATCTACTACTAGTTCACTGCCTCCATACATGGTCCCCTTATCAAACGAGCTGTGTCAGGCAGAATTTTGGGTTGTTTTCATGGCTTCCATGTTAACTTTGTCGCCACCCTGCTGTGTAATCCACAAAATATACTGGCAAACTTTTATCATGTACCGATATTATTTGAGCGCTTCTTGCTCACCTCCTTTGGTTCCTCTCTGCCACCCATTGGTTTGAAGCCTGAGTCCATTTAGGGTATGTCGCCATGACACTCTCTAGCCTGCTGCCGCTGCCTCTGCATGCCGTCCCCTATAGTGTCAGGGTCAATTATTGGATGTTTTAGATGCTATCTAGCTTCATTCTGTCACTCTGTCATGGCCATGCTGTTGCCCATAATTTTGGCATAATGGTGCGATTATGCAGCCTCAGAGGCATCCATGCATGCTGCCCCTGCTGTTTCCTGTCCATTTCCGTGGTGTTTCCATCCTTTTCTGAGGTTCCCAGGTGTTTGGCCAAGCTTCCCTGTGCAGAGCCTTGGTCCCCTTGAAAAATGCTCGAGTCTCCCATTGACTTCAATGGGGTTCGTTATTCGAGACGAGCACTCGAGCATCGGGAAAAGTTCGTCTCGAATAACGAGTACCCGAGCATTTTAGTGTTCGCTCATCTCTATTCTTAACCCATTTCAGTGACAATGATATGAGCCCATAACACTGTGTGTGGACCTTCAGTATGGAACTTGGAAATCAGACGATGATTACAGAATTTATCCTTTTTGGTTTTTCCCAAAATTTGCGGAATTGTATTTTCCTTTTTATTTTGTTCTCTCTCATTTACATTTTGACCATTTTAGGTAACGGGTTCCTTGTCTGCACCGTCATCGTCAGTCCTCAGTTACACACTCCTATGTTCTATTTCCTCTGTAATTTGTCTTTTCTCGATCTATGTTTCTCATCTTGCACTGTCCCGAAATTACTTATAGATGTTTTATCAAAGAAAAGGAGAATTTCTGTGACCATGTGTATCACACAGATGAACATTGGCCTCATTGTGGGAGGGATTGAGTGTATCTTGTTGGCGGTGATGGCCTATGACCGGTACATCGCCATATGCTCCCCCCTACATTACACCGTCATTATGAGTTGGAGGGTGTGTAGATACATCACCGTCTCTATGTGGGTGGGAAGTATTGTTTTCACGTCATTTCCCACCATCTCACGGCCTCTTGTATTCTGTGCAGAAAATAAGCTCAATCATTTTTTTTGTGAGATTTTAGTGCTCCTGGAGGTGGCGTGTGGTGACCTCTCCTTCTATAAGATAAGTATAGTCGTCGTAGGATTTTTCACATTGTTGTCACCGCCTGTGTTTATAATTGGATCTTATATTTGTATCATTATTTCGATGCTAAAAATCAGTTTTTCACAGAGTAGAGCTAAAGCCTTCTCCACCTGCGCCTCCCACCTCACTGTGGTGTTTCTGTTTTATGGGACCAGTATGACCATGTACATTGGACAAACAAGAAGTTTCTTGTCTTATCAAAAATATATTGCTCTCGTCTACCAAGTTGTTACACCCATGTTAAACCCTTTCATCTACAGTCTGAGGAACAATGATGTGAAAGAAGCCTTCAGGAGAAACTTAGCCAGATGTTCAGTTCTGCAACATTTCTGTCCATAGTGCAGTCTTTAAGTAAAATTCCCATTTTAACCCATATGCTAATGAGGCATTTGCTGCATCTCTTGTTAGAAGCATCGGGTGACATTAGAAAAGGAGGGAAATTAATTAGAAAGGATCGGCACGACCTTGGTGATCAAACATCTTACTAGAATACAGTTTACATAGGAAACATGTGTATTATAGCTAGTGATGGGAGAATTTGTAAAAATTCGGTTCGACCCGATTCGGCAAATTTTTCGGAAAAATTTGATTCAACCCGAATCGAATCATGACGAATCACGTTAAAAAACAGGCATTTCCTGGCTGCAGAGATCCTGTAGGGTGTTGTAGAACGTTGTGCCATGCTTAAATATGCATAGGGAGCGTGGTTTGGTCTTCAAACAATGCTGTGTTTTAGTATGACACGCACATGACAGCTTCACTCTTCACTTCCATGTGCACTTACATAGGCCAACTTCCCCAAATAAACGAAGCGGGAACGCAGCCTGACAAGGTAACGTCTGTGCCAGCTCGAAAGGACAGAGCTGAGGGCCGAGATCCCACTATAACATCACAGAGTGCACTCTTCTTACACTGACATCAGATGATTCCATAGATGACAACAGAACCTGCTCTTTTAAACGCGGGTACATGTGGAAAGCCCCCCAAAAGAGTGCAGAGGATGTCGGCGGTAATTTTGCATTGACGTCACTGATCATTTTGCCCTTCTTTTCACACGTCAGTGTCCACTTTCAATCGGTCAATAATCCATTATCAGTATTGCTAAAGCCAAATGGCACAATGACACATTATGGAGGTGGCAGCAACATGGTAGGCCACAGAGTGGCAGAATAACAGAGTGTGGAGATGGCAACAGCAGCAGCATGAGGTCAGAGAGTGGCACGAAGATAAATTCTTTATTTGGCAGCAACATGGGAGGCCACATTGTTTAAAATGAATTTGACATTTTTTATTTAAATTTGAAGATTTGAGACGCCACATGCATCCTTCATTACAATTTCCCTGAAAATATTATGTCTTTGCCAAGAAAGAACTGCAGAAAGAGCCCACAGAGTGGCACAATGACAGAGTGGGGAGGTGGAAGCAACATAAAAAGCCACAGAGTGGCACAATGATAGAGTGTGGAAGTGGCGGTAAAAGCAGCAGTAGCCCACAGAGTGGCACAATGACTGAGTGTGGAGGTAGCAGCAACATAGTAAGCCACAGAGTGGCACAATGATAGAGTGTGGAGGTGGCGGTAGCAGCAGCAAGAGCCCACAGAGTGGCACAATGACAGTGTGTGGAGGAGGCAGCAATATGGTAAGCTACAGAGTGGCACAATGATAGAGTGTGGAGGTGGCAGTAGAAGCAGCAGGAGCCCACAGAGTGGCACAATGACAGAGTGTGGAGGTGGAAGTAACATAGTAAGCCACAGAGTGGCACAATGATAGAGTGTGGAGGTGGAAGTAACATAGTAAGCCACAGAGTGGCACAATGATAGAGTGTGGAAGTGGCGGTAGCAGCAGCAGGAGCCCACAGAGTGGCATAATGACAGAGTGTGGAGGTGGCAGCAACATGGTAAGTCACAGAGTGGCACAATGATAGAGTGTGGAGGTGGCAGCAGCAGGAGGCCACAGAGTAGCACAGTGACAGATTGTGGAGGTGGCAGCAACATGGAAGACCACCAAGTGGCATAATGAAAGAGTGTGGAGGTGGCGGCAACATGGTTGGCCACAAAGTGTGGACAGAGTGTGGAGGTGGCAGACAATTGCAGTCCCTGGTAAAGATTGTGGGAGGCAGATAGAGCAACTGGGAGCAGATGTGTGGCATCAGGTTGGTGTGTCATCAGAATAGTGGCTGAGGCAGGAAGTTTGAATCCAGACTCATTTTTCAACGTTTGGGGGAAGTGTCATGGCTAATCTGATGCATAAGGCATTGGTGTGTTGAAATCCTGGCCGATCCAAGCCTGATTCATCACTGAACACCCGCTCTGATGCCACACTACTGGCCGGGCAGGACAGCTTCTCTACTGAAAACTCCACAAGTTGCAGCCACACATTAAGTTTGGCTGCCCAGTAATCCAGGGGATCCTCTACCTGGGGTGGTAAATTGCAGTCCAAGTAGGCCACCAAGAACTCTTTAACTACCGCCGCTAGTGCATCTCTCTGTATTGGATTTTTAATGAGGCTTTATTGAGTCTCCAGTGGCACATTTTTGAGGAAGAGAAAGTGTCCCTCAAGGTTAGGGTGAGGGGGGCATTGTCTGACCATCTTATTGAGCCCAATTATGCACATAACATTGTGTGCAAAACTTGGATTGAGCCCAAGAAGAGGTCTATTCGTGTGTGGGTTTTGTGGGGGGCAGAATAAAATGAGAAAGATTTTTCCCTAGGGTTTTCAATGCGGCAGAGGTCATACAGGCCATAATTAGAGATGAGCGAGCACTAAAATGCTCGGGTACTCGTTATTCGAGACGAACTTTTCCCGATGCTCGAGTGCTCGTTTCGAGTAACGAGCCCCATTGAAGTCAATGGGAGACTCGAGCATTTTTCAAGGGGACCAAGGCTCTGCACAGGGAAGCTTGGCCAAACACCTGGGAACCTCAGAAAAGGATGGAAACACCACGGAAATGGACAGGAAACAGCAGGGGCAGCATGCATGGATGCCTCTGAGGCTGCTTAATCGCACCATTATGCCAAAATTATGGGCAACAGCATGGCCATGACAGAGTGACCGAATGAGGCCAGATAGCATCTAAAACATCCAATAATTGACCCTGACACTATAGGGGACGGCATGCAGAGGCAGCGGCAGCGGCAGCAGCGGCAGGCTAGAGAGTGTCATGGCAACATACCCTAAATGGACTCAGGCTTCAAACCAATGGGTGGCAGAGAGGAACCAAAGGAGGTGAGCAAGAAGCGCTCAAATAATATCGGTACATGATAAAAGTTTGCCAGTATATTTTGTGGATTACACAGCAGGGTGGCGACAAAGTTAACATGGAAGCCATGAAAACAATCCAAAATTCTGCCTGACACAGCTCGTTTGATAAGGGGACCATGTATGGAGGCAGTGAACTAGTAGTAGATCAAAGGTGCTGCAGTTAAAACTATGTTAGTTGGACCTTGGCATGGAGCTGGCGCTCCGCTGCCAGGCAAGCTTTCGCCAATCCAAGCCCCTGTCTCTAGGCTACTCCCCAAACAGCACTTCTAAGAACCTTTTGTATAAGATCAAGTGTAGTAGCGTTCTTATAAGTTTGGGATATGGCGGGTGAGGGGAATGTAAACAGATGCGCAAGAAGCGCATGATGCGCATGGAGCTGGCGCTCCGCTGCCAGGCGAGCTTTCGCCAATCCAAGCCCCTGTCTCTAGGCTACTCCCCAAACAGCACTTCTAAGAACCTTTTGTATAAGATCAAGTGTAGTAGCGTTCTTATAAGTTTGGGATATGGCGGGTGAGGGGAATGTAAACAGATGCGCAAGAAGCGCTGAAATAATATCGGTAAATGATAAAAGTTTGCCAGTATATTTTGTGGATTACACAGCAGGGTGGCGACAAAGTTAACAAGTTTGATGTGGAATGCCCTGTAATAGCTCTTGGGCGGTGTGCCTTTTATCGCCTAGGCTCAGCAGTTTGAGCACCGCCTGCTGTCGCTTAGCGACGGCACTGCTGCTGTGCCTAGAGCTACCGACTGATGGCGCCATGCCCATGGATGGTAATTCGGAGGAGGAGGAGGAGGTGGAGGAGGGGTGGGAGGAGGAAGAGGTATAGTTGGCCTTTTTTAGACCTGGACCGAGGTAGGCCCCGCAATCCTCTGCGTCGGCAGTATATGACCAGCCCCAGGGTCAGACTCGGTCCCAGCCTGCACCAAGTTAAGTGTAGTAGCGTTCTTATAAGTTTGGGATATGGCGGGTGAAGGGAATGTAAACAGATGCGCAAGAAGCGCATGATGCGCATGGAGCTGGCGCTCCGCTGCCAGGCGAGTTTCGCCAATCCAAGCCCCTGTCTCTAGGCTACTCCCCAAACAGCACTTCTAAGAGAACCTTTTGTATAAGATCAAGTGTAGTAGCGTTCTTATAAGTTTAGGATATGGCGGGTAAGGGGAATGTAAACAGATGCGCAAGAAGCGCATGATGCGCATGGAGCTGTCGCTCCGCTGCCAGGCGAGCTTTCGCCAATCCAAGCCCCTGTCTCTAGGCTACTCCCCAAACAGCACTTCTAAGAACCTTTTGTATAAGATCAAGTGTAGTAGCGTTCTTATAAGTTTAGGATATGGCGGGTGAGGGGAATGTAAACAGATGCGCAAGAAGCGCTGAAATAATATCCGTAAATGGTAAAAGTTTGCCAGTGTATTTTGTGGATAACACAGCAGGGTGGCGACAAAGTTAACAACTTTGATGTGGAATCCATGAAAACAACCCAAATTTCGGCCTGACACACCTCGTTTGATAAAGGGACGATGTATGGAGGCAGCTATATAAACGACTTTTGGAGGTAGCAATGGAGACAACGTGTGGAGGCTGCTATGGAGACAATTCAATTTGGATAGTGCCTGTATGTGGCAGTCCAAAAAAGTTTTCAAACCAGAGGAGCAGGTAGGTGGCCCTCCATAAAAATGGAATAGATTGAGTGCCTGTATGTGGCAGTCCAAAAAAGTTTTCAAACCAGAGGAGCAGGTAGGTGGCCCTCCAGAAAAATGGAATAGATTGAGTGCCTGTATGTGGCAGTCCAAAAAAGTTTTCAAACCAGAGGAGCAGGTAGGTGGCCCTCCAGAAAAATGGAATAGATTGAGTGCCTGTATGTGGCAGTCCAAAAAAGTTTTCAAACCAGAGGAGCAGGTAGGTGGCCCTCCAGAAAAATTGAATAGATTGAGTGCCTGTATGTGGCACTCCCAAAAATTGTTTAAAACAGAGGACCGGGTCGGTGGCCCTCCATAAAAATTAAATGCATAAAGTACTATAGCTAGAGCCAGTGGGCCCTGTCAAAAAATAGCCAGTTTCCTCGGCTTTACTGTACAAAGAGGAGGAGAAGGAGGAAAATGAGGAGGAGGAGGAGTGGATAAATTATTCAGGTTGAGCTTCCTTCACCTGGTGGAGATTGGAAATTAGGAGAAATCCAGGCTTTATTCATCTTGATAAGCGTCAGCCTGTCAGCGCTGTCAGTCGACAGGCGTGTACGCTTATCGGTGATAATGCCACCAGCTGCACTGAAAACCCACTCGGACAAGACGCTAGCGGCAGGGCAGGCAAGAACCTCCAAGGCGTACAGCGCCAGTTCGTGCCACATGTCCAGCTTTGAAACCCAGTAGTTGTAGGGAGCTGTGTGATCATTTAGGACGATGGTATGGTCAGCTACGTACTCCCTCACCATCTTTCTGTAAAGATCAGCCCTACTCTCCCGAGACTGGGGACAGGTGACAGTGTCTTGCTTGGGTGACATAAAGCTGGCAAAAGCCTTGTAAAGCGTACCCCTGCCAGTGCTGGACAAGCTGCCTGCTCGCCTACTCTCCCTCGCTACTTGTCCCGCAGAACTACGCACTCTGCCGCTAGCGCTGTCAGAAGGGAACTACTGTTTCAGCTTGTGCACCAGGGCCTGCTGATATTCATGCATTCTCACACTCCTTTCCTCTCCAGGGATGAGAGTGGAAAGATTTTGCTGGTACCGTGGGTCCAGGAGAGTGAACACCCAGTAATCGGTGCTGGAATAAATTCTTTGAACGCGAGGGTCACGGGATAGGCAGCCTAGCATGAAATCTGCCATATGCGCCAGAGTACCAACGCGTAAGAATTCACTCCCCTCACTGGCCTGACTGTCCATTTCCTACTCCTCCAACTCCTCCAACTCCTCTTCTTCTGCCCATACACGCTCAACAGTGAAGGACTCAACAATGGTCCCCTCTTGTGTCTCGCCAACATTCTCCTCCTCTTCCTCCTCATCCTCCTCCACCTCCACCTCCTCCGATATGCGCTGAGAAACAGACCTAAGGGTGCTTTGGCTATCAACAAGGGAATCTTCTTCCCCCATCTCTTGTGAGGAGCGCAAAGCTTCCGACTTCATGCTGACCAGAGAGTTTTTCAACAGGCCAAGCAGCGGGATGGTGAGGCTGATGATGGCGGCATCGCCACTGACCATCTGTGTTGACTCCTCAAAGTTACTCAGCACCTGACAGATATCAGACATCCACGTCCACTGCTCATTGTAGACTTGAGGAAGCTGACTGACCTGACTACCAGTTCTGGTGGAAGTTGACATCTGGCAGTCTACAATCGCTCGGCGCTGCTGGTAAACTCTGGATAACATGGTCAGTGTTGAATTCCACCTCGTGGGCACGTCGCACAACAGTCGGTGAGCGGGCAGTTGGAGGCGGCGCTGCGCTGCCCTGAGAGTGGCAGCATCTGTGCTGGACTTCCTGAAATGCGCACAGATGCGGCGCACCTTTGTGAGCAAATCAGACAGATTGGGGTATGTCTTGAGGAAACGCTGAACTATCAGATTTAACACATGGGCCAGGCATGGCACATGTGTCAGTCTGCCGAGTTGCAGAGCCGCCACCAGGTTACGGCCGTTGTCACACACAACCATGCCTGGCTTCAGGTTCAGCGGTGCCAGCCACAGATCAGTCTGCGCCGTGATGCCCTGTAATAGTTCTTGGGCGGTGTGCCTTTTATCGCCTAGGCTCAGCAGTTTCAGCACCGCCTGCTGTCGCTTAGCGACGGCACTGCTGCTGTGCCTAGAGCTACCGACTGATGGCGCCATGCCCACGGATGGTCGTTCGGAGGAGGAGGTGGAGGAGGGGTGGGAGGAGGAGGAGGCATAGTAGGCCTGAAACACCTGGACCGAGGTAGGCCCCGCAATCCTCGGCGTTGGCAGTATATGACCAGCCGCAGGGTCAGACTCGGTCCCAGCCTCCACCAAGTTAACCCAATGTGCCGTCAGCGATATATAGTGGCCCTGCCCGGCAGCATTCGTCCACGTGTCCGTGGTCAGGTGGACCTTGTCAGAAACGGCGTTGGTCAGGGCACGGATGATGTTGTCTGACACGTGCTGGTGCAGGGCTGGGACGGCACATCGGGAAAAGTAGTGGCGGCTGGGGACCGAATACCGAGGGGCGGCCGCCGCCATGAGGCTGCGAAAGGCCTCGGTCTCTACTAGCCTATAGGGCAGCATCTCCAGGCTTAGCAATCTGGAGATGTGCACATTAAGGGCTTGGGCGTGCGGGTGGGTTGCACTATATTTGCGTTTCCGCTCCAGCGTCTGGGGTATGGAGAGCTGAACGCTGGTGGATGCTGTGGAGGATCGTGGAGGCGACGATGGGGTTTTTGTGGCAGGGTCCTGGGCAGGGGGCTGACTATCAGCTGACACAGGGGAAGGAGCAGTGGTGTGCACGGCCGGAGGTGAACGCGCTTGTTGCCACTGAGTGGGGTGTTTAGCATTCATATGCCTGCGCATACTGGTGGTAGTTAAGCTATTAGTGGTGGAACCCCTGCTGATCCTGGTTTGGCAAATGTGGCACACCACAGTCCGTCGGTCATCCGGTGTTTCCTTAAAGAACCTCCAGACTTCTGAAAATCTAGCCCTCGCCGCAGGAGCCCTCGCCACGGGAGCTTCACTAGTTGACACATTTGGCGCTGATGCACCAACTCTGGCCCTGCCTCTCCGTCTGGCCCCACCACTGCCTCTTCCAACCTGTACTGGTCGAGGACTCTCCTCCGTCTCAGAAGCACTGTGTTCACCCGGCCTCTCAACCCAGCTTGGGTCTGTCACCTCATCATCCTCCGATCCCTCAGTCTGCTCCCCCCTCGGACTTCCTGCCCTGACAACAACTTCCCCACTGTCTGACAACCATGTCTCCTCATCGTCGGACACCTCTTTACACACTTCTTCCACTACGTCAACAAGGTCATCATCACCCACAGACTGCGACTGGTGGAAAACCTGGGCATCGGAAAATTGCTCATCAGCAACCGGACAAGTGGTTTGTGACTGTGGGAAGGATCCAGAAAACAGTTCCTCAGAGTATGCCGGTTCAAATGGCAAATTTTGCTGGGAGGGGGCAGACTGGGGGGAGGAGGCTGAGGTGAAGGAGCTGGAGGAGTGCCGATTTCGGTGACATGGGTGGACTGCGTGGAAGACTGACTGGTGGACAAATTGCTCGAAGCATTGTCGGCAATCCACGACATCACCTGTTCGCACTGTTCTGGCCTCAACAGTGCTCTACCACGAGTCCCAGTAACTTCAGACATGAACCTAGGGAGTGTAGCTCTGCGGCGTTCCCCTGCTCCCTCATCAGCAGGTGGTGTCTCACCCCGCCCAGGACCACGGCCTCTGACCCCTGCAGTAGTTGGACGCCCACGTCCCCGCCCTCGTCCTCTACCCCTAGCCCTCGGGTTAAACATTTTGAAAATGAGAGTTATAACTTTAATTTTTTTTTTAACTTTTTTTTGTGTTTTTTTTTTTTTTGTGTGTTTTTTAGTTTTTAAAACCAAACGATGCTATCCTATTGCTATGGCTATTTTCTAGCCAAGTATGAAAGCACACTGCTATGCCAGATGAGATGACACTGAGTTATTAAAAAAATAAACGTAAAATAAAAAAGGAAATGGCAGACTGTGCCTAATTGAAATCCAACCCCGGGCCCTAATAAATTTTCCCACTTCGGTCTTTGCGATGGATATGTGCGTCACTAAGCGCAAAACACAGTGGTCGCAAGTCTCACTCCAAATTGCTCACAATTTGCTAGTAGATGCACTGCAGCAACTACAGCCACCAGCAGATCAACCAGAAATCAAATATATATAACGCTACTGTAGGCGTAACTAAGCCGTTTGGATTCTCCTATGGCTATTTTCTAGCCAAGTATTAAAGCACACTACTATGCCAGATGAGATGACGCTGAGTTATGAAAAAAATAAACGTAAAATAAAAAAGGAAATGGCAGACTGTGCCTAATTGAAATACAACCCCGGGCCCTAATAAATTTTCCCACTTCGGTCTTTGCGATGGATATGTGCGTCACTAAGCGCAAAACACAGTGGTCGCAAGTCTCACTCCAAATTGCTCACAATTTGCTAGTAGATGCACTGCAGCAACTACAGCCACCAGCAGATCAACCAGAAATCAAATATATATAACGCTACTGTAGGTGTAAGTAAGCCGTTTGGATTCTCCTATGGCTATTTTCTAGCCAAGTATGAAAGCACACTACTATGCCCGATGAGATGACGCTGAGTTATGAAAAAAATAAATGTAAAATAAAAAAGGAAATGGCAGACTGTGCCTAATTGAAATACAACCCCGGGCCCTAATACATTTTCCCACTTCGGTCTTTGCGATGGATATGTGCGTCACTAAGCGCAAAACACAGTGGTCGCAAGTCTCACTCCAAATTGCTCACAATTTGCTAGTAGATGCACTGCAACAACTACAGCCACCAGCAGATCAACCAGAAATCAAATATATATAACGCTACTGTAGGCGTAAGTAAGCCGTTTGGATTCTCCTATGGCTATTTTCTAGCCAAGTATTAAAGCACACTACTATGCAAGATGAGATGACACTGAGTTATTAAAAAAATAAACGTAAAATAAAAAGAAACTGGCAGACTGTGCCTAATTGAAATCAAACCCCTAATAAATTGTCCCACTTTGGTGTTTGAGGTGGATATGTGTGTCACTAAGAGCTAAACACAACGGTAGCAAGTCCCCCTGCAAATTCCTCACAATATGGTACTAGCTGCACTACTAGTGCCAGCAAGCCCAGCCACAAGCAAATAAAAAAAAAAAAAGGATAACGTTATTGTAGCCCTAAGAAGGGCTGTTGGGTTGTTGTAGAATCACTCCTGCCTAACAGTAAGCTAATAGAACACCCTAACGCTTTCCCTGACCAGCAGCAGCTCTCTCCCTAGCGGCATCCAGACAGAGAATGATCCGAGCAGCGCGGGCAGCGGCTAGTCTATCCCAGGGTCACCTGATCTGGCCAGCCAACCACTGCTATCGACGTGTAAGGGTACCACGTCATGCTGGGTGGAGTGCAGAGTCTCCTGGCTTGTGATTGGCTCTGTTTCTGGCCGCCAAAAAGCAAAACGGCGGGAGCTGCCATTTTCTCGAGCGGGCGAAATACTCGTCCGAGCAACGAGCAGTTACGAGTACGCTAATGCTCGATCGAGCATCAAGCTCGGACGAGTATGTTCGCTCATCTCTAGCCATAATGTCTTATCAGTGCTCGAAATTCCTGGGTCAATTTCCGCAGTTGGGGAGTAGGGGGGTTACCGTTCAATGTCAGTCTGTTGGCGTAAGCTGAAAAAGGCATGTTAAAGTCCCCTCCCAACAGGATAGCTGCCTTAGGTAAAGTCATCAGTTTTCTTAAAACCTGTCTTAAAAAGCATATTTGGCCTGAGTTCGGGGCATAAATATTACAGAGAGTCCCCCTTGCAATGAGCCATGGAGAATAATGTATCTACCCTTAAGATCTGACAACACTGTGGAGGTCTGAAATGGGCATGAGGAGGTTAACAACACAGCTACCCCGCACCGTCTTTTTTCGCCTACAGCCTGATGCGTCCTGGGATATCGTCCTTTAGCAAAATCTAGGGAACCCGTGGAATCTAGGTGAGTCTCTTGCAGGAAGATTACCTCCGCCCCCTGGGATCTCATTTCTGATAGAGCCAATCGTCTTTTGCGGGAGAGTTAAGACCCTTAACGTTTAAAGTAAAAATTTTAACCATCATTCCAGTAGGTAGTGAACCACCAGCTGTAGGAGAGCTTACCCATCCGGGACTGAAGAAGGAACAACCCATCTTATTATGCAGGTGCAGGGCCGCTAGGCCCTAGTCCTGACCTGTTACAAGAACAGAGGGGTAATGGGTAGGGAAAGAGGGGGAGGGGAACACAAAGACAACGAAACATAGAAAATACTAACTCTATAAATCTGGTCACACTTAGTGATTACCAGATTGATTAGGGTATGACAGGGTTCGCGGAGGCGTTTCTGCAACTGCGGACCCGCGGACCCCTTAAACTAGGTAACAATCTCAAATCCCCAGGTTAACCCCTGGGATATTCAGGATTCAGTGGAGAACTTCAATAAATGACAAAAGTTGAATAACCTACGATTAACCTACGAATAACCTTCTCTCTCCTAACACCTATTTGCGGGAGGAGGAATTTGAACCTGGTTGTAGATCCAGAGCCAGCCAGGTGAGTTTTTTTCTTTTTTTTTTAAACAGGGGACAGGGCCTCATGACCTCACTCTGGGACATCTCTGGGTGGACTTCTATGGGTTGGGCGCCTTCTTTTATTAGTAACTGTAGTTCACTCCGATAGTGGGGATGGGGGTGGTAGAGCTATCTCCCAATCAGGGGTATCTGGAATCCGCAGACCCAGAGCTTTGCAGAAGCTGTGGAGATCCGCATGAGACTGCAGGGGGAATGTCTGGTCGTTTTGCGTGGCTATCAGAGCAAATGGGAATCCCCAACGGTAAGGGATATTATTGTCCCGCAATTGCGACAGCAAGGGTTTCCGTTGTCTCCATTTATGGAGAGTTATCCAGGAAAGATCTGCTTAAATCTGGACCTTTGTCCCAAACATTTCAAGGGAGTTGATTTTCCTGGCTTTCATTGCAATCCGTTCTTTGACTTCATAATCTGCTAGGCGGCAGATGATGTCTCTCGGCCTGGAGACTGATCCCTTTGGACCTAGGGCCCTATGGGCTCTATCGAATTTGATCTTATGCATGTCCTGCTCTCCCAGAACTTTGTTAAATAGATCCTCTAGAAGTCCCTTGACATCTTCCGGGCCCTTGGGCTCTGGTACTCCGCGGACCCTCAGATTGTTTCTTTGGCCCCGATTATCCAGGTCTTCAAGGTGTCGACTCATTTCTCTCATCAGATGTGTCTGGGCCGTGACATTATCCTGAAGCTGGGTCACGTATGCTCTAGTGTTATCATGCACAGTTTCTAGGCCATCCACCCTATCCACAAGGAATCGCATATCGTCCCTTATTGAGCTTATTTCATTGCGAAGAGTGGTTTTTACATCTTCTATCATAGCTTTAAAATCAGACTTGGTGGGTAGATTCTGAAGAATGAACTGTAAGGCAGGAGACTGTTGGTGCGGTTCTTCAAGTATAGGCGGGTCCGAGAGGAAAGAGGTGGCTGGAGACCCCCAGGGAGCGTTCTGGGTGACCAGGTTGGTAAGCGAGGGAGTTGCACTCAGTGTGTCATCTGGGTCTGCAGGCCAGTCAGATTCCTGGGTGGCATACGTTGCACCCCTGCAGGGCTCTTTCCCTCCCTTTTCTCTGTGTGATTCCAATTGGGGTGCATCCGCAAGGTAGGCTGGTGTGCCAGCTGTATGCCTCTTAGCAGGGGGCATCCTCCCGGACCCGCTATCATGGCAGCCTCTTATTCCCCCAGGGGAGCTGTCACCCCCCTCCTGGGGTTGGCTTAAGGGGGGGCCAGACCCTGGAGGGAATCCCATGGAACTTGGGGGCTCCTTTTCGGCCGTAGGCTGCCAGATGTCAGTTAGTGGGACCGGTGGGAGCCGGTGGGGCTGCATTCCCCACCTCCATTTTAACATCTTCTCCCACGGATGCCAGGAAAGGGATCTCCTCACCTCCCCCTCCCTGGTGACTGTGTAAAGGGGGAAGCGGGGCCCTTGCCTGCTGAGAGTCCTGCTCTGCCGACCGGATGGACTTGCCTGTGGTGCCAGGTCTCCAGGGGGCCGCTGGAGGATGTGCTGGGGAAGTCTGCCTGTCAGCTTCTCCCTTCTGCTTAGCGTCGTATTGCAGTGGCGGGAACTCGTCGACGCTCGGCATCCAAGATGGCGACCGTGCTTCTCTGGTTTGGTCTGGGGCCTGTTCCAGTTGTTCCTTAGCACGGCCGGGCAAAGGAAGCCGCTGTAGTCGTCCGGATCCCGTGGCCTCTGTCGACACCGGAACCCTTGGTAGTTGCTGGTAGGTTGCGGCGTTGGATTGCCGTGTCTGTGGCGGAGGGCTGCGTGGTTGTGCCGCCGGACAATCCTTGGCCGCCTGGGACGGGTTCACAAAGCGGTTCATCGTCATTGTTTTCCCGGGGGCCGCGGGAGGGGAGTCCAGTCCCTTTCTGGGACCATTTTTGGCTCAGGTAGCCAGGATTCAACTTGCCAATTTAGCAAATGTTAGGTGTAGGTAGCATGAGCTCTAAGGAACGCGTCCTACTCCATGCAGTGTTAGGCCACGCCCCCGCTATCATTCCATTTGACGTAACATTTTTTAAAAATAAATGATGTAATGAACGTTTTATTCATATTCATCATAAATTTAACATACCGTATATACTCGTGTATAAGCCGAGTTTTTCAACACAAAAAATGTGCTGAAAAACCTCACCTCGGCTTATACATAAGTTAATAAAAAAAAATAAACTTAATACTCACACTCCCGTGCCCAGATCCTTGGCACGGCTCCCAATCCTCAGCACTGTTCTCGGCGGCTCCTCTTCTCTCTTCTTTCTTCTCTAGCCGGCAGAATTGCATCCATGCAATCTTTCGGGCAGCGCACACTATGTTGCGGTTGTTTCGCTGCTGATGACTTCATCAGCAGAGACACCGCCGCATCATAGTGTGCACCGGCCGGCAGATCGCATGGACGCGACTCTGTCGGCTAGAAAAGAAAGAGGAGAGAAGAGGGGCCGCCGGGATCCGTGCAAGGATTGGGAGCTGTGCTAAGGATCCGGGAACCGGATCGAAAAATTCAAATTAGAAGAAGAGTTAAAAAAATATTGCATAAAATGGGAGCATAAAGCAGGGGAATCTTTTTGGGGGAAAGTACTTGACATTAGGTATCCATCCTTGAGAAAAAACATATTTTGCCTAAAGTCAATGGAACCACAAAGGGTTAAAGAAGTGACCGCTCCCACAAAATGAACCAGTTGTGTGATCAGTTGGGAGAGAAGCAAATGACTGGATGCCTGTGGTTGTGCCTTGGATGACTAATGATGGAAGAGAGAAGGTGAAGGAACTGCACTGGATAAAGCAGATGGTAAAGACCATTACACCCTGGTTTATAATGGGATTGTGTCCCGGCTACTGTGATAACCAGGGGGAGGCATATGGTGGCCGCTTCATTTCTACCTTCTGGTCCCTATGATGACCCTTCTTGCGTGTTTTCTCACCTTTACTGTAATGTAAGAAGAACGTTGAATCAAAAACATCATTTACAGATTAAGGCTACATATTCATGGACTTGTACTCGGCCGGCCATACCTAGGGCAGTGATGGTGAACCTTTTACAGACCGAGCGCCCAAGCTACAACTAAAATCCACTTATTAATCGTGAAGTGCCAACACGGCATTTTAAGGAGTAACTTATTGCTACCTGCTCTTCCTTAATCGTATCAACCCCCTAAGGCCACCAATACAGTTGAAAGAAGGGCAAATGCAGACTCTCATGGTAGCTTCTCTATGGGGTCTCTCTGTAGAATGAGAATGGTGGGTCCAGCAGGGGGACTTCCAAAGACATTGCAGTTCTGTCAACAGCCTCTCACTTTTCCCGCAGTTACAAACAGCCAATGACATGTCGTTTTAAAACAGTATCTCTTAAGTTGCCTGCGACTGCAGGATTTGGTCCTATTTGGTGAACTCTGTCCTGAAGTGATGGTCTGGGTGCCCACAGAAATGGCTCTGAGTGCCACCTCTGGCACCCGTGCCATAGGTTCGCCACCACTGCCCTAGGGCAAGCACTGGTGGGCACGCTGGAGAGGAGGGAGGAGGACACTGCTCACCCCTCCCCTCTCCACAGGAAATGGCACCGCTCGGTTGCTAACATGGGTAAAGATAGAACATGCTCTATTGTTTCCCTGTGTACGATACGGTGACACACGCATGCGGCACTTTACCGGCGTCGCGTCACCATAGGCCTCTATGGAAACGTAAATGTCCACACACAGCTATGCTAGGAAAAAATGACTCCAGAAATGGTTACATCTTGTTGGTCTATGAAGAAAACATCTAATTATTTACAACTGAGAAATTATTAGGTTTCAGATAATTACAATGTTTTTGTGTAAATGAAACCCAACATCTGCTGCAGAATAGTCTCTGGGGATGTAAAGGTTAATCCAGGGGAAATGATTTACTGTATAAATAACACATAAAGATTAAGACCGGAGGAAAGGAGAAGCAGAAGACAGAATGTATCAGGATCATGTCATATATTCATTAGATCTACACAATTGTGAGTCAGTGTCTGTTAGGGCTCATACACACTGCCCGTATATACGTCCCCATAGATGGCAATAGACACCTGGAGGCGGAACGGGCACCGCACACGGGAAAAACATAGAACATGTTCTATCTTTCCTCGTTCATACGTCGATGTGCATCCCTCCTCCTCTCCTGCACCCCTGCCGTATGATCACTGGCTACGTACCGGGCGAGCAAACAGTAGTGTGAATGTGGCCTTAGGCGGATCTTCATAAATTACATCTGATAACATCTCTTCATGTAACATGAGGTTCTCACGTAAATTAGACCAGAGAACAACACACTAAATCTAATGAAAAATTTGGAATTTTGATTAGAAAATTTGAATAAATGTCTCCTCCTTCCATTCTCCTGCCCATTAGATTCATCTGTTCCTTTAGCTACAGTATTGGATACTGTAGATCCAATAGTAACACATTTGGCGTCATCTCCAGAAAACTCTACTACACATTATAGGTACAGCCCTATTTTAATATTTGTGAACCCCCTTATTAATAAAAATAATAGCAATAATAATTTTACAATGTAACAAAATAAGAAAATGAAGAAAAATATTTTAGATTTTAGAATTTATCTGTCAATCAAAATTGTTCTTGTAATAGTTTTTATCAGAATTTTTCGTTATTTGGATCAGCAATTCAGTCACTTCCTCATTGTATTCATGATCAGGGAACAGGAAATAAAATATGATAAAACAGGAACATATTTCTGTTTCACTTTGTGGAAGGTTGTGCGTAATATTTGTACATTAAATTATCCATTTTCTTACATTTTAATTTACCACTTTTTTTTTTCTATTAAGATTGTTCCAGATAAAAATATTTTATATGAAAACATTTTAGCAATTAATTTATATTCCAACAAGAATGAAAATAAATTTCTCTACACATTTTTAAACTGACCCCCGACCTTGGATTGTGATAAAACGGTGAGACCATAAACACTGTGTATGGACCTTCAGTATGGAAATCAGACGATGATCACAGAATTTATCCTGATTGGTCTTTCCCAGAATTTGCAGATTTGTATTTTCCTTTTTATTTTGTTTTTTCTCATTTACATTTTGACCACTTTAGGTAACGGGTTCCTTGTCTGCACCGTCATCGTCAGTCCTCAGTTGCACACTCCTATGTACTATTTCCTCTGCAATTTGTCTTTTCTCGATTTTTGTTACTCGTCTTGTTCTGTTCCAAAACTTCTCATTAACGTCCTATCAGAGAAAAGGAGAATTTCTGTGACCATGTGTATCACACAGATGAACATTGGCCTCATTCTGGGAGGGATTGAGTGTATGTTACTGACGGTGATGGCCTATGACCGGTACATCGCCATATGCTCCCCCCTACGTTACACCGTCATTATGAGTTGGAGGGTGTGTAGATACATCACCGTCTCTATGTGGGTGGGAAGTTTAATTTTCTCCTCATTTCCCACCATCTCACGGCCTCTTGTCTTCTGTGCATTAAATAAGCTCAATCATTTTTACTGTGAGGTTCTGTTGCTCCTGGAGGTGGCGTGGGGTGACCTCTCCTTCTATACAATAAGTATAGTCGTCGTAGGATTTTTCACTTTGTTGTCACCCCCTGTGTTTATTGTTGGATCTTATATCTGTATCATTATATCTATATTTAAAATCCGTTCTCCTCAGGGTGGAGCTAAAGCCTTCTCCACCTGCGCCTCCCACCTCACGGTGGTGTTTCTGTTTTTTGGGACCACCATGACCACATACATTGGACAGACCAGAAGTTTCTCACCGTATCTGAAATATATTTCTCTCATTTATATAGTTGTTACCCCTGTGTTAAACCATTTTATCTAGAGTCTGAGGAACAACGATGTGAAGAAAGCCTTTAGGAAATTATTGAGCAGATATTCAGCATGAGCCGGGAGAGTGAGGAAGGTTGGGTTCGGTTCAGCTACAGCTGGAAACATTTGCTTTAGAGAACCATTTGTTTGAACTTTTCTTGAGTTTAAGATGCATCTATGTGGTGGACTACGTTGGACTCTAGTGGACTATAGCAATGACCAGGATTTCTTTTTTAACAAAATGGTTTACCATGATGTGTTGGGGAGTCTTTATTTTAAATTTACCTTAGTATTTGTAATCTTATGCTGGACATTTCAAAATCCCGCACACAAGGGACCTTTCTAGGAGAATGAAAGAAGTAGTTTCTTCAGATGTAAGAGAAGAAGCGCAGCAGAACAGTTTTTGCAGTAGGCTAAAATGTCCAATATGAAAGGATACCTAGAAAAACCTCCTTCGAGACAGAATAGATCCAGCTACCTAAGGATTGCTAGAGTCCTCCATGTTCTGAGGTATAGAAGACTTGAGTGGGCTTTGGGCGCTTCTTTCACCGGATGCAGCCATATACAATAAAGCAGCAGCAGCCTGACATTACTTGAAGGGAGAGCACTTCCCAACCCAACAACACCAGCCTTCAGCAGCCCAAGGGCTTGACCATCTATTGGGTCTCCTCTTCACTACGGCTGGTGTTGGGTATCACACTAATGTTAAGGAGGTTTGTTTTATCCTTCTTTTCTGGCTAACACTAAACCTCAGCCTTAGTAGTCTTTTACATGCCATCAATACAAAGGTGAAATGCAAGTAAAACAATGATCTGAGATAACAAAATTCCCCTTTAATAAATTTGATGACAATACATGAATAATGTAATAATCAACCTGATAGTAATAAACCTTTGTTTATATAACACTATCATATATTATTGTGCTGTGCAGATCATGAGATACAAATATAAACATTACAGAGTAAAACACAGTCATATGAGACAATAGGAGTGAGGGCCCTGCTCACAAGAGTCTATGAGGATGAGGGGGTGACACAAGAGCTTACAGTCTAAGAGGATGAGGGGAGGACAAAAGAGCTTACAGTCTATGAGGATGAGGGGGATACAAGAGCTTACAGTCTATGAGGATGAAGGGGAGACACAAGAGCTTACAGTCTATGAGGATGAGGGGGTGACACAAGAGCTTACAGTCTATGAGGATGAGGGGGGATACAAGAGCTTACAGTCTATGAGGATGAAGGGGAGACACAAGAGCTTACAGTCTATGAGAAGGGAACACCCTCAATCACATCTGCAGACCTGTAAGCCAATCAGCGATCGGCAGGCTTATGTGATGTCACAAAGGCTATAAAAACATGCAGCCGTTTCCAATCTCAGCATTTCACACTGCATGTGCTGCCTGTAGCGTCCATCTGCTTGTACTGTACTGTACTGTAGTGATTTCTGCTCCAATACCAGGGTGTCCATTTTGGGGGATCTGTATACCCCAAATAGCGGTTCTTTTTTGTTGCTGAAGTGAATAGGAAGAAATTTGTGTAAATTCCACATATTTTCTGTAGTGATTTCTGCTCCTATTCCAGGGTGTCAGTTCAAAATTTCAAGTTTTTTTTAGTAGATAAAGTAGATCCATGTCAAATCAACATAGTTAATTAACCAATATGTCAGAGAGGTGGCAGGTGGAGCAGGCACAGGTCGCAGCACAGTAAGGTGACGTCGCAGCAGGGGTGGCTCTGTGAGGCCAGAACTGCCATTGTCATCTAGCGACAGTGTGTTGATAAACAACCCAAAGGTTCTCGAATGGCTGACTAGGTCATCCACTTCCTCCCAGATGACATCTGACAACCCCAGTTAAGAGTCCGTGGGTTCCTCAGATACAACAATTAGTAGGCATGGCCCAGGAGCAGGTCAGCGGCGCTCACCTGTCCTCAACAAGCCTCTGTCCTGTTCATTTCACTCAGCCAGATATCTACTAGGTGGTCTGGGCTCAGCGCCACTATTCACAGAGGACGAAGTGTTTGAAGACAGTCAGCAGCTCCTTGGCAGTGAAGAGGTGGGGCAGACATCGGCTGTTTTGTGCAGTAGGCGGGAAAGTAAAGATGAGGAAATTGGCAAGGGAGGTTATGCTGCAGAAGTAGATCGGACTGTGCATACTGAGACCGTTGAGGAGAACAGCAGTGACAGGGAAACACAAATCGATGATGATGTAGCACTTGGGAGCCGGGTGAAGCCAGGGATTCATCATCCTTGTCAGGAGAAGAGGGTGTCAGCTTGCGTGTCAGGCAGCAAATCAGGCTGCAAGTCGCTACTGTGGCCGTGAGTCAGCAGGGTGACAGCAGTACGAGGACGGGAGCCAAACCCCGCTTCGCAGTTCCAAGTAAGCAGTGGCACAGGGGCTCAGCGAAGCAGCGGTGTTAGTAGTCACTCAGCACAGAGTGTTGACAGTAAAATCACCACCTCTGGGGTATGGCAGTTTTTTGTTAAGACACATGAGGAGCCGAGCGTGTGCATATGTAGAATCTGTGGGAAGAAATTGAAGCGTGGCCAGTGAGCTAACGTTGGCACCACGGCCCTGCGTCAACACATGCAGTGTCACCATCCAATGGCCTGGGAGCAGATGTTGAGATCCATCCTGCCGCCGCAGCAACAGCAGCAGCAGCAGCACCTGGTGGCTCACATGCCATTTCAGCCAGTCAAGGCTCCAGCACCTCTGCCGAAGGGAGCTGTTTGTCTTTGACATCATCTCCCGGTCCAGATCCTCCTGGACTATAAGCTCTTCACAAAAATTTTGGCCAACCAGCCGCGACAGTGGCTTCCCCAGTTGATCAATTAAGATCAGGTGGGTTTTGTCCCAGGCAGACAGGGGGGGGGGAGGGGGCTATACTAGATGCACCATAAATCTGGTAGATGCAATTAACCAAGCCAAGGGAGAAGCCCTATTATTGAGCCTAGACGCTGAAAAAGCGCTTGACCGCTTGGGATGGCCTTTTTTAGTTCCCACTTTGGAGACGTTTGGGTTCAGTGGCCCATTTCTAAAGGCAGTTTACTTTACTCAAACCCATCTGCCTCTATTAAATTACCCCATGTTCATTCGCCCAGGTTTGAGATTCAAAATGGCACCTGTCAAGGCTGCCCGCTGTCCCCCCTCCTGTTTGTGCTCTGCATTGAACCTCTGGCAGCGGCCATACGACACTCAACAGACATCTAGGGTATTTGGATACGGGATAGGGAATTTACTCTCTGGCTTCTTAAGACAGGTTTTTAGAAAACTGATGACTTTACCTAAGGCAGCTTTCCTGTTGGGAGGGGCCCTGCACCTGCATAATAAGATGGGTTCCTGCAAAATAGGATTGTTCCTTCTACAGTCCCGGATGGGTAAGCTCTCCTACAGCTGGTGGTTCACTACCTACTGGAATGATGGTTAAAATTCTGACTTCAAACGTTAAGGGTCTTAACTCTCCCGCAAAAGACGATTGGCTCTATCAGAAATGAGATCCCAGGGGGCGGAGGTAATCTTCCTGCAAGAGACTCACCTAGATTCAACGGGTTCCCTAGATTTTGCTAAAGGACGATATCCCAGGACGGATCAGGCTGTAGGCGAAAAAAGACGGTGCGGGGTAGCTGTGTTGTTAACCTCCTCATGCCCATTTCAGACCTCCACAGTGTTGTCAGATCTTAAGGGTAGATACATTATTCTCCATGGCTCATTGCAAGGGGGTCCTGTGACTCTCTGTAATATTTATGCCCCGAACTCAGGCCAAATATGCTTTTTAAGACAGGTTTTAAGAAAACTGATGACTTTACCTAAGGCAGCTATCCTGTTGGGAGGGGACTTTAACATGCCTTTTTCAGCTTACGCCGACAGACTGACATTGAGCGGTAACCCCCCTACTCCCGAACTGCGGAAATTGACCCAGGATTTTCGAGCACTGATAAGACATTATGGTCTGTATGACCTCTGCCGCATTGATAACCCTAGGGAAAAATCTTTCTCATTTTATTCTGCCCCCCACAAACCCACACACGAATAGACCTCTTCTTGGGCTCAGTCCAAGTTTTGCACACGATGTTATGTGCATAATTGGGCTCAATAAGATGGTCAGACAATGCCCCCTTCACCCTAACCTGGAGGGACACTTTCTCTTCCTCAAAAATGTGCCACTGGAGACTCAATAAAGCCTAATTAAAAATCCAATACAGAGAGATGCACTAGCGGCAGTAGTTAAAGAGTTCTTGCAAACAAATGAGAAGCTGGTATCTCTCCCAGCTTTGTGGGAGTCACACAAAATGGCAGTTAAGGGACAATGCATCTCTATAGCTACCAGTCTAAAAAAAGGAAAGGACACAGCAGGAATCCCAATAGAAAGCTGATTTAGTCCGCAAAGAAGCTCTTTTAGTAGCCCGACCTACCATAGGGCTCCTCAAAAAAATGATATATCTTAGGGCTAAACTGAGAGAATTAGCGATGTTTTGCACAGAAAAGCTCTTACTTTACACTACACAGAAATATTATGAAAAAGGGAACAAGGCCCATACCATACTGGCCAGACAACTGAGGGAGGGCTCTGCTAGATCCACAGCTCAAGCCCTACGGCGACCCGATGGATCAATAACCCATGACCCCAGGGAAATATCGGAATTGTTTAATGCATACTATTCTAATTTATATAATCTGCCATCCGCCCTGCCCTGTGATCCTGCCCAGAGAAATGCCAAATTAGATGAATTTCTAGCCTCCTGCCGACTACCCCGTCTCCCCTCGGAAGCGCTGACGGCCCTCAATGCCCCAATCACAGTGTAGGAACTGTCAGACACCCTGAAGGAACTGCCATCGGGGAAGCCCCCGGGGCCCGATGGGCTAACATACCATTGCTACCAGACCTATCAGACCGTGTTGACCCCGTACTTAGTACCCTTATATAATGGCTTCCTGGAAGGAAACCCTATCCCACATAACATGACAACTCCCTTATTACCCTCATCCCTAAACCAGGGAAGGATACACTCGACCGCTCCAACTACAGACTCATAGCCCTGTTGAACGCGGGCTATAAGCTCTTCACAAAAATTTTGGCCAACCGGCTGCGACAGTTGCTTCCCCAGTTAATCAATAAAGATCAGGTGGGTTTTGTCCCGGGCAGACGGGGGGGGGGGGGGGGCAATACTAGATGCACCATAAATCTGGTAGATGCAATTAACCAAGCCCCAAGGGAGAAGCCCTATTATTGAGCCTAGACGCCGAAAAAGCGCTTGACCGCTTGGGATGACCTTTTTTAGTTCGCACTTTGGAGACATTTGGGTTCAGTGGCCCATTTCTAAAGGCAGTTTACTTTACTCAAACCCATCTGCCTCTATTAAATTACCCCATGTTCATTCGCCCAGGTTTGAGATTCGAAATGGCACCTGTCAAGGCTGCCCGCTGTCCCCCCTCCTGTTTGTGCTCTGCATTGAACCTCTGGCAGCGGCCATACGACACTCAACAGACATGCAGGGTATTTGGATATGGGATAGGGAATTTACTATCTGGCTTTTCGTAGACGATGTCCTCTTAACCCTTACCCAGCCCTTGAAATCCCTCCCCAACCTACATAAACTATTAGACCATTATGGTACGCTATCAGGTTATAAGATAAACTTGAGCAAGACCGAGGCATTACCTATTAACATCCCAGAGGATACCCTTCCTCCTTTAACTATAGATGCCTCTGACATACCTTGGGTTTAAAATCACCACCTCATATAGGACCCTATGTAACCAAAATTTCCCACCCCTCTTTACATCTCTAAGACAGCTTCTGAGAAGATGGGATAAATTACCCCTCTCATTCTTTGGCAGGATCGCAGCGGTAAAGATGACAATTCTGCCGAAACTCCTACACCATTGACCACTTATTTACCGTGAAGTGCCAGCATGGAATTTTATACAGTAACTTATTTCTACCTGCTCTTCCACATCTTTCTATTGTATCATCCGCCTGGGGCCACCAATACAGTTGACAGAAGGAGGGAAAATTAAAACTATCATTGTAGCTTCTCACCAGGGTCTCTCTGTACAGTAAGAAGGGTCCAGGAGGAGGACCTCCAAAGATAATGCAGCCCTATCCAGACCTTCTCACTTTTCCCGCAGCTCCAAACATCCAATGAAGTGTCACTTTAAAATAGCGCTGAGAGCAGCATATTATAAGTTGCCTGAGACTGCAGGAAGATTTGGTGGATTTAATCATATTTGGTGAACTCTGTCCTTGGACAATGGCCTGAGTGCCCACAGAAAAGGCCCTGAGTGCCATCTCTGGCACCCGTGCCATAGGTTCGCCACCACTGTCCTATACTATTTTGAAACTCTTCCGGTTCCAATCCCCCTACGCATACTAAGGGCCTTCCAGAGCTCTCTACTACAATTTATCTGGAATCACAAACATCACAGAGTAGCTGGACAAATAGTGACATTACCCAAGGACAGAGGGGGGGGTAGCATTCCCTGACATGCTCAAATACTACTGGGTTGCGCATCTAAGAAGGATACCAGCCTGGTCCACCTTATATGCATTCACCAAATGGATGGAGTTGGAGAAATTGTGGTGTGCCCCAATTCACCCTAATGCTTTTCTCTGGGCCACAGCCCCCATCCCTCCACCCAGCAGATTGCTAGGCCCTATGACTATGACCAGATCAATTTGGAAATATTGTACCTCAAAATTCCAACTGCAATTGGAGCGCTCTCCAATGACCTCCTTCCTTCTTAACCCCAGCCTAAGGTCAAGCCTTGAGGGACAAATGATCAAACTAGTAGTAGATTCGAGAGAGACAATAGACTTTGCGGATCTACAGAGCAGGTTCTCCTTGCCTTCCTCCTCCCTATTCAGTTATCTACAAATTAAATCCTTCTTATCAACTACATATGGCACAGCATCAGGCTCAGTACCAACGGAGTTTGAGAGTTTGTGTAAGGCAGGTACCTCTACCGCAGGCCTCATATCAGCGATTTATAGGATACTAATCGACCCCTACTTTAAAGACCCACCCCGTCATAAGTATATGGTCAAGTGGGAGAGGTTTCTGGGCAGAAAACCAATACAAACTACTCCTGTTATGGTATCATACCCCTGCTCTTCTTCATCAGATCTACCCGTCATCTTCTGATATTTGTTGGAGGTGTGGAAGGGGGGGAGCGCGAACGTACCTCATATATTTTGGACCTGTGCCTTTATTATCCCTTTTTGGCGCATAGTCGAAAACCTCCTGGAGACAGTAATAGGTACCGCAATATCGATGGACCCAGCTACGTATCTACTCAATGTCTTCCCACTGGGTCTGCGAAAGCAGAGTGTCAAACTTTCACTTCATCTTCTAACAGCGGCAAGGTGTCTCATTGCTGCTAATTGGAAACAGGTTGCCCCGCCGTCAAGGCTTGACTTAATCACTCATATAAAGGAAGTGAGAACAATGGAACACCTGACGGCACTTTTACAAAATAGAGTTGACAAATTCGACATGGTTTGGGCTCCATTGGATGCGTACTGGTCCAATACGACTCAGGTCTGAGAATGTTTTCACCATTGGCGTGTCCGCTCCCCTCCTCCATTCTATAATGCTTGGGTCTATGGCCTTCTTCATCTTCCCTGTTGTTTTTCCCCATGTCTCGTGAATGTTGGTCTACTCTTTTTTTCTGAAGATAAGTTTCAGGTTTTTTAGGGTTTATTATACTTATTGCTTTATTTATGTTATCCTACTGGTCGGGTCGATTGCCTTTAGTCCCCCAAGAGGGGTTGTAGAGCTTATTGTAAAAGGATATAAATTTATGATGCTTCTTTCTATACCCCTCCTAGGACAGATGTAATGTGCTTACAGAGACCGTGTTTAAATGACCATTCTTGTATGTATTATGCTGTTGTATTCGATGAAAAAAATGGAAAAAAATTTTCACTAAAAATACAGTTGGAAAAAAAAATGGAATGATTGCTCAGTGTTCATGAATAATTTTTGTAGTTATTACAGTAACGTCTGGCGCTCAATGCCGTGAAAGACTGAACTGTAGTTAACATTAGTGTTATATACTACATTGACATGAAAAGGAAATAGTAGACAAAATAGGGCTCATGTATCATTAGTCTGGGAGTGTAAACCTGCATAATTTTCCCTGCTGTTCTTCTGGTCAGATGTGTCTTATAAAATAATACATTTTTTACTTTATTGTAAATCGCAGGTGTTTAGCAGCTAGCAGAGGTTTTACCTTGTCCCCTCTCAGGCTAATCTTCATTTGCCATGCTGTCTGGTAACCATGGGAAAAAGTATAGAACAGCTAGAGATGACAGGAGGCTTGATGGGAGTGGTTGTAGCAGAGGAGTGCAAATTGGACCTTGAGTGATGTCACAAGCATGTGACTCATCACTTGCTTCAGTTGGGCCAATTACAAACATGCTGTCCTGTTTCATATGAATGCCCTCAATGCTCTGGCCTCAGTGCCCTAAGCTGATGTCACAACCAGGAAGTGCCACCCTTTTCAGAAAAAAGTGAATCTGAATTAATAACAAATGATGCACCAGGCTATATCTCAGGCTAGGAGGAAGCCAACAGCGTTATACGGGTATCATTGGAATTGTTGTCAAAGGCTCTCTTCAACTGTGCCAAAATTATTTTTTGTCTGTAACTTTACATTTACGCTTCAAGCTTCTTTATTTTTATTTTTTTTTCAAAAAAAGTCACAATATTCCCTAATCTATTCACTATACTTGTTGTTTGCTGGAGCGTTTTTGCAAAAAAAAATGTGTTTTAGAGAAATCCCCCCAGGTTCTACATGAGGTGGGGGGCGGCATCTATGTGTAGACCCAGTAAAATCATTACAATAGAAAGACATGATGCCTCAGATTGGTCACATGGGTGCACAGTGCAGCAGGAGGCTTGTAGCTTTTGCCAAAGCCCAACATTGTTTGCTTATAGAAAGAAAGTTTTAGTGAAAACGGTCACAGAAGCAAAGGTTATCGTCGGGGCTTGAGGCACAAGGGGACTCAAAATAAATTATTTAACAATAAACGTTGTGTTATAACATCAACTAACCTCAAGTGTTCTGTGTCTGCCTACTCTAAAGCCTATTCACTGCATGCACCCTCTCCCTGTTCAAATAATTTTGAGAGGGCAACAACACAATGTAATCAATGAAACTGTTAACTAGTGAAACCGGTATGTGGCATTAGATGGTTCCCCAAAATTTTTTGAAGGGCCTCTTTTACGTCATTATTCCTTAGGCTATAGATAAAAGGATTTAGTAAAGGAGTAAATACAGCATAAATAAGAGTGATATATTTAAGATTAGTTAAAGAACTGCTTCCTGGTGCCATGTACATGGTCAGACTTGTCCCATAAAATATCAATACCACAATAAGGTGTGAGGCGCAGGTGGAGAAGGCCTTAGATCGACCACTGGATGACTGGATTTTTAAAATTGACATAATAATACAAATATAAGAGACCAGAATGAAAACCGGTGATGATAAAAGTGTAAATGTACAAACAAGTACCATAGTTATCTTATAGAAGGAGAGGTCACCACAGGCCACCTCCAGAAGAGCCAGAACCTCACAAGCGAAATGGTTCAATGTGTTATCTTTACAAAATACAAAAGGTCTGTACATAGTGGGAACAGTCGTCACAATGAAACTTCCAATATACATAGTGACAATAATGTATCTACACACCCTCCAGCTCATAATGACGGTGTAACGTAAGGGGAAGCATATGGCGATGTACCGGTCATAGGCCATCACCGCCAGCAGGATGCATTCTGTCCCTCCTATAAATAGACTTAAGTTCATCTGTATGAGGCAGCCAATGACCGAGATCCTTCTCATTTTGGAAAACATATCAAATAATAACTTTGGTACAGAACACGATGAGAAGAACAAATCCAAAATAGACAAGTTACAGAGGAAATAATACATAGGTGTATGTAACCTGGGACTGACGATGATGGTGACGATTAGAAAGATGTTCCCCAAAATGATCAGTATATAAATAATAAGAAACATGAGGAAAAGTACAACACAGATCTGCAAATTCCAGGAAAACCCAACCAGGATGAAATCTGTAATGAGAGTTTGATTGGTGTGATATATTGGCCACAACCCTGTGACATATAAAAAAGAAGGTGATTAGAAGTTTTAATATCTATTTCTATGACATGTGTACAGACCAGTCATGTCTGAAGATGTACAGACACCCTTGTAGAAGGCTTGATAAAGTCACAATTCTTGCTGTGCCAACATCAACCCAAGTGGGTGTAGAGAAGGCTGTGCCATGCTGGAAAGTGGTTGGGCACACGGCAGGGATGCCCGGCACCGGCGCACCAGCTATAGCCTAAACAGGTTATAGAGCAATTGTACGTCAGAGCCTGGAGTAGAATTGTCCAGCCACTTGGTTGGCCAGCGGATACTTTAAGAGGCTGACGTCACTTTACTTTAAGAGGCTGAGTAGGATTAACATCAAGTGCTGGATGACAATGGGGATAATTTATTAAGTCTGATGTTTTAGTGAATATGAGAGCAAACTCCACCAGTTCCGACCTGTAGACCAGTTTGAAACTGTCAGAGGTTTTTGCTCTAGTCTCCACTGGAACTTTGGCGGAGACCATATTAAATGTGGCGGGACCGGAATTCACACCCCGGCTCACCCACCGCCTGCCCTGTCTTGCACCCGATGTACGACCTGACACACCCATTGTGGGTCGTAGAAACCTAAGAAGTGGCAGGGAGGGGAAGATTTACCATGGCTTCTCCACCAGAAAACTGTCAGAGAAGCCATGGTAAATCTGGGCCAATAGAGTGTATAGCTTAGGACTTAGGACATCTCTAAAATGCTCTGTGTTTGCAATCCATAGATAAAGCTTGACTTCTGCTTCAAGACATACAGGTTCCTTTTTTATATAACTCACTGAAGACTTCAACCAGTGGGAGGGGAAGGGAAGAGAACTGCGTTATTCGCGCAGGAGGCGTGCATAATTATGTTTCAACGGAGCGTAAAGTATCCCAATACAAACAGCATGCAACATATTGCTTCATCAGCTTAAATCAGAGATCTATGGAGGATCTTCATATGGGCAGAATGGGCGGCCGCCCAGCGTCTCTGGCTCCAAGTGGGGGCGCATGGCCAAACAGACCTACGCATTGAAAATCAGTCCGTCCTCCATTATATAAATCAGTGACAGGCGAGCAGCAGCACCGTCTTGTGTAAGTCCTTCTAATGTAAGCACTGGACACATGGGCGTCTGGACTATCTGATCCAGGACAAGGTGCCGAGGTCTTTTTTTATTGCCCTAAATCTCTTCCTGCCTTCATAATCATCTGTATGGACAAACACCTATATAGCTGGTTACTTCTGCCTGTCTCTGCTCCCTGCCCTCCTGTTTTGCAGGCAGCTACACAAAACGTCCTACCCCTGGTATCTGCTTCCTAGCTGTGAGGGCATTTGCAGGAGCTTCTTCCAGCCTCAGAGCAGTTAGAAGATGGAAGCTTCATCCTCCCTCCCCAACATTTAGCACGAACAACACACAGGCAGAGGGAAGGTAACATGACAAGCACCCAAAGCACAACCTCCGCAGCTGGGAAGGGGGAATAGTGGTTGGACTATTGTTGATTGAACATCGGCAGTGAGTTATCTTACTGTAAGGGTGGGGTCATAACACAATCAGGGGTTGAAGGATAATAGAGGTAAATGGAAGCCACTTACCAACATTTTCCATTGAGTTGCTGGTCCGGGTACTACCTTGTGCACATGGATGGGTCCAATACCATAGTCGAAAAAGAGGATCCCGACAATCTATGTCACACAAGTATGTGGTTAGTAAATGTTGTTAATGGAAACGTATCGGTATGTACAATACCATATCTTCATCTGTGAATATTCATGTTCTGTGTCTAGAAATAAAGAAAATGCATGAATATAACAAATTGAATCCAATAAGCGTCTCCTCACAATGAATAAGATGTCATGTGACCCCTACGTCTAGGTGGTTTCCACCACTTCAATCACCTGATATATGAACTGGCCCCGAGTGTGGCGACATTTCTTAAAGTGCGCTGGAAGGGGAAGCAGCAGGTTTTCTCGTCTAATTGTAGATTTATGTGTCACAGGGTAAAAACCCTTTGATTTCATATTCCTTCCCTGTATATGGATGAAAAAACCATTCACCTTTGGTGACATAATTACATTGTTGGCATTGAAGGCTTGGAGTGTGCCATTTTTATGTGATGCAAAAAAAGATTGGCGAGATAGTTTCCTATCACTCCCCAGATTTGCTCTTACAAATTTGTTATGTAGAATTGGTGCATGTTTGTTACAAATCAATGGGGGTCCTGAAATTCTGTTACTTGTGGGTTTACTTCTCCATAAATATGCCAATGTTTCCTCACTCATTGTCTGTTTTAATTATTAATGGTTGGTAGTGGAGAACCAACAGGAGACGATGAGTCTTTAGAGTTTTTGAAGTTTCACTATTCGCCTCAGGACTGGTTCTCATTTTTCTTGAATTTCTAACAACATTTGATTACAAACAATTGGATCAGAGAATGGATGTGCATATTGAAAATGTAGGAGACTGTTTTATTTCTGTTGTGTTGATATAAATATCTCATGTCAATATACCCTCAGAATTTTTTTATAAATTTGGAATCCAAAAAACTGACTTCTGTTTGGCTATATGTGGCTGTAAATTTTTATTCAACCCATATTGAATGGGCCGCGTCCCCGACGTACGTTTTGGCTCGGAATGAGCCTTCGTCTGGGGGTGACGAAGGCCCCAGACTAAGGCTCATTCTGAGCCGAAAGGTACGTCGGGGACACGACCCTTCCTAGACAGTGGAACTTTAACATCATAACGATCTGGTAAGAACGTACACCCTCCCCTTAAACCACTATAGGTTATACCACATACATGGTCTAATAATAGGCACCTTGCTTGCATTTGGCTAGTCTCTTACTAATGTCCCTCTGTTACTTACGTGTTACTCCATCCTGTCCAGATCGGTCTGCCTCTTCTTTCTTTTTGTATTCCACCACTCATGATTTTATTGCATTTTATTGTTAAAGTGCATAGTGTCACCAATAAAGACTTCTTGTTTCATATGCACCTTTTTAGTCGGTCCTCTTTTCTCCCCTCTGCTTGAGGGGCACAATTGTTTTCAATACTATATATATGGACATAGCCGATTCCCTATACCAGGAAGTGGAATGTGCTGATGTACCATCATTGTAATACACTATCGTTACCATATCCACTCTATGGACTAAGATTTCATGTAAGGATGACATCTCCGATATAATTTTAGTACTTCCTACTATATTTACATGGAGCTACCATTTCTATGACAATGCTCTCTAACCCTTACTTTTCGAGACAATTTTCTATCAGCTTCGCTTTACTCAATCAAGCTATTGTTACTGTACATATGTAAATAGATTTTCGATGTATGTGTATATATATATATATATATATATATATATATATATATATATATATATATATATGTAAATCACCTAATTCGGATGTCAACAGTATTTACAGAGTCTGATGAAGGTCAATTGTCTGACCGAAACATCACATTTAGAAGTTTGTCTACAAAACACCTGTGCATTCAAGTCCATTTAGTGTGCAGCAGAAATCCTCCTTTTTACCAATGTAATCACAGGCGCCGGATCGGCGCTACACTATTTTATCATCGCTGTAGTCTGTAGTGAGTGTATAAGGACAGATTAATCCTCAGCATTCATTTCCATGATCTATATCCCCGATCAGGATGTGCAGAGGAAACTTTTAGCTACCAAATGATCTTTGGTTGGTTTGTCTATATTACTATTAGATGTTACCGGGACCTTCATCTGGATGGATAATATCTGGCCAAAGTATTTTCTTGCATGATTGATTAAAAAGAGATGCACAATTTTCCTGAGGTTAATTTAATTGTCATAATTTATAACTCTGATGTGTATTAGGTATCACTAGTTATCTTTAGCTCTGGTTCTGACACTTCTCATCGTGCCAAGAGATTTATACCTTATTCTTACAGAAGAGGGTCTTAGGGTAAAAGTCCTTTTGGACATTGTGTTCCCATATGGAGAATCCACTTTGCCTCATGTTGGAGCAATTTTTTATCCCAATCTCCTCCGCTTTCGGGGTAGTGGATAATATCCAGGAATCTCATTACTGACGGATCACCACCGGGATAAACCTCTACATGTTTAGCTACTGGTTTATCCTTTCTGTGGGTGATATCGTTAATGTGTTCTCCTATTCTCCTCCGAAATTCCCTGATGGTTTTTCCTATGTATACAAGGCCACATATGCAGGTTGCTTTATTAATAACCCCTATACTCCTGCCGTTAATGTAGTCTGTAATGTGGTAAGTTCTGCCTGTCACATTACTAATAAATGTTTTTCCTGTTGGTAAATATGGACACACCACACATCCCCCACATTTGTAGCAACCTCTGATTCTCCGATCCTGGGGGTCTGTCTCCCAGTGACCTCCCTTCCGAAGTGTGATAAGGGGTCTTTACCCTACCGTATTCTTTACATCTTCATCCATCTGTACGATGGGCTAGTGTTTTTATGTATTTTATGAATTTCACATTGTACATCTCTTTGGGCCATTTGTACAAATGTTACCACTGGAGGCGTATGTTTTAGGTGGGTTGAGTTTGGGACTCACAGTCCTGTTTGTTTTTCTTGAACCTGGTGTCCTCCCTACAAAAGGGATTGGATGCATCTGCTGGATTTTAAATGTCAGAATTACAAGGTTAAATATCTTCCCTTGTAAATTACAGAAATACTGAAATGAATTTAGAATATTGATCCATGAATCGGCACTTTTGTGAGCCAGGGTGAGGGTGCAATGTTTTCCTTCCTCTGCATTAGCTGATTTTGGAAATTTAAAGGGTGGAAGTTGATGGAATATGTAACTATATACAGTAACTACACATGGAATGTCTTTAAAACAAATAAAAAACTTACCTTAAAAACCTTAATTCCAAAATATTTTGCTTTTCATAATAATGTAAATGTCTGTATAATGAGAGGAATGAAATGATAATGTATTTACTGCATAATGTAAAAATACAATCATAAATATCTGTATCCCATAGAAACATTCTGTAGAAAAAGATCATGACTCCAGTAAGATCCTCACATATAATACATGCACTGCCCCCGACTACAGGGAAGGGTCTTTTATAGGGTTTTTCCATCCTGTTGATACATAGATGATAGATAAGTGTGGGTGCAATTTCCCCCAGGTAAAGGGTCCTGTGTGTCCAGGAGGAATTTACAAAGTCTCCAAAGACACAATATTCTCCAATAATGAAGGACATTTTTAACTCTAGATACACTTAGAAAAATACACTTTGAATTGTGTATTATCATTAAACATTGCTGTCAGGATCGGAGGTAGTGGATCCTCTGAAACACAAGTCAACACATAGGACCAGAGTCTAAGTGGCACCTGGTCTTCACCAGTGCCCGCCGCAAAACAGGATGGTTTTGCTGTGGCGTGGTACCAACAGGTCATTCCACTGGTGTGACTTGTCCGCGGTGGCATCCAAGGTCAGGGTACACGAACGTCAGGCAATCTCGTAGTCAGAGACAGGCAGGAGGTCAGGACTGGCAGCACAGGATCAGAGTCAGGCACGTAGCAATAGGTCAAGGTAGGCAGCGAAGGAGCGTAGTCAGGAACGGAACCGGGGTCACAATGGGAGATCACAATAACAGCAAAAGGCATCAGACAAAGCTTTCTCTAAGGCACAGGCAATCAGATCCAACAGGGGAATGCTGGTAGAGGCCGGCTTAAATCAGTTTCCTGGAAATGGCCAGCACCAATCAGTGGTGCGCTGGCCCTTTCAATCATCGAGTGCCGGTGCGCGTGCGCCCTAGGAAACGGGGACGCGTGGATGGCTGCCGGAGCAGGAACGCGGACAGGTAATGTATGGAGGGGAGCCAGGGGATGCGGAGAGGCACGGGTGAGCCCGTGATCCAGAGCATGGTTCGCAGTGACACCAGTGACAATTGTTCATTAGATTCTGTCCCAATGTGCCTCCTGTCTCACTATTTTCAGAATTGACCAGTGTCCTGTTATTATTTAAACTATTTTTTACTTCTGAGGCTGCTCCACCATTTTTGGGAAATATTCTTGCTCCCAATGACATCATTGGGGAACTGCAATCTTCTTAAATATGATGGCACTTTAGTTCCATTTAATTGCCATTGGACAAAGACATTTAATGAGTTAATGCCCACGATGGTGGATGAACTACCTCACAACGCCCTGGAGCTGTTGACTGGGATCCAGGAGCAGACAGATGAGTGGTAACTGCTGCTAAACCTCAAGACTGGCCAGGTGGGGTTCTACATCAGTTGGAACCTTGTAGCAGCTCTGGACCAATCCAGATTGACGCATGTCCCTTGCCTTGAGCATGTGCTCAACTTGGTAGTGCAAAGGTTCCTGGCCAACTATACAAACCTGCTGGAGCTGCTGCTTGAAGTGCATGCTTGCATGCCATGTGTGTGCAATTTTTGTTGTTTACGTCCTTAATTTGCCTCCCTATCAACACTAAAGAGGACAACCTGGGTTGGTTCAAAGCTACTACAAGTTTCCGTCCGCTGTTGCACCCCTCTTTGCCAGGCTTGAGGTTCAGCAGCAATAACCACTCATCTGTCTGCTCCTGGATCCCAGTTCACAGCTCCTTGACAGTGTGTGGTCTTTCATCCAGACAGATGAGTTTTAGCATCTGCCGTTTCCTCATGGCTTTGCTAAAACTGGTTGTTCGTGTGCTGCACTGACTGGAAGAAGAAGCACAAGAGAAAGAAGTGCAACATCCCTGCCAATGCACAAGGCAGAGGAATAGTTGCGAATAAGCCCCTTGTGCCATTTAGTACATATAGAGGTAATTATGCAGCAGTAGATACTGCCTGGATAGGCAAGGGTTGTTTCATCTTTGTAACTGGCGTGTGATTGGAGAGTGACATCACCTGACCAGGGATTAACAAAACCCTTAGTCAGGGGAGGAGTTAGAGGAGTAGGCCAGAGCCTTACTACTGAGCAGGAGGTCTAGGAACCCAGCTCCTGTCAGAGGAGCATATCAACTCCACCCTAAGTGATTAGAGACAGCGGGGCAGATTTACTTACCTTACTTATCTGCAGTAGATTCGGGTCTGGCCAGGATTCATCAAGGTAGTTCCTCCGCCGTCCACCAGGTGGCGCTGCTGCGCTGAAAAGCATCCGAATGCCCTGAAATTCACCGAGCCGGACCAAGTGAAGGTAAGCGCGTCCCAAGCGACACTTTTATTGTTTTAAATGTGGCGTTTTTTCCGAATCCATCGAGTTTTCGCTCGGCCACGCCCCCCAATTTCCGTCGCGTGCATGCCAGCGCCGATGCGCCACAATCCGATCGCGTGCACCAATCTCCCGGGGCAATACAGGGAAAATCGGCGCAAATCGGAAATATTTGGGTAACACGTTTGGGAAAACGCGAATCGGGCCCTTAGTAAATGACCCCCAGCGTGTACTTCACACCTCTAGTGAGCTCACACAGAAGACCCAGGACAAAGCTGCAGCTTGCACCATTGGACACAGCTGCATCCAGACTGCACCTGCAACCAGGCTGGTGACCAAACTCCTAAGGGTCACTCTCCAAGATCACTCCCAGTCAGACCACCATCTGTATAGAACCATTTGGCCTGTTGCTGCTGTTTGTTCGGATAAAGAACTGTAAGTTATTTTATGCACAACTTTGCCTCCATCTGGTCCCTGCTATGGCTGTATCACCATTAAGGGCACCCCCATCTATCCTCCAGGGACTTATACTGCAGACACTAAGCGGTTGCCCCAGAGATAAAAAGTACAACAGCCTCTCCCTCATCTAATTTCTTGCACACACCACCCGCTGGAGACCTGCCAGGCTGTAGGACAGCCGTCCAGTCCCCATACCAAGCACTGTGAAACTAGTGTGCCTAGGCCGCAACCGCCAGCCACTCCGGTATCCTGGGCCCTGGCTGCCTCCAGGCCCCAAGCATCATCCGGAAGTGCCGACGCACGTGTCCTGCAACTGAAGGAAAACACCGCTGATCATCGCTGAGCCCCTGCTGCCTGCCGGACTTCGGGAAAGGAGTTCTTCGTGCACCGGAGCTGTCCTGTCATCACGGCTGGTCCTGAGTGAGTTCCGCTGGGGAATTTAAAGGGGGGTAGAGGTTGTTCCTATGCTAGGTTAATTGGCTCACCTCCCAGAGAATAGTGACTGTGCTTTAAAGTGATTATCAAAATATATGTGGCTAGAAAGAAGGGTCAAAGTTTAAAAGTATGTAACAAGGTGACCAAGCACCTATGTCAATATCTGTCATTGATGCGCCAGGAGAGTTGGACTTAATCCCCATGTATAACAATTACAAATCAAACAGCACAAAAATGGGGAACTAAATGAAAGTTCAAGAACAATAAAATATAAGAATACAAAAAGTTTATTGGTTACAATGTGATTGGATAAAAAACATATATGGAACAATAAAAGGAACACTGGTTACAGGAGACAGAAGATCATACAGACCAGGTGTCATGGAATACAGAAACTATATACTGCAGAATGCAGGACATATGAAGGAGACATAGTTAGTGTAAAGCATTATAGCAATAGATGTACCTGCACAAATATCAGTAGTAAAATGGAATCAGCATATGCATCATCAGATGACTAAAATAGTCATTAGTACTTAGCAATTGGCATAGCTGAAAGTTGCCAAAACTGTATCCATAATTACCTGGTCGCTGAATTAGCCCCAACGCGCGTTTCGACCCGCCGGTCTTTCTCAAGGGGTGATGTTAGAAATGCCTGACCCAGAATTTAAACGCTGGCCAACCAATGAAGTGCTTAATGATGATAGCAGTCACCTGTGGAAGTGGCGCATGGCTGTCGGCATGCATCCACGTCACCGGCCGGATCGGGCGCTGACGTCATCGAGGCGGGTCACATGACCGCATCACATGATCACAGCACCACGCCTCCAGGCACGGAAGACATGGACCAGCGGCCGGCCGACATGCGCACTAGGTGAGGAGTGCAGGGTGCAGAGGAAATACCCCCGTGCGGTATTGGTCTATACTCCAACTACAACACCAGATATAATGAGAGGTCTAGTAGGTACTCTCCATCAGAGGATGTACAGGACAATGTTGCAATCAGCATGCGATTCTCTAAAACGGTGGGAAGCCCAAAGCTGAATCTATACCTCCATCAAAAATAAATGATGAATTGAACATTAAATAGATTATTAAATATCATTATATAATGATACCCAAGACCAGGCATGTCGGTGGTGTTCGCCAATAATTGGCCTCAATTCTCTCTGTATAGATATGATATATAGATATGATAATAATACTGAAAGTGGATAAAAGATTTGATTACTATGTGATGTCTCTGGAGTGCTGTGTATTAATGCGAATAAGATTAATTGGATGTGCATCTACGAAATGTGATATAAAGCATTGAGGCATATTTAGTGTGGGGAAAGTGTTCGAGTGAAGTCGAATGCTGTGGATAGTGAGGATAAATGATAAGTGTATGTGTGTGAGGGGAAGAGAATGGATTGGACGAAAACGGTCAGCAGTGATCGTGTGAGGTTGTGCCGTACGTAAAAGCCACATGAAACCGATTGCAATGTGGAGAGAATGGTGAAGTGTGAATGTAGGAAGTGTAAGGATGAACAAGAATTTGTGAAGCTTAAGGAGGGCATATATAATATCTGTGCCCATGCTGGAGCCAAGTGAGTGACTAAAACTCAGGGGGGAAGGTGAGGAGGTGCAGTGATAAAACCATGACCAAAACATGTGGAAGTGGGTGCAGGTGCAGTGACAAACCTGGTGAGGGAGGGTGCAGCAGGTGCAAGCATACTTACATAGTTCGCAAGAATGCAGGATGGATTGTTGGTGGTCAGTACACCTATCTCTGGGATAAAGGTAGCGTGCTTGTAGAGACATCACGTAAACTTAACATGAATCTATAGATATTAAAACTGGGAGGTAATGGTCAACGTATGTTAATCAGCAAGCCTCTCCTAAGGCACTCATTGGGGTCAGATAGCCAACCTGGGCTGGATGGTCTGCCAAACAAAAATTTACAAATACCTGATATTGTGCATAACCTAGAACACTTATATAAAATGGAAAGTTAAAATCAATTAAAAAGTTAGATCATGAACATTCTGAATAGGGTGAAATGGGCCGATGCAGGAAATGCCTCGTTTCGAGCAAATAATGTAGATATCTTATAGGAATGCAGAGAAGCCAAAATTTTCATTTAAGCCTGCTGGGTGCACTGTATTCAGAGTCCAAATCCATTTGGACTCTGTCTGTAGTAGTTTCTGTTTTAATGCCCCTCCACGCATGTCAAGGTTGACGTGATCAATGCCCCGAATCTGCAAAAGATTTGGATTGCAGGAATGATACTTTTTGAAATGGCGAGGAATCGGTTTCAGTTTGTCACTCTGAGAGAGGTCCATAGTTGTTGCTTTGGAGATATCGTTGACATGTTCCCTGATTCTGACTCGCAACTCCCGAGTCGTCATGCCGATGTAAATTTGAGGGCATGGACAATGTGCAAAATAAATCACACCTCTTGTGTCGCATGTTATTTTGTGCCTAATCTTATACTCGCGTCCACCTTTCAAATTAGAAAAGACCGTTGTTGTTTCCATATTGGGGCAAGCTATACAGCGCCCACATGGTTTACTGCCTGGTTTGGGTGTAGTAGCCCCGAATATCCGTGGTTGAGATTGAGTAGGGGTCAGGTAACTCCTGACCATCAGGTCTCGGAGATTCGGGGCTCTTTTCGGGGCGGTCGCTGGGTATTTAGGCACAATTTGTCTGAGAATTGGGTCAGACCTCAAGACAGGCCAGAATTTCTCTAGGGCATTAATCATCATTTTCCACTGATCATGGTAGGGGGTTATGAACCGTGGTGGCTGAGCAACGGATTTTTGCTGAGATGGTTGTGGATGAAGTAAGGTTGAGCGGTCGGTATGTCTTGCCCGTCTGTAGGCTCTTTTAATGGAACGTCTACTATACCCTCGATCCAGGAATCTGCGTTGCAGGTCAAGAGCTTGCTGTTCGAATTGGGAATCCGTGGAACAAAGCCTCCTAATTCTCAGAAACTGTCCAATCGGGATGGCATTCAGGACCCGCCTCGGGTGTGATGATGAATAATGCAGGTAAGTGTTCACTGAAGTCGCCTTTCTGTAGATGTTCGTATGGATAAATCCATGATGATCTCTAGTTACTGACACATCTAGAAAATTAAGTGAGTTGGTGTTACACTCATAAGTCAGTTTGATGTTACGAGAATTGACATTCAAGCCATCTATGAAGATCTTCAACTCCGTGGGATCACCCCTCCATATGAACAGTATGTCATCGATGTACCGGATCCAGAGAGGGATCCGGCACATCGATGCATCATCAGACAGAAAAAGCTCCCTCTCCCACAGCCCCAGGAACAGGTTGGCATATGAGGGGGCACAAGCTGCCCCCATGGCTGTTCCCTGGAGCTGCAGAAAGAAGGAGCCGTTGAATGTAAAGAAATTATGTCCGAGGACAAACTCAAGTAGTGTCAGGATAAATCTCTGTTCAGATTCTGTGTAATCAGTCATCCCTAGAAAGTAGGAGACTGCTTCGATGCCATCCTGGTGCCTGATTGACGTGTATAATGATTCGACGTCACATGTTACAAGGATGTCATCCTGGTCAAGCTGGATTCCATCTAACCGCCGGAGGAGATCAGTGGAATCCCTTAAGTAGGATGGGAGATTAGATACCATGGGTTGTAATATGGAATCAATGTATTTACAGATATTATCTGTTAAATTACCTCTTCCCGAAATAATGGGTCTTCCAGGGGGATTTGAGGTGTTCTTATGAATCTTTGGGAGAAGATATAGTGTGGAGATGGTAGGATCTTTCACAAAAAGTGCTTCTGCGACTGATCTTGAGATTATATGTTCATCAATAGCTTTTTCCAAGATGTTCAATAATTGAGATCTGAAAGAAGTTAAAGGGTTAAACGTCAATTTTTTGTAGCAATTCGTGTCACGCAGTTGTCTCTGGGCCTCCCTGACATACATATCAGTGGGCCACAGTACAATATTGCCCCCTTTATCCGCTGGCTTGATTTGAATGTCCTCCAGGGATCTCAGTCTTTTAAGGCTAATTCGTTCCTGTGGGGAAAGATTATCATTTGAAACTGAATGAGGTATATTCTCGAACTCTCGTGTGACTGCCTGGACAAAAACATCAAGTGTTGGGCATGATGAAAATGAAGGGAACTTCCTTGATTTAGGTCTAATACTAGTCGGGACTGTGTTGATATTAGATGCCGACGAGGCCTGGTATTCCGGAGAGGAAGGTGGTATTACCTGTATGGGATGGTTCTGCTCTGACATGAGCTCTTCTAGGGTTTGGACTGCTGCGGCGTCCTGTGTGCCTTCCAATTGCAACGGGAGATGAGTATCATCATTATGATTAAAGAAGATACGTTTGAAGAAAAGGTTTCGAGTGAAAAGATGCAGGTCTTTTATTGCTGTGAATAAATGGAAAGGAGAGGAGGGGGCAAAAGTCAAACCTTTTGATAGCACCTCTAGATCTACAGATGACAGTTGGTAAGTAGAAAGATTAATTACCTTCAATCTATTTTGTTGTTCATTTGTTCTATCATATTTCATTCTTGGTTGACGCATCGGACCCATGTCTCTCTTGCGCTTCTGTCTGGGATTATCAGCTTGGAAACGCCCCGAAATATCACTCCTGTTGCTCATGGATGAAGTTGAGGAGATTGAGGAGACCGATGGAGATCGTTCCATACGAACTCCAAATGTATTCCTTTGCCATTTATATGTTTGATTGGTGGACCGATCTTTTTGGTCTCTTTGTAATTTACGTATTTTGAAGTCGTAAATGTCCTTCTCCCATTTGTTGAAAGCAGATTCCATCTCCTCTGAGAACTTCGCAAAATCCTCCACGGAGATGAGTGTCTTCAGTTGTTCTTGTTGAATGTTGATCTCTGAGTCTAATGTACTGATGTTATACGTACCAAGACTGATTAGGAGCTCCAAGAATTTTTTTGAAGCCATGTCGCATGTTGCTTCCCATTGTGTGCGTATGGATTCATCTTCTATTCCAAAAGATGGGAAAACTTGAACTCTCAGACCTCTTGGTATTAATCCTTTAGTCAAGTATTGTTCCAGAAATGCCCGATTCCACCATAGCTTCAATCTGCGATGAGATAGCGATTTAAGTTTGCTCTTACATGTTAAAATGTCGGCTCTTGCATTAGGGCCCATTTCACCCATATCATCCTGAAAAGCCAGTTCCAATTTATTTTTCCATGATTGCTCCCTGGTCTTAAAATCCATTGTGAACGGTATCTGTGAAGAATGTCACAGTAATAATATGATTATCAAAATATATGTGGCTAGAAAGAAGGGTCAAAGTTTAAAAGTATGTAACAAGGTGACCAAGCACCTATGTCAATATCTGTCATTGATGCGCCAGGAGAGTTGGACTTAATCCCCATGTATAACAATTACAAATCAAACAGCACAAAAATGGGGAACTAAATGAAAGTTCAAGAACAATAAAATATAAGAATACAAAAAGTTTATTGGTTACAATGTGATTGGATAAAAAACATATATGGAACAATAAAAGGAACACTGGTTACAGGAGACAGAAGATCATACAGACCAGGTGTCATGGAATACAGAAACTATATACTGCAGAATGCAGGACATATGAAGGAGACATAGTTAGTGTAAAGCATTATAGCAATAGATGTACCTGCACAAATATCAGTAGTAAAATGGAATCAGCATATGCATCATCAGATGACTAAAATAGTCATTAGTACTTAGCAATTGGCATAGCTGAAAGTTGCCAAAACTGTATCCATAATTACCTGGTCGCTGAATTAGCCCCAACGCGCGTTTCGACCCGCCGGTCTTTCTCAAGGGGTGATGTTAGAAATGCCTGACCCAGAATTTAAACGCTGGCCAACCAATGAAGTGCTTAATGATGATAGCAGTCACCTGTGGAAGTGGCGCATGGCTGTCGGCATGCATCCACGTCACCGGCCGGATCGGGCGCTGACGTCATCGAGGCGGGTCACATGACCGCATCACATGATCACAGCACCACGCCTCCAGGCACGGAAGACATGGACCAGCGGCCGGCCGACATGCGCACTAGGTGAGGAGTGCAGGGTGCAGAGGAAATACCCCCGTGCGGTATTGGTCTATACTCCAACTACAACACCAGATATAATGAGAGGTCTAGTAGGTACTCTCCATCAGAGGATGTACAGGACAATGTTGCAATCAGCATGCGATTCTCTAAAACGGTGGGAAGCCCAAAGCTGAATCTATACCTCCATCAAAAATAAATGATGAATTGAACATTAAATAGATTATTAGATATCATTATATAATGATACCCAAGACCAGGCATGTCGGTGGTGTTCGCCAATAATTGGCCTCAATTCTCTCTGTATAGATATGATATATAGATATGATAATAATACTGAAAGTGGATAAAAGATTTGATTACTATGTGATGTCTCTGGAGTGCTGTGTATTAATGCGAATAAGATTAATTGGATGTGCATCTACGAAATGTGATATAAAGCATTGAGGCATATTTAGTGTGGGGAAAGTGTTCGAGTGAAGTCGAATGCTGTGGATAGTGAGGATAAATGATAAGTGTATGTGTGTGAGGGGAAGAGAATGGATTGGACGAAAACGGTCAGCAGTGATCGTGTGAGGTTGTGCCGTACGTAAAAGCCACATGAAACCGATTGCAATGTGGAGAGAATGGTGAAGTGTGAATGTAGGAAGTGTAAGGATGAACAAGAATTTGTGAAGCTTAAGGAGGGCATATATAATATCTGTGCCCATGCTGGAGCCAAGTGAGTGACTAAAACTCAGGGGGGAAGGTGAGGAGGTGCAGTGATAAAACCATGACCAAAACATGTGGAAGTGGGTGCAGGTGCAGTGACAAACCTGGTGAGGGAGGGTGCAGCAGGTGCAAGCATACTTACATAGTTCGCAAGAATGCAGGATGGATTGTTGGTGGTCAGTACACCTATCTCTGGGATAAAGGTAGCGTGCTTGTAGAGACATCACGTAAACTTAACATGAATCTATAGATATTAAAACTGGGAGGTAATGGTCAACGTATGTTAATCAGCAAGCCTCTCCTAAGGCACTCATTGGGGTCAGATAGCCAACCTGGGCTGGATGGTCTGCCAAACAAAAATTTACAAATACCTGATATTGTGCATAACCTAGAACACTTATATAAAATGGAAAGTTAAAATCAATTAAAAAGTTAGATCATGAACATTCTGAATAGGGTGAAATGGGCCGATGCAGGAAATGCCTCGTTTCGAGCAAATAATGTAGATATCTTATAGGAATGCAGAGAAGCCAAAATTTTCATTTAAGCCTGCTGGGTGCACTGTATTCAGAGTCCAAATCCATTTGGACTCTGTCTGTAGTAGTTTCTGTTTTAATGCCCCTCCACGCATGTCAAGGTTGACGTGATCAATGCCCCGAATCTGCAAAAGATTTGGATTGCAGGAATGATACTTTTTGAAATGGCGAGGAATCGGTTTCAGTTTGTCACTCTGAGAGAGGTCCATAGTTGTTGCTTTGGAGATATCGTTGACATGTTCCCTGATTCTGACTCGCAACTCCCGAGTCGTCATGCCGATGTAAATTTGAGGGCATGGACAATGTGCAAAATAAATCACACCTCTTGTGTCGCATGTTATTTTGTGCCTAATCTTATACTCGCGTCCACCTTTCAAATTAGAAAAGACCGTTGTTGTTTCCATATTGGGGCAAGCTATACAGCGCCCACATGGTTTACTGCCTGGTTTGGGTGTAGTAGCCCCGAATATCCGTGGTTGAGATTGAGTAGGGGTCAGGTAACTCCTGACCATCAGGTCTCGGAGATTCGGGGCTCTTTTCGGGGCGGTCGCTGGGTATTTAGGCACAATTTGTCTGAGAATTGGGTCAGACCTCAAGACAGGCCAGAATTTCTCTAGGGCATTAATCATCATTTTCCACTGATCATGGTAGGGGGTTATGAACCGTGGTGGCTGAGCAACGGATTTTTGCTGAGATGGTTGTGGATGAAGTAAGGTTGAGCGGTCGGTATGTCTTGCCCGTCTGTAGGCTCTTTTAATGGAACGTCTACTATACCCTCGATCCAGGAATCTGCGTTGCAGGTCAAGAGCTTGCTGTTCGAATTGGGAATCCGTGGAACAAAGCCTCCTAATTCTCAGAAACTGTCCAATCGGGATGGCATTCAGGACCCGCCTCGGGTGTGATGATGAATAATGCAGGTAAGTGTTCACTGAAGTCGCCTTTCTGTAGATGTTCGTATGGATAAATCCATGATGATCTCTAGTTACTGACACATCTAGAAAATTAAGTGAGTTGGTGTTACACTCATAAGTCAGTTTGATGTTACGAGAATTGACATTCAAGCCATCTATGAAGATCTTCAACTCCGTGGGATCACCCCTCCATATGAACAGTATGTCATCGATGTACCGGATCCAGAGTTTGTCCTCGGACATAATTTCTTTACATTCAACGGCTCCTTCTTTCTGCAGCTCCAGGGAACAGCCATGGGGGCAGCTTGTGCCCCCTCATATGCCAACCTGTTCCTGGGGCTGTGGGAGAGGGAGCTTTTTCTGTCTGATGATGCATCGATGTGCCGGATCCCTCTCTGGATCCGGTACATCGATGACATACTGTTCATATGGAGGGGTGATCCCACGGAGTTGAAGATCTTCATAGATGGCTTGAATGTCAATTCTCGTAACATCAAACTGACTTATGAGTGTAACACCAACTCACTTAATTTTCTAGATGTGTCAGTAACTAGAGATCATCATGGATTTATCCATACGAACATCTACAGAAAGGCGACTTCAGTGAACACTTACCTGCATTATTCATCATCACACCCGAGGCGGGTCCTGAATGCCATCCCGATTGGACAGTTTCTGAGAATTAGGAGGCTTTGTTCCACGGATTCCCAATTCGAACAGCAAGCTCTTGACCTGCAACGCAGATTCCTGGATCGAGGGTATAGTAGACGTTCCATTAAAAGAGCCTACAGACGGGCAAGACATACCGACCGCTCAACCTTACTTCATCCACAACCATCTCAGCAAAAATCCGTTGCTCAGCCACCACGGTTCATAACCCCCTACCATGATCAGTGGAAAATGATGATTAATGCCCTAGAGAAATTCTGGCCTGTCTTGAGGTCTGACCCAATTCTCAGACAAATTGTGCCTAAATACCCAGCGACCGCCCCGAAAAGAGCCCCGAATCTCCGAGACCTGATGGTCAGGAGTTACCTGACCCCTACTCAATCTCAACCACGGATATTCGGGGCTACTACACCCAAACCAGGCAGTAAACCATGTGGGCGCTGTATAGCTTGCCCCAATATGGAAACAACAACGGTCTTTTCTAATTTGAAAGGTGGACGCGAGTATAAGATTAGGCACAAAATAACATGCGACACAAGAGGTGTGATTTATTTTGCACATTGTCCATGCCCTCAAATTTACATCGGCATGACGACTCGGGAGTTGCGAGTCAGAATCAGGGAACATGTCAACGATATCTCCAAAGCAACAACTATGGACCTCTCTCAGAGTGACAAACTGAAACCGATTCCTCGCCATTTCAAAAAGTATCATTCCTGCAATCCAAATCTTTTGCAGATTCGGGGCATTGATCACGTCAACCTTGACATGCGTGGAGGGGCATTAAAACAGAAACTACTACAGACAGAGTCCAAATGGATTTGGACTCTGAATACAGTGCACCCAGCAGGCTTAAATGAAAATTTTGGCTTCTCTGCATTCCTATAAGATATCTACATTATTTGCTCGAAACGAGGCATTTCCTGCATCGGCCCATTTCACCCTATTCAGAATGTTCATGATCTAACTTTTTAATTGATTTTAACTTTCCATTTTATATAAGTGTTCTAGGTTATGCACAATATCAGGTATTTGTAAATTTTTGTTTGGCAGACCATCCAGCCCAGGTTGGCTATCTGACCCCAATGAGTGCCTTAGGAGAGGCTTGCTGATTAACATACGTTGACCATTACCTCCCAGTTTTAATATCTATAGATTCATGTTAAGTTTACGTGATGTCTCTACAAGCACGCTACCTTTATCCCAGAGATAGGTGTACTGACCACCAACAATCCATCCTGCATTCTTGCGAACTATGTAAGTATGCTTGCACCTGCTGCACCCTCCCTCACCAGGTTTGTCACTGCACCTGCACCCACTTCCACATGTTTTGGTCATGGTTTTATCACTGCACCTCCTCACCTTCCCCCCTGAGTTTTAGTCACTCACTTGGCTCCAGCATGGGCACAGATATTATATATGCCCTCCTTAAGCTTCACAAATTCTTGTTCATCCTTACACTTCCTACATTCACACTTCACCATTCTCTCCACATTGCAATCGGTTTCATGTGGCTTTTACGTACGGCACAACCTCACACGATCACTGCTGACCGTTTTCGTCCAATCCATTCTCTTCCCCTCACACACATACACTTATCATTTATCCTCACTATCCACAGCATTCGACTTCACTCGAACACTTTCCCCACACTAAATATGCCTCAATGCTTTATATCACATTTCGTAGATGCACATCCAATTAATCTTATTCGCATTAATACACAGCACTCCAGAGACATCACATAGTAATCAAATCTTTTATCCACTTTCAGTATTATTATCATATCTATATATCATATCTATACAGAGAGAATTGAGGCCAATTATTGGCGAACACCACCGACATGCCTGGTCTTGGGTATCATTATATAATGATATCTAATAATCTATTTAATGTTCAATTCATCATTTATTTTTGATGGAGGTATAGATTCAGCTTTGGGCTTCCCACCGTTTTAGAGAATCGCATGCTGATTGCAACATTGTCCTGTACATCCTCTGATGGAGAGTACCTACTAGACCTCTCATTATATCTGGTGTTGTAGTTGGAGTATAGACCAATACCGCACGGGGGTATTTCCTCTGCACCCTGCACTCCTCACCTAGTGCGCATGTCGGCCGGCCGCTGGTCCATGTCTTCCGTGCCTGGAGGCGTGGTGCTGTGATCATGTGATGCGGTCATGTGACCCGCCTCGATGACGTCAGCGCCCGATCCGGCCGGTGACGTGGATGCATGCCGACAGCCATGCGCCACTTCCACAGGTGACTGCTATCATCATTAAGCACTTCATTGGTTGGCCAGCGTTTAAATTCTGGGTCAGGCATTTCTAACATCACCCCTTGAGAAAGACCGGCGGGTCGAAACGCGCGTTGGGGCTAATTCAGCGACCAGGTAATTATGGATACAGTTTTGGCAACTTTCAGCTATGCCAATTGCTAAGTACTAATGACTATTTTAGTCATCTGATGATGCATATGCTGATTCCATTTTACTACTGATATTTGTGCAGGTACATCTATTGCTATAATGCTTTACACTAACTATGTCTCCTTCATATGTCCTGCATTCTGCAGTATATAGTTTCTGTATTCCATGACACCTGGTCTGTATGATCTTCTGTCTCCTGTAACCAGTGTTCCTTTTATTGTTCCATATATGTTTTTTATCCAATCACATTGTAACCAATAAACTTTTTGTATTCTTATATTTTATTGTTCTTGAACTTTCATTTAGTTCCCCATTTTTGTGCTGTTTGATTTGTAATTGTTATACATGGGGATTAAGTCCAACTCTCCTGGCGCATCAATGACAGATATTGACATAGGTGCTTGGTCACCTTGTTACATACTTTTAAACTTTGACCCTTCTTTCTAGCCACATATATTTTGATAATCATATTATTACTGTGACATTCTTCACAGATACCGTTCACAATGGATTTTAAGACCAGGGAGCAATCATGGAAAAATAAATTGGAACTGGCTTTTCAGGATGATATGGGTGAAATGGGCCCTAATGCAAGAGCCGACATTTTAACATGTAAGAGCAAACTTAAATCGCTATCTCATCGCAGATTGAAGCTATGGTGGAATCGGGCATTTCTGGAACAATACTTGACTAAAGGATTAATACCAAGAGGTCTGAGAGTTCAAGTTTTCCCATCTTTTGGAATAGAAGATGAATCCATACGCACACAATGGGAAGCAACATGCGACATGGCTTCAAAAAAATTCTTGGAGCTCCTAATCAGTCTTGGTACGTATAACATCAGTACATTAGACTCAGAGATCAACATTCAACAAGAACAACTGAAGACACTCATCTCCGTGGAGGATTTTGCGAAGTTCTCAGAGGAGATGGAATCTGCTTTCAACAAATGGGAGAAGGACATTTACGACTTCAAAATACGTAAATTACAAAGAGACCAAAAAGATCGGTCCACCAATCAAACATATAAATGGCAAAGAAATACATTTGGAGTTCGTATGGAACGATCTCCATCGGTCTCCTCAATCTCCTCAACTTCATCCATGAGCAACAGGAGTGATATTTCGGGGCGTTTCCAAGCTGATAATCCCAGACAGAAGCGCAAGAGAGACATGGGTCCGATGCGTCAACCAAGAATGAAATATGATAGAACAAATGAACAACAAAATAGATTGAAGGTAATTAATCTTTCTACTTACCAACTGTCATCTGTAGATCTAGAGGTGCTATCAAAAGGTTTGACTTTTGCCCCCTCCTCTCCTTTCCATTTATTCACAGCAATAAAAGACCTGCATCTTTTCACTCGAAACCTTTTCTTCAAACGTATCTTCTTTAATCATAATGATGATACTCATCTCCCGTTGCAATTGGAAGGCACACAGGACGCCGCAGCAGTCCAAACCCTAGAAGAGCTCATGTCAGAGCAGAACCATCCCATACAGGTAATACCACCTTCCTCTCCGGAATACCAGGCCTCGTCGGCATCTAATATCAACACAGTCCCGACTAGTATTAGACCTAAATCAAGGAAGTTCCCTTCATTTTCATCATGCCCAACACTTGATGTTTTTGTCCAGGCAGTCACACGAGAGTTCGAGAATATACCTCATTCAGTTTCAAATGATAATCTTTCCCCACAGGAACGAATTAGCCTTAAAAGACTGAGATCCCTGGAGGACATTCAAATCAAGCCAGCGGATAAAGGGGGCAATATTGTACTGTGGCCCACTGATATGTATGTCAGGGAGGCCCAGAGACAACTGCGTGACACGAATTGCTACAAAAAATTGACGTTTAACCCTTTAACTTCTTTCAGATCTCAATTATTGAACATCTTGGAAAAAGCTATTGATGAACATATAATCTCAAGATCAGTCGCAGAAGCACTTTTTGTGAAAGATCCTACCATCTCCACACTATATCTTCTCCCAAAGATTCATAAGAACACCTCAAATCCCCCTGGAAAACCCATTATTTCGGGAAGAGGTAATTTAACAGATAATATCTGTAAATACATTGATTCCATATTACAACCCATGGTATCTAATCTCCCATCCTACTTAAGGGATTCCACTGATCTCCTCCGGCGGTTAGATGGAATCCAGCTTGACCAGGATGACATCCTTGTAACATGTGACGTCGAATCATTATACACGTCAATCAGGCACCAGGATGGCATCGAAGCAGTCTCCTACTTTCTAGGGATGACTGATTACACAGAATCTGAACAGAGATTTATCCTGACACTACTTGAGTTTGTCCTCGGACATAATTTCTTTACATTCAACGGCTCCTTCTTTCTGCAGCTCCAGGGAACAGCCATGGGGGCAGCTTGTGCCCCCTCATATGCCAACCTGTTCCTGGGGCTGTGGGAGAGGGAGCTTTTTCTGTCTGATGATGCATCGATGTGCCGGATCCCTCTCTGGATCCGGTACATCGATGACATACTGTTCATATGGAGGGGTGATCCCACGGAGTTGAAGATCTTCATAGATGGCTTGAATGTCAATTCTCGTAACATCAAACTGACTTATGAGTGTAACACCAACTCACTTAATTTTCTAGATGTGTCAGTAACTAGAGATCATCATGGATTTATCCATACGAACATCTACAGAAAGGCGACTTCAGTGAACACTTACCTGCATTATTCATCATCACACCCGAGGCGGGTCCTGAATGCCATCCCGATTGGACAGTTTCTGAGAATTAGGAGGCTTTGTTCCACGGATTCCCAATTCGAACAGCAAGCTCTTGACCTGCAACGCAGATTCCTGGATCGAGGGTATAGTAGACGTTCCATTAAAAGAGCCTACAGACGGGCAAGACATACCGACCGCTCAACCTTACTTCATCCACAACCATCTCAGCAAAAATCCGTTGCTCAGCCACCACGGTTCATAACCCCCTACCATGATCAGTGGAAAATGATGATTAATGCCCTAGAGAAATTCTGGCCTGTCTTGAGGTCTGACCCAATTCTCAGACAAATTGTGCCTAAATACCCAGCGACCGCCCCGAAAAGAGCCCCGAATCTCCGAGACCTGATGGTCAGGAGTTACCTGACCCCTACTCAATCTCAACCACGGATATTCGGGGCTACTACACCCAAACCAGGCAGTAAACCATGTGGGCGCTGTATAGCTTGCCCCAATATGGAAACAACAACGGTCTTTTCTAATTTGAAAGGTGGACGCGAGTATAAGATTAGGCACAAAATAACATGCGACACAAGAGGTGTGATTTATTTTGCACATTGTCCATGCCCTCAAATTTACATCGGCATGACGACTCGGGAGTTGCGAGTCAGAATCAGGGAACATGTCAACGATATCTCCAAAGCAACAACTATGGACCTCTCTCAGAGTGACAAACTGAAACCGATTCCTCGCCATTTCAAAAAGTATCATTCCTGCAATCCAAATCTTTTGCAGATTCGGGGCATTGATCACGTCAACCTTGACATGCGTGGAGGGGCATTAAAACAGAAACTACTACAGACAGAGTCCAAATGGATTTGGACTCTGAATACAGTGCACCCAGCAGGCTTAAATGAAAATTTTGGCTTCTCTGCATTCCTATAAGATATCTACATTATTTGCTCGAAACGAGGCATTTCCTGCATCGGCCCATTTCACCCTATTCAGAATGTTCATGATCTAACTTTTTAATTGATTTTAACTTTCCATTTTATATAAGTGTTCTAGGTTATGCACAATATCAGGTATTTGTAAATTTTTGTTTGGCAGACCATCCAGCCCAGGTTGGCTATCTGACCCCAATGAGTGCCTTAGGAGAGGCTTGCTGATTAACATACGTTGACCATTACCTCCCAGTTTTAATATCTATAGATTCATGTTAAGTTTACGTGATGTCTCTACAAGCACGCTACCTTTATCCCAGAGATAGGTGTACTGACCACCAACAATCCATCCTGCATTCTTGCGAACTATGTAAGTATGCTTGCACCTGCTGCACCCTCCCTCACCAGGTTTGTCACTGCACCTGCACCCACTTCCACATGTTTTGGTCATGGTTTTATCACTGCACCTCCTCACCTTCCCCCCTGAGTTTTAGTCACTCACTTGGCTCCAGCATGGGCACAGATATTATATATGCCCTCCTTAAGCTTCACAAATTCTTGTTCATCCTTACACTTCCTACATTCACACTTCACCATTCTCTCCACATTGCAATCGGTTTCATGTGGCTTTTACGTACGGCACAACCTCACACGATCACTGCTGACCGTTTTCGTCCAATCCATTCTCTTCCCCTCACACACATACACTTATCATTTATCCTCACTATCCACAGCATTCGACTTCACTCGAACACTTTCCCCACACTAAATATGCCTCAATGCTTTATATCACATTTCGTAGATGCACATCCAATTAATCTTATTCGCATTAATACACAGCACTCCAGAGACATCACATAGTAATCAAATCTTTTATCCACTTTCAGTATTATTATCATATCTATATATCATATCTATACAGAGAGAATTGAGGCCAATTATTGGCGAACACCACCGACATGCCTGGTCTTGGGTATCATTATATAATGATATCTAATAATCTATTTAATGTTCAATTCATCATTTATTTTTGATGGAGGTATAGATTCAGCTTTGGGCTTCCCACCGTTTTAGAGAATCGCATGCTGATTGCAACATTGTCCTGTACATCCTCTGATGGAGAGTACCTACTAGACCTCTCATTATATCTGGTGTTGTAGTTGGAGTATAGACCAATACCGCACGGGGGTATTTCCTCTGCACCCTGCACTCCTCACCTAGTGCGCATGTCGGCCGGCCGCTGGTCCATGTCTTCCGTGCCTGGAGGCGTGGTGCTGTGATCATGTGATGCGGTCATGTGACCCGCCTCGATGACGTCAGCGCCCGATCCGGCCGGTGACGTGGATGCATGCCGACAGCCATGCGCCACTTCCACAGGTGACTGCTATCATCATTAAGCACTTCATTGGTTGGCCAGCGTTTAAATTCTGGGTCAGGCATTTCTAACATCACCCCTTGAGAAAGACCGGCGGGTCGAAACGCGCGTTGGGGCTAATTCAGCGACCAGGTAATTATGGATACAGTTTTGGCAACTTTCAGCTATGCCAATTGCTAAGTACTAATGACTATTTTAGTCATCTGATGATGCATATGCTGATTCCATTTTACTACTGATATTTGTGCAGGTACATCTATTGCTATAATGCTTTACACTAACTATGTCTCCTTCATATGTCCTGCATTCTGCAGTATATAGTTTCTGTATTCCATGACACCTGGTCTGTATGATCTTCTGTCTCCTGTAACCAGTGTTCCTTTTATTGTTCCATATATGTTTTTTATCCAATCACATTGTAACCAATAAACTTTTTGTATTCTTATATTTTATTGTTCTTGAACTTTCATTTAGTTCCCCATTTTTGTGCTGTTTGATTTGTAATTGTTATACATGGGGATTAAGTCCAACTCTCCTGGCGCATCAATGACAGATATTGACATAGGTGCTTGGTCACCTTGTTACATACTTTTAAACTTTGACCCTTCTTTCTAGCCACATATATTTTGATAATCATATTATTACTGTGACATTCTTCACAGATACCGTTCACAATGGATTTTAAGACCAGGGAGCAATCATGGAAAAATAAATTGGAACTGGCTTTTCAGGATGATATGGGTGAAATGGGCCCTAATGCAAGAGCCGACATTTTAACATGTAAGAGCAAACTTAAATCGCTATCTCATCGCAGATTGAAGCTATGGTGGAATCGGGCATTTCTGGAACAATACTTGACTAAAGGATTAATACCAAGAGGTCTGAGAGTTCAAGTTTTCCCATCTTTTGGAATAGAAGATGAATCCATACGCACACAATGGGAAGCAACATGCGACATGGCTTCAAAAAAATTCTTGGAGCTCCTAATCAGTCTTGGTACGTATAACATCAGTACATTAGACTCAGAGATCAACATTCAACAAGAACAACTGAAGACACTCATCTCCGTGGAGGATTTTGCGAAGTTCTCAGAGGAGATGGAATCTGCTTTCAACAAATGGGAGAAGGACATTTACGACTTCAAAATACGTAAATTACAAAGAGACCAAAAAGATCGGTCCACCAATCAAACATATAAATGGCAAAGGAATACATTTGGAGTTCGTATGGAACGATCTCCATCGGTCTCCTCAATCTCCTCAACTTCATCCATGAGCAACAGGAGTGATATTTCGGGGCGTTTCCAAGCTGATAATCCCAGACAGAAGCGCAAGAGAGACATGGGTCCGATGCGTCAACCAAGAATGAAATATGATAGAACAAATGAACAACAAAATAGATTGAAGGTAATTAATCTTTCTACTTACCAACTGTCATCTGTAGATCTAGAGGTGCTATCAAAAGGTTTGACTTTTGCCCCCTCCTCTCCTTTCCATTTATTCACAGCAATAAAAGACCTGCATCTTTTCACTCGAAACCTTTTCTTCAAACGTATCTTCTTTAATCATAATGATGATACTCATCTCCCGTTGCAATTGGAAGGCACACAGGACGCCGCAGCAGTCCAAACCCTAGAAGAGCTCATGTCAGAGCAGAACCATCCCATACAGGTAATACCACCTTCCTCTCCGGAATACCAGGCCTCGTCGGCATCTAATATCAACACAGTCCCGACTAGTATTAGACCTAAATCAAGGAAGTTCCCTTCATTTTCATCATGCCCAACACTTGATGTTTTTGTCCAGGCAGTCACACGAGAGTTCGAGAATATACCTCATTCAGTTTCAAATGATAATCTTTCCCCACAGGAACGAATTAGCCTTAAAAGACTGAGATCCCTGGAGGACATTCAAATCAAGCCAGCGGATAAAGGGGGCAATATTGTACTGTGGCCCACTGATATGTATGTCAGGGAGGCCCAGAGACAACTGCGTGACACGAATTGCTACAAAAAATTGACGTTTAACCCTTTAACTTCTTTCAGATCTCAATTATTGAACATCTTGGAAAAAGCTATTGATGAACATATAATCTCAAGATCAGTCGCAGAAGCACTTTTTGTGAAAGATCCTACCATCTCCACACTATATCTTCTCCCAAAGATTCATAAGAACACCTCAAATCCCCCTGGAAGACCCATTATTTCGGGAAGAGGTAATTTAACAGATAATATCTGTAAATACATTGATTCCATATTACAACCCATGGTATCTAATCTCCCATCCTACTTAAGGGATTCCACTGATCTCCTCCGGCGGTTAGATGGAATCCAGCTTGACCAGGATGACATCCTTGTAACATGTGACGTCGAATCATTATACACGTCAATCAGGCACCAGGATGGCATCGAAGCAGTCTCCTACTTTCTAGGGATGACTGATTACACAGAATCTGAACAGAGATTTATCCTGACACTACTTGAGTTTGTCCTCGGACATAATTTCTTTACATTCAACGGCTCCTTCTTTCTGCAGCTCCAGGGAACAGCCATGGGGGCAGCTTGTGCCCCCTCATATGCCAACCTGTTCCTGGGGCTGTGGGAGAGGGAGCTTTTTCTGTCTGATGATGCATCGATGTGCCGGATCCCTCTCTGGATCCGGTACATCGATGACATACTGTTCATATGGAGGGGTGATCCCACGGAGTTGAAGATCTTCATAGATGGCTTGAATGTCAATTCTCGTAACATCAAACTGACTTATGAGTGTAACACCAACTCACTTAATTTTCTAGATGTGTCAGTAACTAGAGATCATCATGGATTTATCCATACGAACATCTACAGAAAGGCGACTTCAGTGAACACTTACCTGCATTATTCATCATCACACCCGAGGCGGGTCCTGAATGCCATCCCGATTGGACAGTTTCTGAGAATTAGGAGGCTTTGTTCCACGGATTCCCAATTCGAACAGCAAGCTCTTGACCTGCAACGCAGATTCCTGGATCGAGGGTATAGTAGACGTTCCATTAAAAGAGCCTACAGACGGGCAAGACATACCGACCGCTCAACCTTACTTCATCCACAACCATCTCAGCAAAAATCCGTTGCTCAGCCACCACGGTTCATAACCCCCTACCATGATCAGTGGAAAATGATGATTAATGCCCTAGAGAAATTCTGGCCTGTCTTGAGGTCTGACCCAATTCTCAGACAAATTGTGCCTAAATACCCAGCGACCGCCCCGAAAAGAGCCCCGAATCTCCGAGACCTGATGGTCAGGAGTTACCTGACCCCTACTCAATCTCAACCACGGATATTCGGGGCTACTACACCCAAACCAGGCAGTAAACCATGTGGGCGCTGTATAGCTTGCCCCAATATGGAAACAACAACGGTCTTTTCTAATTTGAAAGGTGGACGCGAGTATAAGATTAGGCACAAAATAACATGCGACACAAGAGGTGTGATTTATTTTGCACATTGTCCATGCCCTCAAATTTACATCGGCATGACGACTCGGGAGTTGCGAGTCAGAATCAGGGAACATGTCAACGATATCTCCAAAGCAACAACTATGGACCTCTCTCAGAGTGACAAACTGAAACCGATTCCTCGCCATTTCAAAAAGTATCATTCCTGCAATCCAAATCTTTTGCAGATTCGGGGCATTGATCACGTCAACCTTGACATGCGTGGAGGGGCATTAAAACAGAAACTACTACAGACAGAGTCCAAATGGATTTGGACTCTGAATACAGTGCACCCAGCAGGCTTAAATGAAAATTTTGGCTTCTCTGCATTCCTATAAGATATCTACATTATTTGCTCGAAACGAGGCATTTCCTGCATCGGCCCATTTCACCCTATTCAGAATGTTCATGATCTAACTTTTTAATTGATTTTAACTTTCCATTTTATATAAGTGTTCTAGGTTATGCACAATATCAGGTATTTGTAAATTTTTGTTTGGCAGACCATCCAGCCCAGGTTGGCTATCTGACCCCAATGAGTGCCTTAGGAGAGGCTTGCTGATTAACATACGTTGACCATTACCTCCCAGTTTTAATATCTATAGATTCATGTTAAGTTTACGTGATGTCTCTACAAGCACGCTACCTTTATCCCAGAGATAGGTGTACTGACCACCAACAATCCATCCTGCATTCTTGCGAACTATGTAAGTATGCTTGCACCTGCTGCACCCTCCCTCACCAGGTTTGTCACTGCACCTGCACCCACTTCCACATGTTTTGGTCATGGTTTTATCACTGCACCTCCTCACCTTCCCCCCTGAGTTTTAGTCACTCACTTGGCTCCAGCATGGGCACAGATATTATATATGCCCTCCTTAAGCTTCACAAATTCTTGTTCATCCTTACACTTCCTACATTCACACTTCACCATTCTCTCCACATTGCAATCGGTTTCATGTGGCTTTTACGTACGGCACAACCTCACACGATCACTGCTGACCGTTTTCGTCCAATCCATTCTCTTCCCCTCACACACATACACTTATCATTTATCCTCACTATCCACAGCATTCGACTTCACTCGAACACTTTCCCCACACTAAATATGCCTCAATGCTTTATATCACATTTCGTAGATGCACATCCAATTAATCTTATTCGCATTAATACACAGCACTCCAGAGACATCACATAGTAATCAAATCTTTTATCCACTTTCAGTATTATTATCATATCTATATATCATATCTATACAGAGAGAATTGAGGCCAATTATTGGCGAACACCACCGACATGCCTGGTCTTGGGTATCATTATATAATGATATCTAATAATCTATTTAATGTTCAATTCATCATTTATTTTTGATGGAGGTATAGATTCAGCTTTGGGCTTCCCACCGTTTTAGAGAATCGCATGCTGATTGCAACATTGTCCTGTACATCCTCTGATGGAGAGTACCTACTAGACCTCTCATTATATCTGGTGTTGTAGTTGGAGTATAGACCAATACCGCACGGGGGTATTTCCTCTGCACCCTGCACTCCTCACCTAGTGCGCATGTCGGCCGGCCGCTGGTCCATGTCTTCCGTGCCTGGAGGCGTGGTGCTGTGATCATGTGATGCGGTCATGTGACCCGCCTCGATGACGTCAGCGCCCGATCCGGCCGGTGACGTGGATGCATGCCGACAGCCATGCGCCACTTCCACAGGTGACTGCTATCATCATTAAGCACTTCATTGGTTGGCCAGCGTTTAAATTCTGGGTCAGGCATTTCTAACATCACCCCTTGAGAAAGACCGGCGGGTCGAAACGCGCGTTGGGGCTAATTCAGCGACCAGGTAATTATGGATACAGTTTTGGCAACTTTCAGCTATGCCAATTGCTAAGTACTAATGACTATTTTAGTCATCTGATGATGCATATGCTGATTCCATTTTACTACTGATATTTGTGCAGGTACATCTATTGCTATAATGCTTTACACTAACTATGTCTCCTTCATATGTCCTGCATTCTGCAGTATATAGTTTCTGTATTCCATGACACCTGGTCTGTATGATCTTCTGTCTCCTGTAACCAGTGTTCCTTTTATTGTTCCATATATGTTTTTTATCCAATCACATTGTAACCAATAAACTTTTTGTATTCTTATATTTTATTGTTCTTGAACTTTCATTTAGTTCCCCATTTTTGTGCTGTTTGATTTGTAATTGTGCTTTAAAGTGCCCACGTCCCCATTTCTGGCCATCGCCACTACCAACGGACATTGTTAACCACGGCAACTCCACAAAACCAGCCCAATCATGTCAGCCCAAGACGAAGACACGGAACCGGGGCAATTCCTGTCCCCCGGACCCTCCTCAGGGTATTGGAGCATGTTAAATCCTCCAGAGATCCCCTTCAGCCCTACTGCAGCCAGTGTCACTGGGGCTACCACAATTATGCCCCTGACTATGCCTTACTATCTGAGGGCTTCCTGGTTACCCCACTACGAAGGAGCATTGCCTCAAGAGTCCCTCAGAGACTTTGCCCTCTCCCTACAGGATACATGGAAGGCTATCATCCGCCTTGATCCTAAAGAGGCTGAGAATTCCAATTAAACCCTGCGGGAGCAATTCGTTGTTGAACTTTTTGATAGTCACCAAAAATGCCAGCTAAAGATGCTGTCTCTCCAACATGCGCAGGCCTCTTTTCTTGAATTCAAGGAGATTGCCATTGACCTACTAGGGGAACGTCTGCCTGCTGGGCCACAGAAGGAATTTGAACTTGTGGATATGGAGGATACCGCTCTAGCTTGTCATCCAGCGCAACCATCAGCACCGCCTCCTGCGTCTGGGGAAGTTGCTGCCCTAGCAGAACAGGTCACCACCCCAGCAGACACCATGAGTAAAGTGCTCGACCGACTGGTCCAGCTGGAAGTAACCGCCTCCCCCAAAAGGAGGAAGTCACCAGAGAACTCTGTACAGCCAGTTACTCCCGTGACTCCCCAGTCAAACCGTGCCCAAGGATGGCAAAATCCTTAAACACCTGGAGTCAGAAAGAACCCCGACTGTGATGCAGCTACTGTCGTAAATATGGGCATGAAGAGAATGGGTGTCATCAGTTAAACGACAAACCCCTGCGAGCTACGAGACAACCCCTAAAGGGAAGAACCTCTAAGTCCCCTGAGATTCCAACTGGATGCCAAGGTTTGTGGAGCATCCTTAACACAGCCACAGCCTTGCTACCAATGGGAAAACCATACCCATCCGCGGCTACTGGGAACCCACACTAACCATTGGAGACACCGAGTTAACCAGACAGGGCGTAGTGGTGACACTAAGTGCCCGAAGACGGTAACTTCTCCCTGGTATTGTGTACCAATGTCCTCCGCAACTGCTACCCTGAAGTGCTGAAGGCTCTCCACAAGTCTCTACCAACAGTGCCCAGTGATTCTCAGAAGGTAATTCAGGAGACCATGCAGGTCCTAGCAGCACAATAGAAGTTTGCTGGCCCCAATGGAGAAATCTGCAGGAAGATAGGGAAGATTGGCCATGGCGCTGGAAGATAGGGAGAAGATGGCTTTCACCACCCCAATGGGCCTGTTCGAGTTCAACAACATGCCTTTCAGCCTATGCAATGCCCCAGGCACGTTTCAGCAATTAATGGAGAGATGTTTAGGTCATCGGAACTTCAAGACCATCTTATTATACTTGGATGATATCATAATCTACTACAAGACCTACGAAGAGCACCTCCAACATCTGGCTGAAGTCTTCCATATCCTGACCCAGCATGGGTTGAAGGTTAAGCCTGCCAAGTGACATCTATTACAGCCTAGCGTAAAGAACCTAGGACATGTGGTGAGTGCTGATGGAATCGAGCCAGACCCAGGTAAAATTGTAGCTGTCCATGACTGGCCTACCCCATCTACTATCCGGGACATCAAAAGCTTCTTGGGATTTGCCAGCTACTACAGGCGATTAATCCCGAAGTTTGCTCAGCTGGCAGCCCCTCTGCAAGAACTCCTAAGGAGACTGCCGAAAGAGGGCCAAAGATCCGTGAAGCAGCCTTCCAGATGCTGAAGCAAAGCTGACTGAGCCTCCGGTGTTAGCGTACCCAGATTACAATCTGCCCTTCATACTCTACACCAATGCCAGCAAACAGGGATTAGGAGCTGTACTATCCCAGCTTCAGAATGGAACTGAAAGGGTCATAGCCTACGCCAGCCATTCCCTCTGAGAACCGAAACAGAACGACCAGAATTACAGCTCATTCAAGTTAGAATTTCTGGCGTTAGTCTGGGCTGTGACTGAAAAGTTCCAGGACTACCTGGCTCCCTCCTTCTTCACTGTCTTCAAAGACAAAAATCCCTTGGCGCATCTAAACACCGCCCGGCTTGGGGCCCTGGAGCAGTGATGGGCTTTCAGACTAAACAACTTCAATTTTACTATCAAGTACCAGACAATGCTGATGCTCTGTCCTGACTCGCTGACCAGTGGGAGGCACCCTCCATGGATGATCAGTGGAAGATGTGGAGATGCCGGCGTTCTATGCCCGGTTTGTGCGCCAAGAGGCCCAGAGAGTTTACTCCTTACCCTCAGAAGCAGTACCAGCTGCCCCACCAGAAGAGTCTGCGCCACCAGCAGAGAAAGATCTCTGGATGAGTCTGCAGGCTGATAGCCGCACCATAGGAGAAATGATGGACTATCTCTCTAGTGGGCGAGTGCCTGAACGGATTCGTCGGGGGAAAAGAGCCGACGGGGAATTGTCCCAATTGTGGTGTCAGAGGAAGACTCTGAGTATGCATCAGGGCCTGCTGAAAAAGAGAACTCTGGATCCTATCACCTATGACCGGCTGTACCAGATTGTGATCCCTTGGAGGGACGCCAAGATAGTGCCGGAAGCGCTTCTACTGGTTGAACATGAAACCCGACGTCGAAGCCTGGTGTCGGGAATGCCCAGCCTGCGCCATCGCTCAAGGAGACCAACACAATCAAAGGGCCCCTCTACAACCCATTGTGAGCCAACTTCCACTGGAGATCCTGGCTCTGGATCATGTGAAGTTGGAGCCCAGCAGAACCGGTCACACATACGCCATGACCATCATAGACCACTACACTAAATTTGTGGTCGCTGTACCGGTCAGAGACTTGTCCGCAAGGACCACAGCAGCGGCCCCGTGGAAGAGTTTCATCCTCCCCTATGGCTGTCCGTATAAAATCCTTACGGACCAGGGAACTGCATTTGAGTCGCAAGTATTCCAGGAGCTGTGTACCCTCTACGGCTGTAAGAAGCTGAGGAACACAGCCTACCATCCGCAGGGCAATGGACTCTCATTAATACGCTGAGGACCCTGACCCATGTGAAAAGAACTGACTGGCCAAAACTACTACTGGAGTTAGTGTACTTGAACAATAATACCACCCATTGCTCCACAGGATACACTCCCTACTACCTGATGTTCGGGAGACATGGCCATCTCCATGCCGATATGGCCTTAGACATGGAATCCCCTGATTCCCATTCTCTACTCCCCCAGACTGATTGGGTTCAGGAACACCACTGGAGCCTGGCGGATGCCAGAGAAATTGTGGACCTTCGGGTGGAGGAAGCCCAAGACAAACAAAAAAGAGACTTTGACCGCAATGCCTGCGCTGCACCTCTTGCCCCCGGAGAACAAGTGTGGCTGCGAAACAACCATCCCACCAGTAAGTTAGATGGGCGTTGGGAGCGTGAGCCATACCTAGTTAGGGACAGTCTCACCCCTAAATTCTACGAGATTTCAAGAGGAGACCGTCCATCACTCCGGGTACACAGGAACCGGCTGAAGAGATCCTTTGCCCCTGTGTCAAGTTCTCTGACCCCAACTTCCAGTCCAAGAGGCCCTTTGTGTTCATCCACTCCCAGTTTTCTTGAACTTGTGACTGTACCTCAATTCTGTGTGGTTGTCTCTTCCCCAGTGAGAGTTACTCCAGAGAGGTCACCATCCCCGCCGCAGTTCCCAATGCTACTGCCTGTGGAGGATGGCCCTGTCCCAGAACCTGCTGCCCCCGTCGACTCTAAGGAGCCTGCGATCCCTACTCTAGTGCCTGATTCCGGAGGTGACGAGGAAGAAATGGTAATTTTCTCCCAACGGGAGCCCAGGAGATCTCAGCGAGAGACAAAAGGGAAACGTCCTGCGTATCTGCAGGAGTACAAGCTGTCCCAGCACAAAGGTCGGAAGCCGAAGGCCGTCCGCTTCACCGATCCTGAGGTACTCACTGCTGTTACTGAAAACCACTCTGCTGATACAGAGTAATCCCTGGTGGTCTGTAGCCCCTAACAGGTACTGTGTATATATTGTGAATATGTGATATTTTTCTGCTACTCCCAGTTGGGCTGTTCCCCATATACCTCATAGAGCCAGAGACTTTCCTGAGACTCTTTCCCCTATTTATTATCCAGTCAAGAGACTCTCCTTGAACTGTTCACCATTTTTATATGCTATGTTAGCATCAACCTCTGCTGACGCAGAGATCTATATGGAGGACTCTGTCCCTCTACATCCGGAGGAGACCCTTCATCAGCACTTTTCCCACATCAAGGGCTGCACCCAGAAGATGGTCTTTTCCTTGAAATCCTTTTGAGAGACTTTAAGACAGATACTACACAGGAAAAGTTGCTAATAACTTTGTTTTGCACTAAATGCCTTTCCTTTTCAGGTACAGACATTTTGTTTGCACTATCTATGTTCTCCACAGGAAAATGGACATTCTTGCTATTGCTACTGTGATACCAGTAACGTTTATGTAACGTTTGTAGCTTCCAAGCAATTTACCCAATGGGCTGCTAAAGCCAATGGGGGTCATTTACTAAGGGCCCGATTCGCGTTTTCCCGACGTGTTACCCGAATATTTCCGATTTGCACCGATTTCCCCTGAATTGCCCCGGGATTTTGGCGCATGCGATCAGATTGAGGCGCATCGGCGCTGGCTTGCACACGACGGAAATCGGGGGCGTGGCCGAATGAAAACCCGACAGATTCGGAAAAACCGCCGCATTTAAAACAAAAAAATGTGTCGCGGAGCTTGCACTTACCTTCACTCAACCCGGCTCGGTGTATTCCAGTGCGTTCCAGGGAACTTCAGTGCCACCTGGTGGACGTCGGAGGAACTGCCTTAATAAATCCCGGCCGGACCCGAATCTAGCGCAGAGAACGCGCCGCTGGATCGCGAATGGACCGGGTAAGTAAATCTGCCCCAATGTGTGTTATATCATGTTTGCACAACTGTCATTTATTGCCAGTAAGTTTGCACTTAACCATTTCCTAGGCTTTGCAGGGGGTAGTGAGACTGTGTTGGACCGTCTTTATATGTAAATCCTGACCCCAGGCTTACGTCTCAAACCAAAGCTTCATAATGGCATACACTCAGGGTAAGACCGTCAGACGGCAGGTAAAGTGTACTGTATGTATTGCATGTACTTACATGCATTACTATTTGTCATCAAGGAAGAAGAGTTTTCGAACAAATAGTCAGGCCTTGGTGCAAGGAGTGGATTACAGGACACGACACCACACCTTTCCCACATACTGTTGGTTTAAGAGCGTTAGCTACCAACTGTCACATTCATTGTATTTTTTGTACTTAGTCTAACAACAACCCAGGTGCCTGACTCAAGGACCATGGACGGCTTGTCCCCTACACCACACATAGCCAGCACTTCACTGCAAGTGCAAAACCTATTCCATCTACACCAGTACCGGCTGTAATACACCTGGACCCTCTGGAGACCATCTGCTGCTGGCCACTGTTGTCCGTCTCCCATCTGGTTCATAGCCGAGCCGTGGGCGGCTCTTTTAATTGCCCTGGGGGTATGCAACATCCCTGCCAATGTGCAAGGCAGAGTAGTAGTTGGGAATAAGCCCCTTGTACCATTCAGTACATATGGAGGTAATATGCAGTGGTAGATACTGCCTGGATAGGCAAGGGTTAATATTGTTTAATGTTTATCATCCAATGATGTTCCATCTTTGTAACTGGCGTGTAATTGGAGAGTGACATCACCTGACCAGGGATTAACAAAACCCTTAGTCAGGGGAGGAGTTAGAGGAGTAGGCCAGAGCCTTGCTACTGAGCATGAGGTCTAGGAACCCAGTTCCTGTCAGAGGAGCATATCAACTCCACCCTAAGTGATTAGAGACAGCGTGTACCTCACACCTCTAGTGAGCTCACACAGGAGATCCAGAACAAAACTGCAGCTTGCAGCATTGGACACAGCTACATCCCAGCCTGCACCTGCAACCAGGCTGGTGATCAAACTCCTGAGGTTCCCTCTCCAAGATCATTCCCAGTCAGACCACCATCTGTATAGAATAATTTGGACTGTTGCTGCTGTTGGTTCGAATAAAGAACTGTAAGTTATGCACAACGTTGCCTCCGTCTGGTCCCTCCTATGACTGTATCACCATCAAGGGCGCCCCATCTGTCCTCCAGGGACTCATACCACAGAAACTCAGGCGTTGTCCCAGGGAGAACAAGTAGAACAGCCTTTCCCTCATCTAATTTCTTGCACACACAACCCGCTGGAGACCTGCAAGACTGTAGGACAGCCCTCCGGTCCCCCATACCAAGCACCGTGACCAGAGCGTGCCTAGGCCGCAACCGCCAGCCACTCCGGTGTCCTGCACCCCGGCTGTCTCCAGGCCCCAAGAAAAGGCTAGGCCCCGGAGGGGGATGTTGCAGAAGCAAAGTAACAGAAGGAAGCAACTGGCAAGGAGCGATGTCAGACCATTCTGGGTGGTGGCAGAAGGTGCTGCCTGCCTCAGGACCAGCAGCTACTACATTAACCCAGTAGATGTAAAGTGCTTACTGGTCCACATCTGTGGCATTGCGCAGCACATACCTGATTTTGTCCACGTTCTGTTGGGGCAGGTGGGGACTGCCTGTCTGGAAAAGTAATTACTTCTTAGAACTTCATACAGTGGGTCAGTCTCTGCCATCAGATCTTTAAATCTCTCTGTCCCCTACAGCCCCTACATACGGATACAGCCCCACATAAAGCTACAACCCTACATACAGCTAAAGCCCTTACATACAGCTACAGCTCTACATACAGGTGCAGCCCTTACATACAGCTACAGCCCTACATACAGCCACAGCTCTACATACAGGTACAGCCCCTACAAACAGATACAGCCTCTACATACAGGTACAGCCCCTACATACAGATACAGCCACTACATACAGCAACATCCCTACATGCAACTACAGCCACTAAATACAGCTACAGACGCTACATACAACTACAGCCACTACTTACAGCTACAGCCACTACATACAGCTACAGCCTCTACATACAGCTTCATACATACATACAGCTACAGCCCTACATAGAGCTACAGACACTACATACAACTACAGCACTACATACAGCTACAGCCTATATATACAATTACAACCACAACATACAGCTACAGCCCTACATACGCTACAGCCACTACATACAACTACAGCCAAAACATACAGCTACAGCCCTACATACAGCTACAGCCCTACATACAGCTACAGCCTCTACATACAGCTACAGCCACTACATACAACTACAGCCCTACCTAAAGCTACAGCCCTACATACAGATATAGCCCTACATACAGCTATAGCCACTACATACAGCTACAGCCTATACATACAATTACAACAACATACAGCTACAGCCACTACATACAGCTACAGCCCTACATACGCTATAGCCACTACATACAGCTACAGCCCTACATACAACTACAGTCCTACATACGCTACAGACACTACATACAACTACAGCCACAACATACAGCTACATCCCTACCTAAAGCTACAGCCCTACATACAGCTACAGCCTTTTCATACAACTATAGCCACAACATACAGCTACAGCCCTACATACAGCTACAGCCCTACAAACAGCTACAGCCTCTACATACAGCTATAGCCCTACATATATCTATAGCCACTACATACAACTACAGCCCTACACAAAGCTACATCCCTACATACAGATACAGCCTCTACATACAGCTACAGCCCTACATACAGCTACAGGCACTACATACAGCTACAGCCCCACATACAGCTACAGCCCCACATACAGCTACAGCAACTACATACAGCTACAGCCCTACATACAGCTACAGCCTCTACATACAGCTACAGCCCCACATACAGCTGCAGTCATAAATACAGCTACAGTCCTACATACAGCTACAGTTATACATACAGCTACAGCCACTACACACAGCTACAGCCCTACATACAGCTACAGCCTCTACATACAGCTACAGCCTCTACATACAACTACAGCCACTACTTACAGCTACAGCCACTAAATACAGCTACAGCCTCTACATATAGCTTCATCCATACATACAGCTACAGCCCTACATAGAGCTACAGACACTAAATACAACTACAGCCAAACATACAGCTACAGCCTATATATACAATTACAACCACAACATACAGCTACAGCCCTACATACGCTACAGCCACTACATACAGCTACAGCCCTACATACGCTACAGCCACTACATACAACTACAGCCAAAACATACAACTACAGCCAAAACATACAGCTACAGCCCTACATACAGCTACAGTCCTACATACAGCTACAGCCCTACATACAGCTACAGCCTCTACATACAACTACAGCCACTACATATAGCTACAGCCCTACATACAGCTACAGCCACTACATACAACATCACCTACCTACAGCTACAGCCCTACATACAGCTACAGCCCTACATACAGCTATAGCCCTACATACAGCTACAGCCACTACATACAGCTACAGCCTATACATACAATTACAACAACATACAGCTACAGCCCTACATACGTTACAACCACTACATACAGCTACAGCCCTACATACACTACAGCCACTACATACAGCTACAGCCCTGCATACAACTACAGCCCTACATACAACTACAGCCCCATATACAGCTACAGCCCTTCATACGCTACAGCCACTACATACAACTACAGCCATAACATACAGCTACATCCCTACCTAAAGCTACAGCCCTACATACAGCTACAGCCTTTTCATACAACTATAGCCACAACATACAGATACAGCCCTACATACAGCTACAGCCCTACATACAGCTACAGCCCTACATACAGCTACAGCCTCTACATACAGCTATAGCCACTACATACAGCTACAGCCTCTACATACAGCTACAGCCCTACATACAGCTACATGCTCTACATACAGCTACAGCCCCACATACAGCTACAGCAACCACATACAGCTACAGCCTCTACATACAGCTATAGCCCCACATACATCTACAGCCTCTACATACAGCTACAGCCCCTACAAACAGCTACAGTCATACATACAGCTACAACCCCTACATACAGCTGCGGCCTGTACATACAGATACAGCCACTACATACAGCTTAAGCCACAACATACAGCTACAGCCCTACATACAGCTTCGGTCCCACATACAGCTACAGTCATACATACAGCTACAGCCCTTACACACAGCTACAGCCACTATATACAGATACAGCCATACATACAGCTACAGCCCCTACATACAGCTACAGTCCTACATACAGCTACAGCCTCAACATACAGCTACAGTCTCTACATTCAGCTACAGCCCTACATACAGCTACAGCCCTACACACAGCTACAGCTCTACATACAGCTACAGTCACTTCATACAACTACAGCCCTACATACAGCTACAGCCCCACATACAGCTACAGTCATACATACAGCTACAGCCCCACATACAGCTACAGCTCTACATACAGCTACAGTCACTTCATACAACTACAGCCCTACATACAGCTACAGCCCCACATACAGCTACAGTCATACATACAGCTACAGCCCTACATACAACTACAGCCCGATATACAGCTACAGCCCTTCATACGCTACAGCCACTACATACAACTACAGCCATAACATACAGCTACATCCCTACCTAAAGCTACAGCCCTACATACAGCTACAGCCTTTTCATACAACTATAGCCACAACATACAGATACAGCCCTACATACAGCTACAGCCCTACATACAGCTACAGCCCTACATACAGCCACAGCCTCTACATACAGCTATAGCCACTACATACAGCTACAGCCTCTACATACAGCTACAGCCCTACATACAGCTACAGGCTCTACATACAGCTACAGCCCCACATACAGCTACAGCAACTACATACAGCTACAGCCTCTACATACAGCTACAGCCCCACATACATCTACAGCCTCTACATACAGCTACAGCCCCTACAAACAGCTACAGTCATACATACAGCTACAACCCCTACATACAGCTGCGGCCTGTACATACAGATACAGCCACTACATACAGCTTAAGCCACAACATACAGCTACAGCCCTACATACAGCTTCGGTCCCACATACAGCTACAGTCATACATACAGCTACAGCCCTTACACACAGCTACAGCCACTACATACAGATACAGCCATACATACAGCTACAGCCCCTACATACAGCTACAGTCCTACATACAGCTACAGCCTCTACATACAGCTACAGTCTCTACATTCAGCTACAGCCCTACATACAGCTACAGCCCTACACACAGCTACAGCTCTACATACAGCTACAGTCACTTCATACAACTACAGCCCTACATACAGCTACAGCCCCACATACAGCTACAGTCATACATACAGCTACAGCCCCACATACAGCTACAGCTCTACATACAGCTACAGTCACTTCATACAACTACAGCCCTACATACAGCTACAGCCCCACATACAGCTACAGTCATACATACAGCTACAGCCCCACATACAGCTACAGCCCCACATACAGCTACAGCCACTACATACAGCTACAGCCACTATATACAGCTACAGCCATACATACAGCTACAGCCACTACATACAGCTGCAGCCTCTAGATCTGTGGATGGGGGCACAGGGTACTTCTGTTTGGGCCATGTTGGTTGAACAGCCTAATCACAGCGGGAGGAGTGACTTCATACATTTGGAGTGAAGCAGTTGGTCACTGAAGGTGCTCCCCAATGCCACCACAGTCTCATGTATGGAATGGGAGCTATTCTCCAGAATTGATGTCACCTTACACAGTGCCCCCCCCCCCCCCCCAGGACAGAGCCGGCTTTGCTAATCAGTTTTGTCCAGTTTGCTCTTCTCCTCATGTTTTACACAACAGATACACCAAAGAAGATGCCACTACGGAGCTGAAGATGGTCTAAAGAAGTGCCCCCTGCACTTCAAATGCCCTCAGCAGGTATAGCCTGCTCTGACCCCTCCTGTGAAGTGTTTTTATGTTCTCTGCCCACTCCAGTTTATTGTTGAGGAGAACATCCAATTACTTATATATCTTCACTGACTAAATGTCCGTTCCCTAGATGACAACTGGTTTAGAAGGGGGACTGTGCTTACGGAAGTCCACCACCATTGCCGTGGTCTTCCCAGCAGTAATTTTAAAGTTAAATCCCGTGATCAGTCCGAATCCGTCAGATCGTCCGATGGCCAGCCCCCCAATTTCTGACGTATGAAAGTCGGCGCCGCTGCGCCAAAATCCGATCCCGTGTGACACAATCCCCTTCTAAATACCTGCCCCAGTGGCACAACCCCCAAAAATTTCTAAAATCCAATTAAAATGCGATCCGCAGGACCCTGAGCAAATAAGCCCCATTGTGTTTTCCCTTGTACAGGATAATATATATAACATACATTACAGACCAAAAGTTTGGACACATCTTCTCATTCAAAGAGTTTTCTCAATTTTCATGACTATAGAAATTGTAGATTCACACTGAAGGCATCAAAACTATGAATTATCCCATGTGGAATTATATACAAAAAAGTGTAAAACATCTGGTAATCTGTCTTGTATTCCATGTCCTTCTGCTGTGATCACTGCTCTGCACAGTCTTGGCTTCTCTTGATGAGATACAAGAGGGAGTCACCTGGAGAGATACAAGAGGGAGTCACCTGGAGAGATACAAGAGGGAGTCACCTGGAGAGATACAAGAGGGAGTCACCTGGAGAGATACAAGAGGGAGTCACCTGGAGAGATACAAGAGGGAGTCACCTGAAAAGGTTTTCACATCACAGGTGCCCTGTCAGGGGTAATAAGGGGGATTTCTTGCTTTATAAATAAAGTTGGGATCCGTTGTGCAGGAGTCAGGTGGATACACGGCTAAACGTCCTACTGAACAGACTGGTAGAATTTGTATTATGGTGAGAAAAAAGCAGCAAAGTAAAGGAAAACGAGCGGCCACCATTACTATAAGAAATCAAGGTCAGTCAGTCCCAAACATTGGGAAAGTTTCCCCAAGGGAAGTTGCAAAAATCAAGCACTACAAAGAAACTGGGTGACATGAGGAGCGCCCCAAGAAAGGAAGACCAAGAGTGACCTCTGCTGCGGACGATAATAGCTACCTCTGCTGCGGAGGACAAGAGTCACCTATGCTGCGGAGGAGAAGAGTCACCTCTGCCGTGAAGGATAGAGTCAACTCTGCTGCAGAGGAGAAGAGTCACCTCTGCTGCGGAGGATAAGAGTCACCTCTGCCCCGTAGAATAAGAGTCAACTCTGCCGCGAAGGATAGAGTCACCTCTGCTGCGGAGGAGAAGAGTCACCTCTGATGCGGAGGATAAGAGCTACCTCTACTGCGAAGGACAAGAGTCACCTCTACTGCGGAGGATAAGAGTCACCTCTGTCCCGGAGAATAAGAGTCACCGCTGCTGCGGAGGATAAGAGCTACCTCTATTGCGAAGGACAAGAGTCACCTCTACTGCGGAGGATAAGAGCCACCTCTCTCCCGGAGAATAAGAGTCACCTCTGCCGCGGACGAGAAGAGTCACCTCTGCTGGGGAGGATAAGGGTCACCTCTGCTGCGAAGGATAAGAGCTACCTCTACTGTGAAGGGGAAAGAGTCACCTCTGCCGCGGAGGATAGAGTCACCTCTGCCGCGGACGAGAAGAGTCACCTTTGCTGGGGAGGATAAGAGTCACCTCTGCTGCGGAGGATAAGAGTCACCTCTGCTGCAGAGGATAAGAGTCACCTCTGCTGCGGAGGATAAGAGTCATCTCTGCCGTGGAGGATCGAGTCACCTCTGCCACGGAGGAGAAGAGTCACCTCTACTGCGGAGGGTAAGAGTCACCTCTGCTGCGGAGGATAGAGTCACCTCCGCTGCGGAGGATAAGAGCTACTTCTACTGTGAAGGACAAGAGTCACCTCTACTGCGGAGGGTAAGAGTCACCTCTGCCGCCGAGGATAGAGTCACCTCTGCCGCGGACGAGAAGAGTCACCTTTGCTGGGGAGGATAAGAGTCACCTCTGCTGCGGAGGATAAGAGTCACCTCTGCTGTGGAGGATAAGAGTCACCTCTGCTGCGGCGGATAAGAGTCACCTCTGCTGGGGAGGAAAAGGGCCACCTCTACTGGGGAGGGTAAGAGTCACCTCTGCTGCGGAGGATAGAGTCACCTCTGCTGGGGAGGATAAGAGTCACCTCTGCTGGGGAGGATAAGAGTCACCTCTGCTGCGGAGGATAGAGTCACCTCTGCTACAGAGGATAAGTTCATCCGAGTCACCATCCTCAGATATTGCAGGTAACAGCAGCTCAGATTAGAGACCAGGTCCCTGCCACATAGAGGTCTAGCAGAAGACACATCTCTACAACAACTGGTAAGAGGAGACTGTGTGCAGCAGCTTCATGGTAACATCACTGCTAGAAAACCACTGCTAAAGACCAGCACCAAGCACCAGAGACACATGGACATTAGACCAGGGTTCTGTAAGATTAAAAGGGCCAGCGTGCCAATAATTGGCCTGGCTGGCCATCTGCCAAGATAAATTCCTGCCCCTTTCTGTGTCCCCTGCCACATCTTTGCGGTCCTATGCTAAAGAGAAAGCTTTGTTCCATGCCCATTGCGATTATCCTGATTTCCCATTGTGACCTCGATTCCATTCCTGACTCTGATCCCGTGCTGCCTGTCCTGACCTACTACTACGTCCCTGACTCTGATCCAGTGCTGCCTGTCTCGACCACCTGCCTGACCCCGACCACGAGTTTGCCTGACGTTTCTCTACTACGCCTTGGCTGCCACTGCGGCAAAGTTGCACCTGTTAAATGACCTGGTGGTAGCACGCCGCAGCATGTCCAATCCGCTTTGCGGAAGGCTCTGGTGAAAACTGGGTACCACTTAGACTCTGGTCCCAGGTGTCGGCTAACGTCATCATCCGCGGTGGTCCAGAGGATACACTACCACCGATCCTGTCAGGTACCTGCAAATTACACTGGGTACATTGGGTACATTGGGTACTTGCGTGTTACACTGGGTACATTGGGTACATGAGTATTACACTGGGTACATTGGGTACTTGCGTGTTACGCTGGGTACATTGGGTACTTGCGTGTTACACTGGGTACATTGGGTACTTGCATGTTACACTGGGTACATTGGGTACTTCCGTGTTACACTGGGTACATTGGGTACTTGCGTGTTACACTGGGTACATTGGGTACTTGCGTGTTACACTGGGTACATTGGGTAGTTGTGTGTTACACTGGGTACATTGGGTAGTTGCGTGTTACACTGGGTACACTGGGTACTTGCAAAAGATTACAAATACTAAGGTAAATTTAAAATAAATATTCCCCAACACATCATGGTAAACCATTTTGTTACAAAAGAAATCCTGGTCATTGCTATCGTCCACAAGAGTCCACGAGAGTCCACCACATAGATGCATCTGAAACTCAAGAAAACAAATGGTTCTCTAAAGCAAATTTTTCCAGCTCCAGCTGAACCAAACCCAACCCTCCTCACTCTCCCGGCTCATGCTGAATATCTGCTCAATAATTTTCTAAAGGCTTTCTTCACATCGTTGTTCCTCAGACTGTAGATAAAAGGGTTTAACACAGGGGTAACAACTATATAAATGAGAGAAATATATTTCAGATACGGTGAGAAACTTATCGTCTGTCCAATGTATGCGGTCATGGTGGTCCCAAAAAACAGGAACACCACCGTGAGGTGGGAGGCACAGGTGGAGAAGGCTTTAGCTCCAACCTTAGGAGAACGGATTTTAAATATAGATATAATGATACAGATATAAGATCCAACAATAAACACAGGGGGTGACAACAAAGTGAAAAATCCTACGACGACTATACTTATCTTATAGAAGGAGAGGTCACCACAGGCCACCTCCAGGAGCAACAGAACCTCACAGTAAAAATGATTGAGCTTATTTTCTGCACAGAAGACAAGAGGCCGTGAGATGGTGGGAAATGAGGAGAAAATTAAACTTCCCACCCACATAGAGACGGTGATGTATCTACACACCCTCCAACTCATAATGAGGGTGTAATGTAGGGGGGAGCATATGGCGATGTACCGGTCATAGGCCATCACCGCCAGTAACATACACTTAATCCCTCCCAGAATCAGGCCAATGTTCATCTGTGTGATACACATGGTCACGGAAATTCTCCTTTTCTCTGATAGGACGTCAATGAGAAGTTTTGAAACAGAACAAGACGAGTAACTAAAAACGAGAAAAGACAAATTACAGAGGAAATAGTACATAGGAGTGTGTAACTGAGGACTGACGATGACGGTGCAGACAAGGAACCCGTTACCTAAAATGGTCAAAATGTAAATGAGAGAGAACAAAATAAAAAGGAAAATACAAATCTGCAAATTCTGGGAAAAACCAATCAGGATAAATTCTGTGATCATCGTCTGAGGTTTTTGTAGCATCGGATTGTGGCGCATCGGCCCCGGCTTTCATGCGACAGAAATCGTGGGGCGTGGCCGTCGGACAACCCGACTGATTTGGAAGAACCGCAGAATTTAAAAATGAAATTGTCTCGCAAGATCAGCACTTACATGCACCAGGAAGAAGAAGGCGAACTCCGGGGACCTGAACGGAGAAGTGACACATGCAGGATATTGGGCGCACGATCTTAGTGACTCCCCTCACAGCGCATTATACACGGACAATGCATTTACATGCACCAGGAAGAAGAAGGTGAACTCCGGAGACCTGAGCGGGGAAGCGACACATGCAGGATATTGGGTGCACGATCTTAGTGACTCCCCGCACAGCGCATTATACACGGACAATGCACTTACATGCACCAGGAAGAAGAAGGTGAACTCCGGGGACCTGAGCGGGGAAGTGACACATGCAGGATATCGGGTGCATGATCTTAGTGACTCCCTGCACAGCACATTATACACGGACAATGCACTTACATGCACCAGGAAGAAGAAGGCGAACTCCGGGGACCTGAGCGGGGAAGCGACACATGCAGGAAATTGGACGCAGGATCTTGGTGACTCCCCGCACAGCACATTATACATGGACAATGCACTTACATGCACCAGGAAGAAGAAGGTGAACTCCAGGGACCTGAGCGGGGAAGTGACACATGCAGGATATCGGGCGCAGGATCTTAGTGACTCACCGCACAGCACATTATACACGGACAATGCACTTACATGCACCAGGAAGAAGAAGGTGAACTCCGGGGACCTGAGCGGGGAAGTGACACATGCAGGATATCGGGTGCAGGATCTTAGTGACTCCCCGCACAGCGCATTATACACGGACAATGCACTTACATGCACCAGGAAGAAGAAGGTGAACTCCGGGGACCTGAGCGGGGAAGCGACACATGCAGGATATCGGGTGCATGATCTTAGTGACTCCCTGCACAGCACATTATACACGGACAATGCACTTACATGCACCAGGAAGAAGAAGTTGAACTCCGGGGACCTGAGCGGGGAAGCGACACATGCAGGAAATTGGACGCAGGATCTTGGTGACTCCCCGCACAGCGCATTATACACGGACAATGCACTTACATGCACCAGGAAGAAGAAGGTGAACTCCGGGGACTTGAGCGGGGAAGCGACACATGCAGGATATAGGACGCACGATCTTAGTGAATCGTGGCAGCTTCAAATCCTCGTCGGACATTTCGGATCAGCGGCGTCAACGGGACAGGTAAGTAAATGTGCCCAAGTGTTTGTGGTCTCACCCTTTTATCACAATCCAGGGACGGGGAGGTCAGTTCAAAAACGTTTAGAGAAATTTACTTCAATGTGGCTAGAAAAAGATGTTAACGTTTCATTCTTGTTGGAATTTAAATTATTTGTTAAAATGTAAGAAATTTGATAATTTAGTGTACAAATATTACGCACAACCTTCCACAAAGTGAAACAGAAATATGTTCCTCTTTTATCAGATTTTATTTCATGTTCCCTTATTATGAATACAATGAGGAAGTAATTGAATTGGTGCTTAACCCCTTGACGACTTGGCCATTTTACACCTTCCTGACACAGCCCTTTTTTTGAAATCTGACGTGTCAGTTTATGTGGTAATAATTTTGGAACATTTTAAAATATCTGTGTAATTTTGAGACTCTTTTTTCGTGACACATGGTACTTCATGTTATTGCCCCGGGTTTTTGGCGCACGTGATCAGATTGTGGTGCATCAGCGCCGGCTTTCACGCAACGGAAATCGGGGGCGTGGCCGTACGAAAACCCAACAGATTTGGAAAAACCGCAGAAAAATAAATGAACGTGAAATTATGGAAATCAATTTTTTTTAACAATATATTCATTGAACACTAAATTTTGCACCTTAACAAGGGGATAAAAAGGGAAATGCATCTCAAAATGTTCGGTGCAATGTACGGGCACAGGATGGCATTTGGAAGGGAAACAGCGCTGTTCAGTTTTTGAAGGCCAAATTTTGCTGAAATACTTTTTATGTGTCAGGATACAATTGGAGAGCCCTAGTGGTACAAAACAGAGAGGAACCCCAACATGTGACACCATTTTGGAAAGTACAGCCTTGGAGAATTTAGCAAGGTGTAATATGTGTATGTACCCAATTAGACTCCAAAAAGGAAAAAGGTGAAAATTTTCCACAAAAAGTCACTTTTGCCCCAAATTATTCTAAGCCACAAGTATCAAAAGATGAAACAAACACACAAAATGCGTAAAAATATTTCTCCCAGATGCAGAATTGCCCCACATGAGCAGATAAAATGTATGGGTACGAAGTAGAGGGAAAGATGTTTGTGTTTTAGAACCCAGAAATTTTTTACATGGGTCAGGGTGCATTTGGAGAGCCCTAATGTTACCAAAACAGAAGAGAACCCCAACATGTGACCAATTTTGAAAAGTACAGCCGTGGAGAATTTTTCAAGGTGTAATATGTGTATGTACCCTCAGAGGTGTATGATCCAGCTACACCCCAAAAAGGAGAAAGGTGAACATTTTCCAAAAAAGGCACTTTTACCCAAATACTTTTAAGCTACAAGGGATAAAAGATTAAATAACCCCCCAAAATTGTAAGACTATTTCTCCCACACGTAGAATTGCCCCACATGTGCAGATAAAATGTTATCTGGGTGCACAGTAGAGGGATGTTTGTCTTTTAGAACACAGAAATCCTTTACATGTGTCAGGAATCGATGCATTTCGAGAGCCCTAGTGGTACAAAATAGAGTAGAGGCTAAAAAGTGACCCCAATTTTGGAAAAAATTGACCCCTTGAAGAATTGAGCAAGGTGTAATATGTGGTGTAGTGTAATACAAGTTGTGTAGTGAGCATTTTGAACATATGGGTGGTTTTCCAAATATAATGTGCTATGGATGCCCAAGATGGAAATTTCAATTAATTTACGAATTTTTTTAAAATTTTATTACTCAGGAATTGTATGATATATCCTGAAACACTCCTTCATTCATGCAGAGGCCAGGTTGTCCTTCCTAACCCCTCTTTTGGAACAGACTCTGCATCTTTTCCTTACTTTGGATGCAGTCTGAGCCACTTCACCGGGAAAATGTTGCCCTGGCACAACACGGGGGACATCTAATCCAGAGGTACTGGGGCCATGTCCTTCCTGTCCAAATATTAATGCCTTAATCACCACCTCTTGAAAATGAACGAATGATACAGCACGGCCTACACATTGGAACAGCACGTAAGAGTTGTACAGTGCCATGTATACAATGTACACGGCCAGCTTTTTATACCATACCTTCGTTTTCCGTAGGGCGCTGTACGGCCTCAGCACCTGATCTGACAGATCAACCCGACCCATGTGTTTATTGCTTGGGGGCAGCGGTGGAGGTGCCTCGTACAGGGTCAAGGGTGCTGGAGTCCCTATGAATGGTGGTCAGAACAAGGACATCCCTTTTGTCCTTATACTTTACCAACATCATGTTCAGATTGCAGAGCGCCTTCATGTCCCCCTTTCTAAGTGGCTGCCTAACAAGGGATCCCGGGAGGCCTCCCTGGTTTTTGCGTACAGTGCCGCACGCTACAGGACCTCTGGAGCTTAAGGATTGGAAAAGTGGAATGCTGGTATAAAAGTGGTAACCTTTATCCAGAAGTGGGTGTACCAGATCCCACACAAGCTTCCCAGTAACTCCTAGGACAGGGGGGCATTCTGGAGGGCTAATTTGGGTGTCTTTTCCATCATAAACCTGTGGGTGTATCCTGTGGTACTCTCACAAAACTTGTACATTTTGATTCCTTGCCCTCTTGCTGGGCAGGTACTGGCGGAATTTTAACCTGCCTTTGAAATGTTCCAGTGACTCATCTACACAGATGTTTTATAAAGGGTGTATGCCTCGACAAACTTTGTGCCAAAATGGTTGAGGATGGGCCTAATTTTATATAGACGGTCACATGATGGGTCGCTTTGAGGTGAACATTGTGCATTATTATTATTATTAAAAAATTTAAGAATTGCCTCAAAGCGTGGTCGTGTCATTACCATGAAGTAAATTGGAGTACTGTAGAAAACATCAGTACTCCAATAACCTCTGTTTTTTTAACAATGCCCATGTGGAGCACAAGACCCCAAAACTTCATCACCTCTACTGCATCTACACGGGTCCACCTAGAGAGTGATGAAGCGGGGTTTTGTGCAAAACATTGTTGGGCATATAAATTTGTCTGTGACACCAGGAGATTTAGAAAGTCCTCAAAGGAAAAGGATTTGAAAAAATCTATTTCAGTGAGGCCATCAGTGTCAAAATGAATCCCTGAGCCGCCAACAAACTCAGGAATTTGGGGCACATAATTTTCAGTGGGTGGGTAACATGAAGAATCACTTGCGGGCTGGGGAACATGCTTGGCGGTGGTCCTGGGGCGCCTTCTTGAGGGCCCCTTATCACCTGAAGAAGAGGAGGGGCAGAAGGAGGAAGAGGAGGAGGAAAAATAAAGAAATGGGGCCTCCTCCCCTTCTGAATCAGTCTCAGCAAAGAAGGCAGAAGCCTCCATTGCTGAAAAAGATCTTTGGGATGTATTGGACATTTTTATTGGGGTGGGGGGGGGGGCGTGTATAAATTTTGTGCTTTAACAAGTGTCAAGGTGTCTGGCTGTCAGGGACAAGGTGATCGGTACAACGCACGCCGTACTTTTACGGGGCGCATCGTTAAGTCACTTCCCGCTGTGCCGTACTAGTATGGGGCAAGTCGTGAAGGGGTTAAAATAAATAACTACAAAAGTAAGATAAAAACTATTATAACAATCATTGTGATTGACAGATAAATTCTAAAATCTAAAATATTTTTCTTCATTTTCTTATTTTGTTACATTGTAAAATTATTATTGATATTATTTTTATTAATAAGGGGGTTCACAAATATTAAAATAGGCCCATTCCTATAATGTGTAGTGGAGTTTTCTGGAGATGACGCCAAATGTGTTACTATTGGATCTATGTAACCCGGGCTGCAAGGTTCTGCCGAATATCCGCAGCTCCACAGCAGGGAAGCTGAAGAGAAGGAACAGATGGATCTAATGGGCAGGAGAATAGGAGGGGACATTTGTTCAAATTTTCTAATCAAAATTCCAAAATTTTCATTAGATTTAGTGTGTTGTTCTCTGGTCTAATTTATGTGAGAACCTCATGTTAGATCAAGAGATGTTACCAGATGTAATTTAGGAAGATCCAACTAAGGCCACATTCACACTTCTGTACGCTCGCCCGGGACGCAGCCAGTGAGCATACGGCAGGGGTGCAGGAGAGGAGGAGGGATGCACATCAACGTATAAACGTGGAAAGATAAAACATGTTCTATGTTTATCCCGTGTACGGTGCGGTGCCCGTTCCGCCACCAGGTGTTTATTGCCATCTATGGGGACGTATATACGGGCAGTGTGTATGAGCCCTACCAGACACTGACTCACAATTGTGTAGAACTAATGAATATATGACATGATCCTGATACATTCTGTCTTCTGCTTCTCCTTTTCTCCAGTCTTAATCTTTATGTGTTATTTGTACAGTAAATCATTTCCCCTGGATTAACCTTTACATCCCCAGAGACTATTCTGCAGCAGATGTTGGGTTTCATTTACACAAAAACATTGTAATTATCTGAAACCTAATAATTTCTCAGTTGTAAATAATTAGATGTTTTTGTCATAGACCAACAAGATGTAACCATTTCTAGACTCATGTTTTTGTAGCACAGCTGTGTGTGGACATTTACGTTCCCATAGACGCCTATGGCAGCTCCTGTACAGTCCATGCGGGGTCACCGTATCGTACACAGGGAAACGATAGAGCTTGCTCCATCTTTACCCATGTTAGCAAATGTGCGGCACCATTTCCTGCGGAGAGGGGAGGGGTGAGCAGTGTCCTCCTCCCGCGTGCCCACCAGTGCTTGCCCCAGGTCTATGGCCGGCCGCGCACAACTCCATGTAAATGTAGCCTTAATCTGTAAATAATGTTTTTGATTCAATGTTCTTCTTACATTACAGTAAAGGTAAGAAAACACGCAAGAAGGGTCATCATAGGGACCAGAAGGTAGAAATGTAGCGGCCATCATATGCCTCCCCCTGGTTATTACAGTAGCCGCGACACAATCCCATTATATACCGGCGTGTATGGTCTTTACCATCTGCTTTATCCAGTCCAGTTCCTCCAGCTTCTCTCTTCCATCATTAGTCATCCAAGACACGACCACAGGCATCCAGTCATTTGCTTCTCCCCAACTGATCACACACCTGGTTAATTTCCTGCATGTGCTGCTGGGGAAACACTATAGCTCCCACAGGATTTGAGGGTTATGGGTATTACACGCCCCCAATAGCCCTTGGAGTGACAGCCCCTTGTGTATCCTTACTGACAGTGGACACATGCACACTGCCTCCAGTTTTCCCATTGGCTTCGGAGGAGCTTGGACCATGTCAGCGCACACAGTGAGATAATACAGCTGGTGGGAGGGGCACGAGGCACGCTTGCGGAGTGCCTCCCTGTCCCTGCGCTTCTCTTAAGACAAGGGAGGAAAGAGAGGCACTGCCCATGCATGCCCCTGCCGTTCACTTCAGTATTTTGTTGTGCACACTCACACCTGCACAGCGTCTCCAGAGTCATTGGGGAATCTGGAGGTGGTGTGCATGCACGCCACTACCGCCAGATCCACTGTCAGCATGGATGCACAAGAGGGTGTCACTGCAGTAGCAACTGGGGGCATGTAGTACCCATAGCAGGGGCTATGGTGATGCCCAAGCAGCCCCTGCAGCAAATAAAATAGTAGTAAAGAGGGATTTTTGCCATAAAGGAGACTATATCTAGGTACATCAAATACAACATCTGCTTCATGCTGCATTGGAAAATCTGCCCCTGTATAGCCTTCTATAGGTTCTACTTTTACTCAGGTCTCAACCATAGCTCTAGGGATGAGCAGTGCCGGACCCGAAGGCTCTAAACACTCCTGAACACCCCATTGGTAACACCCACAATTGCTGCTAGAACCAATATTTTAATGCTGGCGGTGCATGTAATTAGCATGTAAATAGTGGTGCACACCCGCCCCCAGCACTTAAATGCCACTGAGGTCTGCAACAATTTTGCAATTGTAGTCAAACTTTCTATTTCTCTCCATTGTTTGGGGGATTAAAAGCTGAACCCTTCCCTGGGATGGTCTGGACACGTATGATGGTGGTGATGGTGTCACATCCTCCCTTTGCGGGGAGACAGGTGGCATTGACACTCGGAGGCGGTGGTTGAGGCTTAGACAATCAAAGCAGCAGAGGGATCCACAGGTGCTTCCATGTTTTTTCCTTGGTGCCATCCACTGCAGCTCATGTTTTGTTTGCTGGGGCCTGGTCATACATTTAGTGCTCAGATCGTTGGTCGCTTCAGGGACTGATGGAACAGTGAACATATGACACACGCTTTGTCTTATGCACATTGCTTGAAAAAATGCCAAACCAGGGAGATCCTCTGAGCCGCCTTTGTGTGCTCAGCCCTGGGCATGGTGGGTGGTAACAGGTGACGTTATCGCTAAGGGCTGCGTGATGCGCGTGAACACCCTTCTGCATCTTCTGCTGGCTACCTAGGGCTTTGTGACCAACACCTCCTCCTCATTGCCCAGGACAAATTCAGATCTTCTTCCACCATGCCCTCCCCACTGCCTTTAATGTCAGTCTCCACATTGGTTTTATCATCATCATCATGGTAGATGTCCTGCTATGAGACGCTATAAACGCCTTAATCCTTATTATTATTATTTTATTATATTATTTTAATATTTATTAATTTATTTAATTAGGTTATGTTATTATTTTAAGTATTTTCCCAAGCCCATTGTGGGCAGGGCAACTGTTACTTCCATCATTTTTCAGCCCTCCAGTCTGTATTAGTCTCAGGTCCCCATTGACTGAAATGGGATTTGTGTTTGGGTCACAATTCACCCCAAAATCCAGGTCCCAAACCAAATTTTGCCACAAAAAATGTCAAATCAAATTTCGAGGGTTCAATTGAAAACTTTTTAAAATGCTTTGTATATTTCTTAGATTCCCTAGATTAATCGGACCCTAGGGGGTCTGATTGCTGGAACAATATACAGAAATAATGCTATTGCACATCAGTATTTTGGAAGTGTTCTGGTTCTATATTACAGATCCCTAAAGAGAACCTGTCACCACAATTTCACATATGCAGCTAGTGACAGATTCCTTCTTTTAGCTAAAAATTTTCCCTTTCATCCACATAAATCCACTTTATATAACATTTTATGGTGTCATAGTGGGCGTGTCCTGCTCGTCCGGCCCCGCCCCTATACTCCTCCTCAAATCGAGCTGGTGCACTAGAAACCAATGCAGAGAGATTCCAGTCCTGCAAATGGGATTCCTGTTAAAGTTATTTTTTACTCAAAATTCAGTAAAAACATGGACGTAGCTGAACACCATATTACCCTCAGGAAACAATCCAAAATGTTTAATGTCCTAAGCTCTGCACGACTGACACTTAGTGTAAGGAACAAGAACTGGGCCTTAATCAATCTCAGACTGCTCGGATATCTGTAATAATGTGAAATAACAAAATGACTTTCACACTCCTAGTATGCACAGATATCTTGCACAGAGATGAGGCATGTTGCCGCCCTGAAGCAACAGGCTCACCTCATAATAGATGTGGCCTGAAGACAAATTGTTAGTTTTGCTTAGCAAAAATTTTACCTTCACTTTCAGTTAGCTAAAGGAAACCTCCCATTCGTTTTTATGCATTAGGGACCAAAAATATCTTGAGACTACTGTAGCGACAATGATGCAGAAATATATCTTGTTTAACCCCTGGGTAGTGTGGTGAAAAAACAATTATAACATTCAGGATAATGAGGCTTTGTCGCTCCTCTGCCTGGCTCAGCGTTTCTCTGGTTACACTGCTCAGGAGAATGATGTCATCACTGACAGGCAGAAGTAATCAATCGCTGCACCATCCCCCAACTGCTGTGTATGAGTCATCCAGCTCAAGTTGATTAGTCCTGAATTTGATGGGCAGCGGAGCTCCAAATATAGATATAGAACTGTGCCAAGGAGCTGATCTAATGAAAAATTACCCAAATGTCTTTATGAATGGCAACCAGCCTGCACCCAGCTTTCCCAAGGTTCTGATTTTTATAATTGTTTTTTTCAGCCAAACCACTCAGCTCAGGGATCAAACAATATATGTTCATACATCATTGCAGTTACAGCATTCTCCAGGTATATTTGATTCATAATGCATGAAATCAAATGGTAGATTTCCATTAAGGAAATTTACTGTGACATTCTATATAACCTAATTTTATTATTAAAGTTTAAAAATAACTATGTTAAATTTATGATGACTATGAATAAAACATTGATTACATTTGAAAATATATTTGAATTTAATGTATTTTTAAAAAATGATACGTCAAATGGAATGATAGCTCAGTGTTCATGAAAGATTTCCGTAGTTATTACAGTAACGTCTGGCGCTCAATGCCTTGAAAGAATGAACCGCAGTTAACATTAGTGTTATATACTACATTGACATGAAAAGGAAATAGTAGACACAATGGGGCTCATGTATCATTAGTCTAGGAGTGTGAACCTGCATAATGTTCCCTGCTTTTCTTCTGGTCAGATGTGTCTTAGTGTTTTATACATGTGGCATTTTAGGAGTTAAAGTCCAAAGTATGAAATAATACATTTTCTACTTTATTGTAAACCGCTATCTGCAGGTGTTTAGCAGCTAGTAGAGGTTTTACCTTGTTCCCATTCTGGCCAATCTCAATTTGTCATGTTGTCTGGTAACTATGGGAAATGTATAGAACAGCTAGAGATAATAGGAGGCTTGTTGGGACTGGTTGTAGCTGAGGAGTGCAAGAAAACTGGACCTTGAATGATGTCACAAGCATGTGACATATCACATGCTTCAGGTCGTCCAATGATAAACAGCTGTCCTGTTTCATATGAATGCCCTCAATGCTCTGGCCTCAGTGCCCTAAGCTGATGTCACAACCAGGAAGTGCCACCCACTCCAGAAAAAGGTGAATCTCATTTAATAAGAAATAGTGAAAGATATTCCAGGCTGTAACTCAGACTAGAAGAAAGACGACAGCATTACACGGGTATCGTTGGAATTGCTGTCAAAGGCTCTCTTCAGCTGTGCTAAAATCATTTTTTGTAAGTAACTTTACTTAACGCTTTAAGCTTCTTTATTTTTTATTTTTTTCAAAAAAGTCACAATAACTCCTAATCTCTTCACTACACTTGCTGTTCGCTGGAACGTTTTTGCAAACAAAAAAGTGTTTTAGAGAAATCCCCCCAGATTCTACATGAGGTGGGGGGGGCATTTATGTGTAGACCCAATAAAGTCATTACATTAGAAAGACATGATGCCTCAGATTGGTCACATGGGGACACAGTGCAACAGGAGCTTGTAGCTTTTGTCAAGGCCCAACATATATATAAAGAAAGTTTCAGTGAAAAAGGTCACAGAAATGAAGATTATTGGAGTGGCTTGGGAGACTGAAAATAAATTAACGATAAATGTTGTGTTATGACATCAATTGCCCACAAGTGTTCTCTAAAGCCTCTTCGCTGCATGCACCCTCTGCTTGTTTAATTTTGAGAGGGTAACAACACTATGTAATCAATGAAACGGTTATCTGGTGCAGCCGGTATGTGTCGTTAGATGGTTCCCCGGAGGGTGCTGTCACACGTCGCGTTTACCGCATGCGTTTAAAAACGCATTGCAATAGCTGGAGAATGATTTGCCTAATTAAACAGCTGCTAACACCTGTGTTTACAAAACGCAACCGTTAACGCATTGTTAACGCATGCGTTAACATCGCGGTTAACGCATGCGGTTGTTAACGCATTGTTAACGCATGCGTTAACATCGCGGTTAACGCATGCGTTTTGTAAACACAAGTGTTAAGAGGTGTTTAATTAGGCAAATCACTCTCCAGCTATTCCAATGCGTTTTTTAACGCATGCGGTAAACGCGACGTGTGACCGCACCCACAACCAAACATTTTTGAAGGGCCTCTTTTACTTCCTTATTCCTCAGGCTATAGATAAAAGGATTAAGTAAAGGAGTAAAAACGGCATAAAAAAGGTTTATATATTTAAGATTAGTTACAGAACTGTTTCCTGATGCCATGTACATGGTCAGACTTGTCCCAAAAAACATCAATACCACAACGAGGTGGGAGGCGCAGGTGGAGAAGGCTTTAGATCGACCACTGGATGAGTGGATTTTTAATATTGACATAATAATACAAATATAAGAGACCAGAATGAAAAGCGGTGATGATAAAAGTGTAAATGTACAAACAACTAGTATAGTTATCTTATAGAACGAGAGGTCACCACAGGCCACCTCCAGAAGGGCCAGAATCTCACAGGCGAAATGGCTCAATGTGTTATGTTTACAAAATACAAGAGGTCTGTACACAGTGGGAACAGTCGTCACAATGAAAATTCCAATAAACATAGTGACGGTGATGTATCTACACACCCTCCAGCTCATAATGACAGTGTAACGTAAGGGGAAGCATATGGCGATGTACCGGTCATAGGCCATCACCGCCAGCAGGATGCATTCTGTCCCTCCTAGAAATTGACCTATGTTCATCTGTATGAGGCAGCCAATGACTGAGATCCTTCTCATTTTGGAAAACATATCAAATAACAACTTTGGTACAGAACACGATGAGAAACACAAATCCAAAAAAGACAAGTTACAGAGGAAATAATACATAGGTGTATGTAACCTGGGACTGACGATGATGGTGAAGATTAGAAAGATGTTCCCCAAAATGATCAGTATATAAATAATAAGAAACATGAGGAAAAGTACAACACAGATCTGCAAATTCCAGGAAAACCCAACCAGTATGAAATCTGTAATGACAGTTTGATTGGTGCTTTCCATGATATAGTTGTAAATATATTGGCCACAACCCTGTGATATATAAAAAAGAAGGTGATTAGAATTTTCAAATCTATTTCTATGATGTGTATAGACCAGTCCTGTCTGAAGATGTACAGGCACTGGTGTACAATACTTGATAAACTCCCGATTCTTGCTGTGCCAACATCAACCCAAGTGGGTGACGAGAAGGCTGTGCAATGCTGGTAAGTGGGTGGGCACATGGCAGGGTTCCCGCACCGGCGCACCAGCTATAGCCTACACCCGGCACAGGTTATAGAGCAATTGTACATCAGAACCTGGAGTACAATTGTCCAGCCACTTGTTTGGCTCACGTGACTTGTGGGGTGGGATTAACATCAAGTGCTGAATCACAATGGGGGTAATCTATTAAGACTGATGTTTTAATGAATATTGGAGCAAACTCCACCAGTTCCGACCTGTAGACAAGTTTGGAACTGTCAGAGGTTTTTGCTCTTGTTTCCACCAGAACTCTGGGGGAGACTATAGTAAATGTGGTGGGACCACATTTGGCACGTTCACATCCCTGCTTACCAACCGCCTGCCCTGCACCCGGTCTACGACCTGACACACCCATTGTGGCACGTGAATATAGAAACCTAAGAAGTGGCAGGGAGGGGGAGATTAACCATGGCTTCTCCACCAGAAAACTGGCAGAGAAGCCGTGGTAAATCTGGGCCAATAGAGTGTATAGCTTAGGACTTTGTCATCTCCAAAATGCTCTGTCTGCTACTGTGAGTTCAATCCATAGATAAAGCTTCACTGCTGCTTCAAGACATATAGGGGCACATTTACGGTCCTGCAAGTTCCGCGGAAGTGCATTGTTTGACGATAATAAATACCTGTCAAAGCAATGCAAAACCCCAAAAGTGCGCAACTTTTAGTAAATAAACCCCATAGGTTCCTTTTTTTTTATAACTCACTGAAGATTTGGGACAGTGGGAGGGGAAGGGAGGAGAACGGATTTATACACACAGGAGGCGTGCATAATTATGTAATGACAGAGCGCAAAGTATCCGAATACAAACAGCATGCAACATATTGCTTCATCATCTGAAATCAGAGCTCTATGGCTGATCTTCATATGGGCAGAATGGGCGGCCACCCAGTGTCTCTGGCTCCGAGGGGGGCTCATGGCCGAACATACCTCCACATTGAAAGTCAGTCCGTCCTCCATTATATAAATCAGTGACTGGCCAGCAGCAGCCCCGTCTTGTGTGAGAGTCCTTCTGGTGTAAGCACTGGACACATGGGCGTCTGGACTATCTGATCCAGGACACGGTGCCGAAGTCTTTTTTTTTATTGCCCTAAATCTCTTCCTGCCTTCATAATCATCTGTAGAGACAAACACCTATATAGCTGGTTACAACTGCCCATCTCTGCTCCCGGCCCTCCTGTTTTCCTGCAGCATCAGGATGTTGTGTGCAGCCACCTACACAGAACGTCCTGCCCCTGGTATCTGCTTCCTAGCTGTGAGGGAATTTGAAGGAGCTTCTTCCAGCCTCAGAGCAGTTAGAAGATGGAAGCTTCATCCTAGTCTCCCAACCCAACATTCAGCACAAACAACATACAGGCAGAGGGAAGGTAACATGACAAGCACCCAAATCACGACCTCCGCAGCTGGGAAGGGGGAATAGTGGTCAGAGTATTGTTGACTGCGCGTCGGCAGTGAGTTATCTTACTGTAAGGGTGGGTCATAACACCATCAGGGGTTGAAGGAGGAAAGAAGTAAATGGAAGCCACTTACCACCAATTTCCATAGAGATGAAGGCACAAAATGTTCCCTTTTCTCATACTATCATTACTTCAAACAGAAACAATTATGTAGCAACCGAGATTAACTTTACAAAAGTAGGTGCGGCGGAACTTTATGTACATGCAAATCTATGGAAAATGTTGGTAAGCGGAGGGGCTCCCATCTACTGCCCATCTATGTTATTTTCCTCCATAATATTCTATTGGATGGTCGGCCCTCAGCCTTGTACTACCTTGTGCCTGTGGATGGGTCCAATACCATAGGGCGAAAAAGAGGATACTGGATATCTATGTCACACAAGTATGTGGTTAGCAGATGTTGTTAATGGAAACGTATCGGTATGTACAATACCATATCTTCATCTGTGAATATTCATATGTTCTGTGTCTAGAAATAAAGATAGTGCATGAATATAATACATCCAATATATCCAATATCCAATAAATCCAACTCTTTACAATGATAAAGATGTCATGTGACCACTACGTCTAGGTGGTTTCCACCACTTCAAACACCTGATATATCAACTGGGCCGGAGTGTGGGTTTGCTCCTCCATTAATATGACAGTGTTTCCCCATTGTCTAGTTTAATTATTAATGGGTGGTATTGGTGAACAAACAGGAGACGATGAGTCTTTAGAGTTTTTGTAGTTTCACTACTCGCCTCAGGACTGGTTCTCATTTTTCTTGAATTTCTAACAAACTTGATTACAAACAATTGGATCAGAGAAATTGTGACTTAAGTATCAACCATTTTACTGATAATGGATGTGCATTTTGAAAATGTAGGAGACTCTTTCTGTCCGTAGTTTTGATATAAATATCTGATGTCAATGTACCTTCTGGATCCATTAAAAGTGACTTCTGTTTAGCTATATGTGGCTGTAAGTTTTTTTTCAACCCATTTTGAATTATGATAGGAGAAAAACTCCAAAAGGTTGTCTGGTGGCCCCCATTAGACCCCTTTGCTGTTCCACATTTCTGTAAGAAAAAATAGTCTTGAAAAAGAAAGAAATTATTTCTCACAGCAAGAACCAATGCATCTAGTATAAACATTTCTGATCCATAGTGTAAGTGGCCTCTTGTAATCGCCACTGATTGATGCTCGATAGCAGTGTATGAACTCGTAACATCAGTAGTGACTAAGCAGCCGTCATCCGTTATTCTACCTGTGTCCTGTATTATTCGTGTCGATTGGTGTGAAAAGTTTCTCTAATGCCACTGATAACGGTGATAAAATCGATTCCATAGATGAGACTACAGGTCTTCCCAGGGGGTTGTCCAGCGTTTTATGGTCCTTGGGTAGTACATAAAACACTGGAACAGCCGAAACCTTCATAAGATACTTGCCTAATTTACGAATTATATTTTTGATGTGTAGACCTGAATTAAATTCTCTATCTATTTTTTAACTTCATCAGTAGGATGTTTTGTCATTTTTTCATATGTTTTACTGTCGGAGAGTTGAAACATAATTTCTCTCTTATAGATGGACTCGTCCACTATCACTACGCAGCCGCCATTATCCGCAGGCTTTATTGTTATATCGTCTCTCTCCATCAGTGTGTGTAATGCCTCCCTCTCATGTTTTGGTAAATTTGATCGGACCTGGTATATGTTTCTATGTATTCTATCACTGGTACAGCTAAATGGAACGGTGGCACCAACTACTTTACTAGAATGTAACCTGTAATAATATTTCCAATAAAACAAATATTATTCTAAAAGAACTGCCTCAGCATCTTCATATAAGACAGTCAAAAAGCCAAACGTGCCATAACTCTACACTTCAGACGAACCCCAAGGTTCCCTGCACATCAATGGGGGGAATCACAAGTTGGGTGGAGAACGTGACACTAATCTGCCCCTACCCAATCCCCACTAATTTGACAAGGGCAATAACACGACTGACCTTATTCTTCTATTGTTCCCTTTTTTTCACCTCCTTGACAAATTTTATCTTACAATGATCACTCGGTGGGAATTGGTGTGGGAGTAACTAAGAAAATAAAAAGAGAATAAGAGGGGATAATAAGAAATCTAGTATCAGGTACATATTATGCCTCCTTCCATAGTCATCCTTCAATTTACTAACCTTTCTACATGAGATCAACAAGATCCAACCGGTCTTATATTCATGTTTTCTCAGCCACACTGTGGGAATGGTAATTTGTTCTTCCGTGTAGACCTGGAAGTTGGTAACATGTGTCCATCAATGAAAGATTTATAAACACAGGAGGCGTGCATAATTATGTAATGACAGAGCGCAAAGTATCCGAATGTAAACAGCTTGCAACATATTGCTTCATCATCTGAAATTAGAGCTCTATGGCTGATCTTCATATGGGCAGAATGGGCGGCCGCCCAGTGTCTCTGGCTCTGAGGGGGGCACAAGGCCGAACATACCTCTGCATTGAAAGTCAGTCCGTCCTCCATTATATAAATCAGTGACTGGCCAGCAGCAGCCCCGTCTCATGAGAGTACTTCTCATGTAAGCAATGGATACATGGGCGTCTCGACCATCTGATCCAGGACACGGTGCCAAGGTCCTTTTTTTTATTGCCCTAAATCTCTTCCTGCCTTCATAATCATCTGTATAGACAAACACCTATATAGCTGGTTACATCTGCCCATCTCTGCTCCCGGCCCTCCTGTTTTCCTGCAATATCAGGACATTGTGTGCAGCCACCTACACAGAACGTCCTACCCCTGGTATCTACTTCCTAGCTGTGAGGGAATTTGAAGGAGCTTCTTCCAGCCTCAGAGCAGTTAAAAGATGGAAGCTTCATCCTAGTCTCCCGCCCCAACATTCAGCACGAAACAACACACAGGCAGAGGGAAGGTAACATGACAAGCACCCAAAGCACAACCTCCGCAGCTGGGAAGGGGGAATAGTGGTCGGACTATTGTTGATTGCACATTGGCAGTGAGTTATCTTACTGTAAGGGTGGGTCATAACACAATCAGGGGTAGAAGGAGAATAGAAGTAAATGGAAGCCACTTACCACCATTTTCCATAGAGTTGCAGGCACAGAATGTTCCCTTTTCTCATACTAACGTTACTTCAAACAGAAATAATTATGTAACTTTACAGAAGTAGGTGCGGCGTAACCCGCTGTCCATCAATGAAAGTTGACCTAGCTTTTAAAGTACAAGGGCTCCGTTCTTTAGACCCTCCCTCCATGAGGCGCTCCCAGGGTTCCCCCTGGTGTACACTCCCGGCTTCTGGGTTTACCTTCACTGCACGCATGCTTAGGGGATCATTCTATAGAAGTGTCTGGCAGACGACCCAATGTAATCACAGGCGCTGGATCGGCGCCACACTATTCTAGCATCGCTGTAGTCTGTAGTGAGTGTATAAGGACAGTTTAATCCTCAGCATTCATTTCCATGATCTATATCCCCGATCAGGATGTGCAGAGGAACCTTTTAGCTACCAAATGATCTTTGGTTGGTTCGTCTATATTACTATTAGATGTTACCGGGACCTTCATCTTAATATCCGGCCAAACGCTGTCATAGTGTTATTGTGCATGATTGATTAAAAAGAGATGCACACTTTTCCTGAGGTTTATCTAATTGTCCTAATCTCCCTTTTGGAGATTGTGTTCCCATATTGAGAATCCACTTTGCCTCACGTTGGAGCAATGTTTTATCCCAATCTCCTCCGCTTTCGGGGTAGTGGATAATATCCAGGAATCTCATTACTGACGGATCACCACCGGGATAAACCTCTACATGTTTAGCTACTGGTTTATCCTTTTTGTGGGTGATATCGTTAATGTGTTCTCCTATTCTCCTCCGAAATTCCCTGATGGTTTTTCCTATGTATACAAGGCCACATATGCAGGTTACTTTATTAATGACCCCTATACTCCTGCCGTTAATATAGTCTGTAATGTGGTAAGTCCTGCCTGTCACATTACTAATAAATGTTTTTCCTGTTGGTAAATATGGACACACCACACATCCCCCACATTTGTAGCAACCTTTCTGGATGTTGGTAATTACTGTACTTAGGCCTTGGGCTACAATAATCAGCTATAACAGTTATCACCGGCGTCTGTAATTAAGATTTATTGTTAATCCTGGTTCTTTGGACAACCCAAAATCCAATTGTCACAGAGACCAAAAAATATTTGGCTGGGGGTTACAATTATAAACTATACAGTTCCGACTTACATACAAATTCAACTTAAGAACAAACCTACAGAACCTTTCTTGTTTGTAACCCGGGGACTGCCTGTATATACATATAACTACACATGGAATCTCTTCAAAACAATTAAAAAACTTACCTTAAAAACCTCAATGACAAAATATTTAGCTTTTCATAATAATGTAAATGTCTGTATAATGAGAGGAATGAAATGATAATGTATTTACTGCATAATGTAAAAATACAATCATAAATATCTGTATCCCATAGAAACATTCTGTAGAAAAAGATCATGACTCCAGTAAGATCCTCACATATAATACATGCACTGCCCCCGACTACAGGGAAGGGTCTTTTATAGGATTTTTCCATCCTGTTGATACATAGATGATAGATAAGTGTGGGTGCAATTTCCCCCAGGTAAAGGGTCCTGTGTGTCCAGGAGGAATTTACAAAGTCTCCAAAGACACAATATTCTCCAATAATGAAGGACATTTTTAACTCTAGATACAATTAGAAAAATATACTTTGAATTGTGTATTCTCACTAATCATTGCTCATCAGATTCTGTCCCAATGTGCCTCCTGTCTCACTATTTTCAGAATTGACCGGTTTCCTGTTATTACATAAACTATTTAAACTATTGCCGCTGCTCCACCATTTTTAGAGAATATTCTTGCTCCAAATGACGTCATTGGGGAGTTGCAATCTTCCTAAAGATGGTGACAGGTTAGTTCCATATAATTGCCATTGGACAGAGACATTTAATGAGTTAATGCCCACGACTAGTGGATGAATGACTACACAACGCCCTGGTGCTGTGGACCAGTATCCAGGAGCAGACAGATGAGTAATTACTGCTGCTAAACCTTAAGACTGGCAAGGTGGGGTGCTACATCAGTTGGAACCAAGTAGTCAGGGCCAAGCCAGGATGATGCATGCCTTGAACATGCACTCAACTTGGCTGTGCAAAGGTTCCTTGCCAACTATACAAACCTGCTGGAGCTGCTGTTCGAAGTGCATGTGTGTGCAATTTTTGTTGTTTACGTCCTTAATTTGCCTCCCTATCTGCACTACAGAGGACAACCTGGGTTGGTTCAAAGATGCTACAAGTTTCCGGCTGCTGTTGCACCCCACTTGAGGTTCAGCAGCAATAACCAGTCATCTGTCTGCTCCTGGATCCCAGTCCACAGCTCCTGGATAGTGTGTGGTCTTTAATCCAGACAGGTATGTTTTAGCATCTGCTGTTTCCTCATGGCTTTGCTAAAACCGGTTGTCCATGTGCTGCACTGACAGGAAGAAGAAGCACGAGAGAAGGAAGCAGAGCAGCAGAAGGAGTCAACTGGCAAGGAGCGATGTCACACCATTCTGGGTGGTGGCAGAATGTGAGTCACAGTGCTGCCTGCCTCGGGACCAGCTGCCTCTACATTAACCCAGGAGACATAAAGTGCTTACTGGTCCACGTCCGTGGCATTGCTCAGCACAACCCTGGTTTTATCCACGATCTGTTGGTGCAGGCGGGGACTGCCTGCTGGGAAAAGTAGTTGCTTTTTGGAACTTCGTACAGTGGTTCAGTCTCTGCCTTCAGATCTTTAAACCTCCCCTTCCCCTTCAGCCTCAATGGAAGCATTTCAAAGGCTATCAGTTTGGAAATGCTATTATTAAGGTCCAGAGTTCGTGAAAGAGATTGCTCAAGCTTCCCCCTTAGAGAAGCAAGGAGAATGATCCAGAACACATGCAATGGATTGTGCTATGGTCCTGCCAATGCAGTCACTATGGAATAGATCCCTCCTATTAGATTGCATGTGTCACATAGAGCCTGATTACATCTGTGCACCATCTACTGTATTTAACTGGTAATGCAGCTGAATATTATCTACTTGGGAATGGAGAGTTTACATGCTAACCAATGATAAGTTGTGTTTCATTAATGTCAATTCTGTCCTGCCCTCAGGCTCCTAATTGGCTGATGCCTGTAACTCTAAACGGAGGGGAATTAACTTATTGATAGACCTTCATGTAAGAGGACGCAGGGCCTGCAGACAGCAGCCTGTTGTTGCTGTCTCACCGGAGGGCAATCCTCCCTCCATCTTGCAGCTCTGAGTACTTAAAGACTCTGTCTAAAATTGCTTCCAAAGCAGCTTATTTTTATTGCACTTCTATTGTCTATTGTCTTCTAGATATGTTCGGTTGAAGGTTCCCAGCTACAAGCTTGGTCTTCGCTATCTGGGTCCATTTTAGGTGCTGAAGCGCATCAATCCCGTGGTCTATAAGCTCCGCCTTCCTCCCACCATGTGCATCCTGATTTCCTTCCACGTCTCCCTTCTGAAGCCAGTCATCCTGAACCGCTTCTCTCGGAATGTACCACCTCCAGCTCCTGAGGCACATTACAAGGATGTCTATGAGGTGAAAGAGGTCCTGGATATGAAGTCAGTCAGAAGGAAGCAGTTGTTTCTTGTTGACTGGAAGGGGTTAGCGCCGGAAAAAAGGTCTTGGGAACTCAAGGACAACATCCTGGATCGTGCTCTTCTACACAGGTTCCTCCAGTCAAAGAAGAGGGGGAGGCCAAATGGAGGGTGCCCCTGCGACCCATATCTTGGGTCACAGGAACACCTATGTGCCTTACTCTGCCCCCGTGCCTGCCTTCTAACTTACCTTTCCACGCTCCGCCCGGTCCGGCAAGTGCTTTCCCTGCTCCTAAGGCGCATGCGCGCCAGCTCTTTAAGATTTAAAGGGCCAGCACCCCGATAATTGGCGCTTTCTGGCTGCCAAGATAAATTCCTTCCCCTTCCTGTGTTCCCTGCCTCATAGCCTTAGAGAAAGCTTTCCTGATGCCCTGTGCGATTATCCTGATTTCCTATTGTGACCTTGATTCCGTTCCTGACCTCGCTCTTGTACTGTCTGTGCTGCCTGTCCTGACCTTCTGCTACGTCTCTGACTCTGATTCCGTGCTGCCTGTCCTGAGCTTCTGCCACGTCCCTTATTCCAATCCTGTGCTGCCTGTCTCAACCTCCTGCCTGTTCCCGACCACAAGTTTGCCTGATGTATCTGTACTACGCCTTAGCTGCCACAGTGCACAAAGACGCACCTGCAGAACGACCTGGTAGCACCACACCACAACAAGTCCAACCCACTTTGCGGTGTGGCTCTGGTGAAAAGTAGGTACCACTTAGACTCCGGTCCCAGGTGTCGGCTTACGTCATCGTCCGTGGTGGTCCAGAGGATCCACTACCTCCAATCCTGACAATCAGTGTATGTGTTTGGTGGACTTCAGAGGTAACCCAGATTTGTGATAAAATATTGTTTTTGAAAAAAGGTGAATTTAAAGTAAATATTCCCGAACACTTCATGGTAAACCATTTTGTTAAATAAGAAATCCTGGTCATGGCTATAGTCCATGAGAGTCCAACATAGTCCACCACATAGCTGCATCTGAAACACAAGAAAAGATCAAACAAATGGTTCTCTAAAGCCAATTTTTTTCAGCTTCAGCCGAACCCCACCCAACCCTCCTCACTCTCCCGGGTCATGCTGAATATCGGCTCAATAATTTTCTAAAGGCTTTCTTCACATCGTTGTTCCTCAGACTGTAGATAAAAGGGTTTAACACAGGGGTAACAACTATATAAATGAGAGAAATATATTTCAGATATGGTGAGAAGCTTCTGGTCTGTCCAATGTATGTGGTCATAGTGGTCCCAAAAAACAGGAACACCACCGTGAGGTGGGAGGCGCAGGTGGAGAAGGCTTTAGCTCCACCCTGAGGAGAACGGATTTTAAATATAGATATAATGATACAAATATAAGATCCAACAATAAACACAGGGGGTGACAACAAAGTGAAAAATCCTACAACGACTATACTTATTTTATAGAAGGAGAGGTCACCACACGCCACCTCCAGGAGCAACAGAACCTCACAGTAAAAATGATTGAGCTTATTTTCTGCACAGAAGACAAGAGGCCGTGAGATGGTGGGAAATGACGAGAAAATTAAACTTCCCACCCACATAGAGACGGTGATGTATCTACACACCCTCCAACTCATAATGACGGTGTAACGTAGGGGGGAGCATATGGCGATGTACCGGTCATAGGCCATCACCGCCAGTAACATACACTCAATCCCTCCCAGAATGAGGCCAATGTTCATCTGTGTGATACACATGGTCACGGAAATTCTCCTTTTCTCTGATAGGACGTCAATGAGAAGTTTCGGAACAGAACAAGACGAGTAACATAGATCGAGAAAAGACAAATTACAGAGGAAATAGTACATAGGAGTGTGTAACTGAGGACTGACGATGACGGTGCAGATAAGAAACCCGTTACCTAAAATGGTCAAAATGTAAATGAGAAAAAACAAAATAAAAAGGAAAATACAAATCTGCAAATTCTGAGAAAAACCAATCAGGATAAATTCTGTGATCATCGTCTGATTTCCAAGTTCCATACTGAAGGTCCATAGATGGTGTTTGTGGTCTCACCGTTTTATCACAATCCAGGGTCGGGGAGGTCAGTTCAAAAATGTTTAGAGAAATTTAGTTCAATGCTGTTAGAAAAAATGTAAACGTTTCATTCTTGTTGGAATATAAATGAATTGCTAAAATGTTTTCATATAAAATATTTTTATTTGGAACAATCTTAATGGAAAGAAAAAAAGTGGTAAATTAAAATGTAAGAAAATGGATAATTTAATGTACAAATATTACGCACAACCTTCCACAAAGTGACAAAAATATGTTCCTGTTTTATCAGATTTTATTTCCTGTTCCTTTATCATGAATACAATGAGGAAGTGACTGAATTGCTGATCCAAAGAACGAAAAAATTCAGACAAAAACTATTATAACAATCATTGTGATTGACAGATAAATTCTAAAATCTAAAATATTTTTCTTCATTTTCTTATTTTGTTACATTGTAAAATTATTATTGATATTATTTTGATTAATAAGGGGGTTCACACATATTAAAATAGGGCCGTACCTATAATGTGTAGTGGAGTTTTCTGGAGATGAAGCCAAACGTGTTACTATTGGATCTATGTAACTCCGGGCTGAAGGCTTCTGCCAAATATCAGCAGCTCCACAGCAGGGAAGCTGAAGAGAAGGAACAGAGGAATCTAATGGGCAGGAGAATTTTTTTATTAGATTTAGTGTGTTGTTCTCTGGTCTAATTTAAGTGAGAACTTTATGTTACATTAAGAGATGTTACCAGATGTAATTTAGGAAGATCCAACTAAGGCCACATTCACACTTCTGTACGCTCGCCCGGGACGCAGCCAGTGAGCACACGGCAGGGGTGCAGGAGAAGAGGTGGGATGCACATTGCCGTGCGAATGAGGAAAGATAGAACAGGTTCTATGTTTATTCCGTGTACGGTTCTGTGCCCGTTCCGCCGCCGGGTGTCTATTGCCATCTATGGGGACGTATATACGGGCAGTGTGTATGAGCCCTAACAGACACTGACTCACAATTGTGTAGAACTAATGAATATATGACATGATCCTGATACATTCTGTCTTCTGCTTCTCCTTTTCTCCAGTCTTAATCTTTATGTGTTATTTATACAGTAAATCATTTCCCCTGGATTAACCATTACCTCCCCAGAGACTATTCTGCAGCAGATGTTGGGTTTCATTTACAGAAAAACATTGTAATTATTTGTTGAAACCTAATAATTTCTTAATTATAAATAATGAGATGTTTTCTTCATAGACCAACAAGATGTAACCATTTCTAGACTCATGTTTTTGGAGCATAGCTGTGTGTGGACATATACGTTCCCATAGACGCCTATGGCGGCGCTGGCACAGTCCATGTGGGGTCACCGTATCGTACACAGGGAAACGATAGAGCTTGCTCCATCTCTACCCATGTTAGCAAATGTGCGGCACCATTTCCTGCGGAGAGGGGAGGGGTGAGCAGTGTCCTCCTCCCGCGTGCCCACCAGTGGTTGCCCCAGGTCTATGGCCGGCCACGCACAACTCCATGTAAATGTAGCCTTAATCTGTAAATAATGTTTTTGATTCAATGTTCTTCTTACATTACAGCAAAGGTCAGAAAACACGCAAGAAGGGTCATTTTAGGGACCAGAAGGTAGAAATGTAGCGGCCATCATATGCCTCCCCCTGGTTATCACAGTACTTAGGACACAATCCCATTATATACCAGCGTGTAATGGTCTTTACCATCTGCTTTATCCAGTCCAGTTTCTCCACCTTCTCTCTTCCATCATTAATCATCCAGGACACAACCACAGGCATCCAGTCATTTACTTCTCTCCCAACTGATCACACACCTGGTTAATTTTTGGGGATCGGTCACTTCTTTAACCCTTTGTGGTTCCATTGACTTTAGGCAAAATATGTTTTTTCTCAATGATGGATACCTAATGACAAGTACTTTCCCCCAAAAAGATGCCCCTGCTTTATGCTCCCATTTTAGGTAATATTTTTTGCCTCTTCTTCTATTACTACAAGGCCTAGGTAAAAAATAGAGCAAAGCTGTCTGCCCAATGCCTCTTGCTGTATCTGGTGGGACATGGTGGGGGGGGGGCATGGATATACTCCACCCAATGGTTCTATTTTCCATTTTTAAAGTAAATCTACCACCTGGAATCTAGTTTTAGAAGTAGATCCAGGGGCAGGTTCCCCAATGCAGTGTGAAGCAGATGTTGTATTTGATGTATCTCAAAAAGGCCCCCTTTATGCCAAAAACATTCTTTACTAAGATGCTAATTTCCTGCAGGGGTTGCTGGGGCAACACTATAGCTCCCACAGGATTTGAGGGTTATGGGTATTACACGCCCCCAATAACCCTTGGAGTGACACCCCATTGTGTGTCTATGCTGACAGTGGACACATGCACACTGCCTACAGTTTTCCCATTGGCTTCGGAGGAGCTTTGACCATGTCAGCGCACACAGTGAGATAATAAAGCTGGTTGGAGGGGCACGAGGCACACATGCGGAGTGCCTCCCTGTCCCTGTGCTTCTCGAAAGACAAGGGAGGAAAGAGAAGCACGACCCATGCATGCCCCTGCCGTTGACTTCAGTATTTTGTTGTGCACCCTCACACATGCACAGCGTCTCCAGAGTCATTGGAGAAACTGGAGGTGGTGCGCATGCACGCCACTACCGCCAGATCCACTGTCAGCATGGGTTTACACGGGGGTGTCACTGCCGTAGCAACTGGGAGCATGTAGTACCCATAGCCCCTGGAGCCTGCAGGGGCTATTGTGACACCCCAGTAGCCCCTGCAGCAAATTAAAATAGTAATAAAGAGCAATTTTTGCAATAATGGAGACTATATCTAGAGATATCAAAAACAACATCTGCTTCATGTTACATTGGGAAATCTTCCCCCGGATCAACTTCTATAGGGTCTTTAAAGGGTTTTTATGCAATATGAGACTTTTTGAAAAGAAAATCTCAGACAGATGACAGAAAATAGACCACTAGAGCATTTGTTGAATGGCCAAAGGCACGTTAAGGAATATGATGGGCACCGAAGCTCCATAAATACACATTATACTGCTCCAAGGAACCGCCTAATGATAAATTACCCCAATGTCTTTATGAATGGCAGCCAGCCTGCACCCAGCTTTCTCAAGGTCCTGATTTTTATAATTGTTATTTCAGCCAATCCACTCAGCTCCGGGATTTAACAAGATATGTTTCTGAATCATTGCAGCTGCATTATTCTCCAGGTATGTTTGCTTCATAGTTCATGAAATCAAATGGTAGATTTCCTTTAAGGAAATTTACTGTGACATTCTATATAACCTAATTTTATAAATAAAGTTTAAAAATAACTATGTTAAATTTATGATGACTATGAATAAAACATTGATAACATTTGAAAATATATTTGAATTTAATGTATTTTTTAAAAAATGTTACGTCAAATGGAATGATAGCTCAGTGTTCATGAAAGATTTCCGTAGTTATTACAGTAACGTCTGGCGCTCAAAGTCGTGAAAGAATGAACTGCAGTTAACATTAGTGTTATATACTACATTGACATGAAAAGGAAATAGTAGACACAATGGGGCTCATGTATCATTAGTCTAGGAGTGTGAACCTGCATAATGTTCCCTGCTTTTCTTCTGGTCAGATGTGTCTTAGTGTTTTTTACATGTGGCATTTTAGGAGTTAAAGTCCAACCGTAAAGTATAAAATAATGCATTTTCTACTTTATTCTAAATATCTATCTGCTAGCAGAGGTTTTACCTTGTCCCCCCTCAGGCTAATCTCCATTTACCATGCTGTCTGGTAGAGATAACAGAAGGCTTGTTGGGAGTGGTTGTAGCAGAGGAGTGCAAGAAAACTGGACCTTGAGTGATGTCACAAGCATGTGAATTATCACATGCTTCAGGTCGTCCAATGACAAACATGGTGTCCTGATTCATGTGAAAGTCCTTAGTGTCCTGGTGAAGAACCTTGAGTGATGTCACAAGCATGTGACCCATCATATGCTACAATTCGACCAATTACAAACATGCTGTCGTGTTTCATATGAGTGCCCTTAATTCTCTGGCCTTAGTGCCCTAAGCTGATGTCACAACCAGGAAGTGCCGCCCACTTCAGAAAAAGGTGAATCTCATTTAATAAGAAATGGTGAAAGATATTTCAGGCTATGTGATAAATGTGACCAGGGGGAGGGGAGGCCTGCTAGTATGCAAATTCACCACATTCCCCCAGACTCAGCTAATTGGCCTAATTGAGCTAGGTTGTGTACGTTCACTCAGCATGTGTCCAGACTTCAATAGAACTCTGCAGACAGATTGACTCCAGGCATCCCCCTCCACTCTATACAGACAAAGGGCCGTAAACTCCAAAACCCCAAAATTGAAAGGGACAGTTATGAAGTTGTGGCCCATCTCTCCAGAAGAACAAATACATTTCTGGATTGGGTATTTTCTATAGATCATAATAATTCAATTTCTGGCGCTCTAGGATACTCTGTTCCAGATATATCAATATCTCTGGGTAGGACCATAGCCAAAGCGTTAGGTTTGGTATCAATGCGATCCAGGGATTCACCCGGATCCAATGATACCAGAACTATGACCCTACGACTTCCCCTTGAGAAGCTATGGCTTCTACAGGGCTTTGGTTGTAGTGGATCTTAAGACCAATTCAGCACTAGACACAGGCAGAGTGCAATTACAGTAAGGTGTGAGGTACATCAAGTGGCAGTTCTTTGTTAGTTACCAACAGCTGTGAGAATGGCCAGTTGGAACAAAGGGAGAAAGAGTGCTGCCACAGCTGTGGACATTACAGAGGACGATGCAGTACTGCAGTTGAACCAGGAGGAGGTAGGAGGCGCTATTGTTCAAAGCAAGGGAGAGCTCTGCCCAGACTCCCCAAGGAGCCAGTCGCCAATGGTCAGTCCCACATTGGACCGCCCACTGCCCACCCACCCACATGGTCTGATGGGCTCGGTGGCCATCTTGCAAGCTGCCTTGGCCAGTTTACAGGCGGGCAACCATGCTGCATACGAGACCCTCATGGCTGCTGCAGAATGACGAGAGCAAGCAGAGGCTGCAGAGCAGCGAGAGCAAATGGAAGCACAGGCTGCAGAAAGGCAACGGGAACGTGAACACCAGATGCAGATGCTCCAGCTACAGCAGTCTGCTCCTGCTTGTACAGTGCTGCTGGAGAACAATGTTCCAAAGCTGTGGACTGAGGATTTTCCCCTGCTGGATAAAGGTACAGCAGACCGTCCTGTGAGTGTTCTGCTGGGAACAGTCTTGGGCCGACTAGTGTCACAGTATGTGACCCCAGAATCATCAAGGACTGATCGCTCAGGAATGTGGGGGTGGATAGGGTCATGGGTCCCACTTTGCTCTTGGGTGAGGAGACCATCAAAGCAGAGGGTCAGGCTACTTTGGGGAGTGGCCTGTCAGCCTCTGGATACCTGTTGTCCTCTGATACTCCTAGTATAGGGAGAGAGGGGGGGGTGCACATATGCGGGGGAAAAGCTTGCAGAGGAGGATGGAAAAATACCGGGACTAGTGAAGTGTCCAGGACTCTGTGCAGGGCTTATCCCCAACCGGACTGTCTCAGGACCGAGCCTGTCCGTCTGCCTTGGCAAATGGGTCAGAGGTGGAGAGGAAGTGGACGCTACAAACGGTCACAGTGATCATCGTTGTCGGGACGCGCGATTGGAGCGTTGTAGCCCATCGGGGGCTCGACGACTTCCTCCCTTCTGATCAAGTGGCTGCCAGGTCAGATGGAAGCCAGGAGACGGATCCGGGGGAGTTGGCAGAAGATGAGGGGGTTTCTTCTACTCTCACCATGTCGAGTCAGTGGTCTCAGGTAGGAGGGCCTGTCAGCAAGGACGGGAAAGTGCCAGAAGAGTTAAGTCTTTATGGCAAGGACTCGCTATATGGCCCATCCCCAACTGGAATGTAACAGGACCAGGTCAATCTGTCTGCCTTGGAGACAGGGTCGGAAACGGAGATGAAGCAGATGCTACATACGGGCATGGCGACCATCGCTGCGGTGGCGTGGAGGTGTAGCCTTGAGGCCCCTCGGGGGTCCACTACCTACCTCCCTTCTGACCAAGTGCCAAGTCAGACAGAGGCCAGGAGATAGATCCTGGGAAGCCAGCAGAAGATGGGACAGTCACGCCAATTCTTGCCACGTCCAGCCAGGAGTTTCCGGCAGCATTAGATGCTTGCCTGAAAATTCAGGAGAAACAAGTGGAATAGTTCCCCTTGGACACCAACTCCAAGCCAGCCTGGGACCAAGAGTGACTGTAACAGAGGACAATTTAGCAGGGTATACCAGAAGTATGGACCAGTGACCCACAGGTAATGGTACTCTGTCCAGTTTGGGCAGAGGAATCCATTGCGGATGTGGCGGCTTGCCAGAAGCTCCAGGTGGACCAAAGGCCCCAGCCGTGGGCAGCCCTTCACCCCTTCGGGGAGTTGCTCAGCAACCAACCAGGGAGGCAGTCCATCACATGGACCCCGGGGACCAAACACCATCCCAGTTTTCAGCATACTGGGTCCCTCCTAAAGTGCAACAGCACCACAGGTGGGTGTCTGACGAGATGCTGAAGCTGGGTATCTCTCAGGCATAGAGAGGTAGTGAGTGGGTACATGGGGAAACACAAAGGTGTTACCCCCAAGCGACCTCTATAGGAGGGAGGTGTGATTAATTTGACCAGGAGGAGGGGAGGCCTGCTAGTACGCAAATTCACCACCTTCCCCCAGCCTCGGCTAATTGGCCTAATTGAGCTAGGTTGTGGACGTTCACTCAGCATGTGTCCGTACTTCAATAGAACTCCCCCCACTCTATACTCCAAAACCCCTAAATTGAAAGGGACAGTTATGGTCCATCTCAACAGATGAACAAATACATTTCTGGATTGGGTATTTTCTAGAGATCATAATAATTACATTTCTGGCACTCTAGGATACTCTGTTCCAGAGACATCAATATCTCTGGAACTGGTATCAATGCAATCCAGGGATTCACCGGGATCCAATGATACCAGAACCATGACCCTATGACTTTCCCTTGAGAAGCTATGGCTTCTCCAGGGCTCTGGTTGTAGTACCAGGTAGGAGGGACCCATGACTCCTCCTGTTGGGTTGGCAGAGGTGTGTCCCCACCTGATATATTCTCAGAGGCAGCATTGTCTTTCACCTGGGGGAAATCTTACCATCAACAAGCACAGGGAGGATCTTGACTATCCATCCCCTTTAGGGCCACACACAAAATTAACTAACTTGCTGAACTGCTGTAATTTGTAGTGCTACCTTGTATTTTGTACTCCGTGTAACCATATATATATAAACTGTATATATTGTTTTGTCTAGTGTGGCCTTAAGGCAATTAAATATAAAATTTAACCTGCATTGCTCGTTTATCTCGATCACGAATCCCTAAGTCTGAGTCTCGCATATACATGCTACCGGGTTGGTTCCTCACCCTATATAAAATTAAATAAATATAAAATGAATATTAAATTAAAGGAGAACTGGTGGCAGTTCAGGGCTGATAATATTCTGTCTCGCTGAGGCTAGTGAGAGGGATCTTACAGCCATTCAGGGTTGTGATTTGCTGTTGTGCCATATCCGGAGGTTGTGTGGACAACATTAAATCACTTCCTGTGCCTGTGCATTCTAGGAGTGTCTATAAAAGGATAACTTAGTGACCTTGCGTACCCTTCAGGGATCCGGAACGTTGCGGTTTCCTTTACAGGCTATATCTCAGGCTAGGAGAAAAACAACAGCACTACACAGGTATCGTTGCAATTGTTGTCAAAGGCTCTCTTCAACTGTGCCAAAATAATTTTTTGTCACTAACGTTACATTTACGCTTTATGCTTCTTTTTTTAATTAAAAAAAACAAAAAACAATAACCCCTAATCTATTCATTACACTTGTTGTTGGCTGGAGCCCATTTTCAAAAAAAGGGTTTTAGAGAAATCCCCCCAGATTCTACATGAGTTGGGGGGGGGGGGGGCATTTACGTGTAGACCCAATAAAGTCATCACATTAGAAAGACATGATGCCTCAGATTGGTCACATGGGGACACCGTGCAGCAGGAGGCTTGTAGCTTTTGTCAAGGCCCAACATTGTTTGCTTATATAAAGAAGGTTTCAGTGAAAAAGGTCACAGAAACAAAGGTCATTGTAGTGGTTTGAGAGACAGGGAGACTCAAAATAAATTATTTAACGATAAATGTTGTGTTATAACATCAATTGCCCTCAAGTGTTCTGTGTCTGCCCACTCTAAAGCCTCTTGGCTGCATGCACCCTCTCCCTGTTTAATTTTGAGAGAGTAACAGCACTATGTAATCAATGAAACGGTTATCTGGTGCAGCCGGTATGTGTCGTTAGATGGTTCCCCGCAACCAAAATTTTTTGAAGGGCCTCTTTTACTTCCTTATTCCTCAGGCTATAGATAAAAGGATTTAATAAAGGAGTAAAAACGGTAAATAAATAAGGGTAATATATTTAAGATTAGTTACAGAACTGCTTCCTGATGCCATGTACATGTTCAGACTTGTCCCAAAAAACATCAATACCACAACGAGGTGGGAGGCGCAGGTGGAGAAGGCTTTAGATCGACCACTGGATGAGTGGATTTTTAATATTGACATAATAATACAAATATAAGAGACCAGAATGAAAAGCGGTGATGATAAAAGTGTAAATGTACAAACAACTAGTATAGTTATCTTATAGAACGAGAGGTCACCACAGGCCACCTCCAGAAGGGCCAGAATCTCACAGGCGAAATGGTTCAATGTGTTATCTTTACAAAATACAAGAGGTCTGTACACAGTGGGAACAATCGTCACAATGAAAATTCCAATATACATAGTGACGGTGATGTATCTACACACCCTCCAGCTCATAATCACGGTGTAACGTAAGGGGAAGCATATGGCGATGTACCGGTCATAGGCCATCACCGCCAGCAGGACGCATTCTGTCCCTCCTAGAAATTGACCTATGTTCATCTGTATGAGGCAGCCAATGACCGAGATCCTTCTAATAACAACTTTGGTACAGAACACGATGAGAAACACAAATCCAAAATAGACAAGTTACAGAGGAAATAATACATAGGTGTATGTAACCTGGGACTGACGATGATGGTGAAGATTAGAAAGATGTTCCCCAAAATGATAAGTATATAAATAATAAGAAACATGAGGAAAAGTACAACACAGATCTGCAAATTCCAAGAAAACCCAACCAGGATGAAATCAGTAATGAGAGTTTGATTGGTGCTTTCCATGATATAGTTGTAAAAAAATTGGCCACAACCCTGTGATATATAAAAAAAGGTGATTAGAATTGTAAATATCTATTTCTATGACATGTATACAGACCAGTCATGTCTGAAGATATACAGGCACTGGTGTACAAGACTTGATAAAGTCACAATCCTTACTGTGCCAACATCAACCCAAGTGGGTGTAGAGAAGGCTGTGCCATGCTGGAGAGTGGGTGGGCACATGGCAGGGGTGCCCCACCACACCAGGCACAGGTTATAGAGCAATTGTACGTCAGAGCCTGGAGTAGAATTGTCCAGCCGCTTGGTTGGCCACCGGATATTTTAAGAGGCTGACTTGACTGGCGGGGTAGGATTAGCATCAAGTCTGGATCACAATGGGGGTAATTTATTAAGACTGATGTTTTAGGGAATATTGGACCACAAGACCAGTTTGGAACTGTCAGAGGTTCTTGCTCTAGTCTCCACTGATGGAGACTAAAATTAATGTGGTGAGAGCGGCATTCACACCGCGCCTCACCCACCGCCTGCTCTGTCCTGCACCCGGTCTACGTGGGTCGTAGAAACCTAAGAAGCGGCAGGGAGGGGGAGATTTACCATGACTTCTCCACTAGAAAACTGGCAGAGAAGCCATGGTAAATCTGGGCCAATCGAGTGTATAGGCCTTTGTCATCTCCAAAATACTCTGCCTGTTACTGTGTGTGCAATCCATAGATAAAGCTTGACTGCTGCTACAAGATTATGTTCCGACGGAGTGCAAAGTATTTGAATTCAAGCAGCATGCAACATTGCTTCATCATTTGAAATCAGAGCTCTATAGATGATCTTAATATGGGCAGAATGGGCGGCCGCCCAGTGTCTCTGGCTCTGAGGGGGGCGCATGGCCGAACATACCTCCACATTGAAAATCAGTCCATCCTCCATTATATAAATCAGTGACTGGCCAGCAGCAGCCCCATCTTGTGTGAGAGTCCTTCTGGTGTAAGCACTGGACACATGGGCGTCTGGACTATGTGATCCAGTACAGGGTGCCAAGGTCTTTTTTTTTTTACCCTAAATTTCTTCCTGCCTTTATCATCTGTATGAACAAATACCTATATAGCTGGTTACTTCTACCTGTTACTCCTCCGGCCCTCCTGTTTTCTGCAGCATCAGGATGTTGTGTGCAGCCACCTACATAGAACGTCCTACCCCTGGTATCTACTTCCTAGCTGTGAGGGAATTTGAAGGAGCTTCTTCCAGCCTCAGAGCAGTTAGAAAATGGAAGCTTCATCCTAGTCTCCCGCCCCAACATTCAGCACAAACAACAGACAGGCAGAGGGAAGGTAACATGACAAGCACCCAAATCACGACCTCCGCAGCTGGGAAGGGGGAATAGTGGTCGGACTATTGTTGATTGAACATCGGCAGTGAGTTATCTTACTGTAAGGGTGGGGACCTAACACCATCAGGGGTTGAAGGATAATAGAGGTAAATGGAAGCCACTTACCACCATTTTCCATAGAGATGAAGGCACAGAATGTTCCCTTTTCTCATACTATCATTACTTCAAACAGAAACAATTATGTAGCAACCGAAATTAACTTTACAGAAGTAGGTGCGGCGGAACCTTATGTACATGCAAGTCTATGGAAAATGTTGGTAAGCGGAGGGGCTCCCATTTACTGCCCGTCTATGTTATTCTCCATAATATTCTATTGGATGGTCGGCCCTCAGCCTGGTACTACCTTGTTCACGTGGATGGGTCCAATACCTTGGGGGCGAAAAAGAGGATACTGGATATCTATGTCACACAAGTATGTGGTTAGTAGATGTTGTTAATGGAAACGATAATACCATATCTACATCTGTGAATATTCATGTTCTGTGTCTAGAAATAAAGACAATGCATGAATATACAACATCCCACAATCGACTCCATAAAACTAATATTATGCTAAAAGAACTGCCTCAACATCTTCATATAAGACAGTCAAAAAGCCAAACGTGCCATAACTCTACACTTGTTTCCATCTCACAAATGTGTAGTTTTTGTGTAAAGGTTAGGCGTGCAGACATGAAATATGACGAATTGTCTTACCGTGATTCAGACAAACCCCAAAGTTCCATGCACATCAATGGGGGGAATCACAAGTTGGGTGGAGAACGTGAGGCTAATCTGCCCCTACCTAATCCCCACTAATTTGACAAGGGCAGTACCATAACAGACCTTATTCTTCTATTGCTCCCTTTTGTTTCCATCTCCCTACATCTTACAAAGATTCCTCGGTGGGAATTGGTGTGGGAGTAACTAAGAAAATAAAACAAGAATAAGAGGGGATAATAAGAAATCTAGTATCAGATACATACTGTATTATGCCACATCTCATGGTCATCCTTCCATTTACTAACCTTTCTACTCAACAAGATCCAACCGGTCCTATATTCATGTTCTCTCGGCCAGTGTGGGAATGGTAGTTTGTTCTTCCGTGTAGACCTGGAAGTTGGTAACATGTGTCCATCAACGGAAGTTAGCCTAGCTTTTAAAGATGAGTACAAGTGCTCCTTTCTTTAGACCCTCCTTCCATGGCACGCTCCCCGGGTTCCCCCTGGTGTATTCCCCCCCCCCCCCTCTGCCTCGTCAATAGCTTACTGGCTTCGACTTCTGGGTTTACACCTTCACTGTGCGCATGCTTTGGGGATCATTCTATAGAAGTGTCTCGCAGACGACCTAATGTAATCTAAGGTGCCGGGTCGGCGCCACACTATTCTAGCATCGCTGTAGTCTGTAGTGAGTGTATAAGGACAAATTAATCCTCAGCATTCATTTCCATGATCTATATCCCCGATCAGGATGTGCAGAGGAAACTTTTAGCTACCAAAGGATCTTTGGTTGGTTCGTCTATATTACTATTAGATGTTACCGGGACCTTCACCTGGATGGATAATATCCGGCCAAAGTATTTTCTTGCATGATTGATTAAAAAGAGATGCGCAATTTTCCTGAGGTTAATTTAATTGTCATAACTTATAACCCTGATGTGTATTAGGTATCACTAGTTATCTTTAGCTCTGGTTCTGACACTTCTCATCGTGCCAAGAGATTTATACCTTATTCTTACAGAAGAGGGTCTTAGGGTAAAAGTCCTTTTGGAGATTGTGTTCCCATATGGAGAATCCACTTTGCCTCATGTTGGAGCAATTTTTTATCCCAATCTCCTCCGCTTTCGGGGTAGTGGATAATATCCAGGAATCTCATTACTGACGGATCACCACCGGGATAAACCTCTACTGATTTATCCTTTCTGTAGGTGATATCATTAATGTGTTCTCCTATTCTCCTCTGAAATTCCCTGAAGGTAAGTCCTTCCTGTCACATTACTAACAAATGTTTTTCCTGTTGGTAAATATGGACACACCACACATCCCCCACATTTGTAGGAACATTTCATTCTCCGATCCTGGGGGTCTGTCTTCCAGGGACCTCCCTTTCTGAAGTGTGATAAAGGGTCTTTACCCTATCGTACCCTTTAGATCTTGATCCATCTGTACATCTGGGGGTGAATGTTTTAGGTGGCTTGAGTTTAGGGTTTAGAGTTTAGGCTGTTTGTTTTTCTTGATTATACGGTTGAAAAAAGACACTTGTTCATCAAGTTCAACCAAGGAAGGGAAGGGATTGGATGAGGAAGGGATTTAGGGGAAACAATCCTATATAACATAACCATCAATGTTATTTTATTTAGGTGTAAAAAAAAATCTGCACTTTTGTGAGCTAGGGTGAGGGTGCAATGTTTTCCTTCCTCTGCATTAGCTGATTTTGGAAATGTAAATGGTAGAAGTTGATGGCATATGTAACTACCCAAGAACACTCAACTTACAGATGACCCCTAGTTACAAACGGACCTCTGGATGTTGGTAATTACTGTACTTTAGCCCTAGGCTACAATAATCAGCTATAATAGTTATCAGAGGTGTCTGTAATAAAGATTTATTGTTAATTCTGGTTCTTATGACAACCCAACATTTTTTAAATCCCATTGTCACAGAGACCAAAAAAACATTTGGCTGGGGTTACAATTATAAAGTATACAGTTCCGACTTACATACAAATTCAACTTAAGAACAAACCTACAGAACCTTTCTTGTACTGCCTGTATATACAGTAATTACACATGGAATCTCTTCAAAACAAATAAAAACTTACATTAAAAACCTTAATACCAAATAGCTTTTAATGTTTTTCATATTAATGTAAATGTCTGTATAATGAGAGGAATGAAATGATAATGTATTTACTGCAAAATTTAAAAAAACTATCATAAATATCAGGATCCCTTAGAAACATTCTGTAGCAAAAGATCATGACTCCAGTAAGAGCCTGACATATAATACATGCACTGCCAGCGTGGCCTGTCCTCCGCGTCTACCTCCCCCCGGCAACATGGAAGGGTCTTTTATAGGGTTTTTTCCTTCCTGTTCATACATAGATAATAGATAAGTGTGGGTGTAATTTCCCCCCGGTAAAGGGTCCTGTGTCTCCAGGTGGAATTGACAAAGCCTCCAAAGACACAATGTTCTGCATTTCTCCATTAACCCCTTAAGGACCAGGCCCTTTTTCGTTTTTGCGTCTTTATTTTTCACACCCCACCTTCAAAAATCTATAACTTTTTTATTTTTCCATGTATAGAGCTGTGTGATGGCTTGTTTTCTGCGTAACAAATTGCACTTCATAGTGATGGCATTTAATTGTCTATGCCATATACTGGGAAGCGGGAAAAAAATTCTGAATGCAGTGAAAATGGTGAAAAACTGCATTTGCGCCGTTTTCTTGTGGGCGTGGATTTTACGTCTTTCACTGTGCACTCACAATGACATGTCTAATTTATTCATTGGGTCAATACGATCACATGGATACCAAATTTGTATAGGTTGTATAATGTTTTCATACATTTACAAAAATTAAAACCTCCTGTACAAAAAAAAAATCTTCATTTTGCCGTCTTCTTGCGCTAATAACTTTTTCATACTTTGGTGTATGGAGCTGTGGGTGGTGTCATTTTTTGCGACTTTTGATGACCTTTTCAATGCTTTTATTTTTAGAATTGTACGACCTTTTGATCACTTTTTATTTATTTTTTTATATTTTTCAAAATGGCAAAAAAATGCCATTTGCCACTTTGGGCACTATTTTCCTTTACGGGGTTAAATGCAGTAAAAAAAACATTCTTATATTTTGATAGATCGGGCATTTTCGGACACGGTGACACCTAATGTGTTTAAGATTTTTACTGTTTATTTATATTTATATCAGTTCTAGGGAAAGGGGGGGATTTGAATTTTTAGGTTTTTTTAATATAATTTTTTATTTTTTATTTTTTTTTTATTAAAATTTTTTACTATTTTTCAGACTCCCTAGGGTACTTTAACCCTAGGTTGTCTGATTGATCCTACCATATACTGCCATACTACAGTATGGCAGTATATGGGGATTTTGCACACCATCTATTACAATGTGCAGATCGCACATTGTAATAGATGGCCTAAAACATGATAGGCTCGGATCACTGTGTGATCCGAGGCTGTCATGGCAACGGATCCCCGCTCCCCGATGACGTCACGTTAATGCAGCTTTGCCGGCGGCAATGAAAGGGTTAACACCCGCGATCGGTACAAGCACCGATCGCGGGTGTTAGCGACGGGTGCTTGCTTCATTGTGAAGCAAGCACCCAGCATGTATGAAGAGGGCTCAGCCCGTGAACCCTCTTCATACTACCCCATGCGCAATAAAACGTACAGGTACGTCTTATTGCGCTATGGGGTTAATGAAGGACATATTTATCTCTAGATACAATTAGAAAAATATACTTTGAATTATGTATTATCATTAAACATTGCTGTCAGGATCGAAGATAGTGGATCCTCTGGACCACCGCGGACAATGACACAAGCCAATACCTGGGACTGGAGTCTTAGTGGCACCCGGTCTTCACCAGAGCCCGCCGCAAAGCAGGATGGTATTGCTGTGGCATGGTACCACCAGTACATTCCAGAGGCGTGACTTGTCCGTGGTGGCAGCCGAGGACGAGATACAGGAACGGCAGGCAATCTCGTAGTTGGGGACAGACAGGAGGTCAGGACTGGCAGCATGGGATCAGAGTCGGGGGCGTAGCAACAGGTCAAGGCAAGCAGCAAACTAGCGTAGTCAGGAACGGAACCGGGGTCACAAAGGGAAATCACAATAACAGCGCAGGGCATCAGCTTTCTCTAAGGCACAAGACACGAAGATCCGGGGGGAAAATGCTGGGAGAGGCTGGCTTAAATTTGTTTCCTGGAAATGACCAGCACCAATCAGTGGTGCAATGGCCTTTTAAAGCATGTCGGCATACGTGCGCCCTAGGAAGTGGGAACGCATACAGGTAATGTATGGAGGGGAGCCGGGGGCTGCAGGGGTACCCGCACAGTAAGGGGCATGGGTGCTCCCACGACCTGAGTCATGGGCGCACCTATGACAGGACTCTCCCACTTTGGCCTCCCCTCTTCTTTGTTTGGGGGAACCTTTGAAAGAGGCCACAGACCAGAATGTTATTCTCAGGCTCCCAAGATATCTCCTAAGGCTCGGACCCCTTTCATTCAACAAGGAGGAACCACTTACCTCTCACTGTTTGCATATCCAAGAACTCCTCTACCTCGAAGAGATTGGTGGAATCAGCCACTGGAGCAGAAAGTGCCACTTGCTGAGACTAGTGGTTCAGGATCACTGGCTTCAAGAGAGAGACGTGGAAGGAGTTCAGGATTCGCATGGAGGGAGGAAGTTTTTATGCCACAGGGTATATGCACCTCACCGCCTTGAAAGGCCCCAGAAAACGTGGTCCAAGCTTGTAGCTGGGGATTTTCAGCTGAACGTATCCAGACGAAAGCAACACCCTGTCACCCAGAGAGAAGACTGGAGGAGGCCTTGGTCTTTTCCCAGATAGACTTTAGGTACAGAACAAATCTTCCACCGCAAGAACATCCGAGGGAACTGCCAGAGTAAGAGACAGGCATGGAATTCGTCTGTAAACAATAAAGAACAGGGCTGCACCAGCAGACTCCGAGTCCAGGGAGGTATAGGAGAACTCTTCCCATGGCAACAAAGTGGACCAGTCGTCCTGACGGGCAGCGACAAAATGACAAAGGTAAAAGCCCAGAGTTTGGTTACCTCTCTCTACCTGTCCATTAGACTGCAAATGGTAAGAATTAGAGAAGTCCAATTTCACCTGCAGCTGATTACATAGGGATCGCCAGAAGCGGGAGACAAACTGGACCCCTCGGTCTGAAATTATGTGCGATGGAAGTCCATGTAGCCGAAAGATGTGGGTGAAGAACTGTCTGGCAAGGCAAGGAGCAGATGGCAGATAAGACAGTGGGACAAAATGGGACATCTTTGAGAACCGGTCGGTTACCACCCAAATGACGGTATTTCCAGAGGAAGGTGGAAGGTCTGTGACAAAGTCCAAGGCCACGTGAGTCCACAGGCAGCTGGGTATCGGTAGCAGCATCAGGAGACCAGTGGGTTTGTGGTGTGATGGCTTATTATGAGCACAGGAGGTGCAGGAACCCACAAAATCCTGTATGTCTTGGACCAGATCTGGCCACCAATAGTAATGGGAAATGAAGGCTACAGAGCAATGCACCCCAGGATGCCCAGCCAGTCAAGAGCAATGCCCCCAAGTCAGAATATTCTTCCGAAGGGCAGGTCGGACATAAGTCTTGCCCGGCGGGAGCTGCCGGAAGTCCACTGGAGCGGCCACAACCAGCCATTCAGGAAGATGATATGCTGAGGAGCCAGTTCTTCCCCAATAACATCCAAGACACGAGAGAGGGCATTAGCCTTGCTGCTCTTCTCAGCCGGATGGAAATGAATGAGGAAATTGAATCGGGAGAAGAAGAGTGGCCAGAGAGCTTGATGAGCTTCCTGCAGGGGGCTAATACCGTCCCCTGTGGGGCTCCTACGTTACTCACAGCCACCTCCGACCTGCAGATTTTCAGAAGAATGGATGCGAGTGCTTTATGGGAAAGGCATTCGGATGACACCGCAATTGTTGGGTACATACATCAGGGTGATCTGGAGAAATACAGGCGACTGTAAATTCATTTGTGACATGGTGTAAAGTGAATGGATTACAATTATATTTAACAAAAACAAAAGAAAAGATGGTTAAGAAAGCGAGCACAATTGTGGGTGCTCCATTGGAAAAGCGGGAGACAGTTCTGTGTTCAAGAATGTTGACCAAAATGGATTCAATTTTAAGTAATATATCCAACCCCCTGCACTCTATTCTTAATGGGCGGAGTAGCACTTTTTGTGACAGCTTCTCCAACTCAAATGTAGGACCAACAGATTTAAACTCTCTTTTATCCCCTCTGTGATTGTCCTAGCCAACACGAAGGGAGTTCCTGAGTGAAAATTTTTAATATATGTAATATATCTTTTTAATTAAATATTTAAATACTTGTATTTGTAAGTGTGTATGAATCTGTGGTTGTATTTTTCTATGTAACGACATGGCGGTTTTCAGTAACACTAATAATTTCCCCTATGGGGAAAATAAAGTTATTATTCTTATTCCTTAATCAATACCAGCTCTCAAGTGACCACCATCCACAGTGCTACCTAAGAGAAATGCCAAAGAGGAGCATGCCTGTTACAGCCTCCAAAGGCTGAACATCATTGCTACTAATGGGAACACTGTACCTATCTGCGGCTACTGATAGCCCACACTAATCATCAGAGATAAAGAATTATCCAGACAAGGCGTAGTGGTAATGTAACTTCCTGAAGACTGTAACTTTTCCTTGGTGTTGGGTACCAATGTCCCCCACCACTGCTACCTTGAAGTGCTGAAGGCTCTCCAGAACTCCATACCGACAATGCCCAGTGATTCTAGGAAGGTGATTCAAATGACCATGAAAGTCCAGAAACGGAGAAATTTGCAGAGTCTGGATCAAATATCCTCCACCTGTCTGCCTTCAACCTGGGACTGAGACACTAGTATAGTGCTGAACCTGCATGGGTTTTCAAGGTCAAGACTACCAGGCCATGGTAAAGCCTCTACCAGCTGATGAAGACTTAGCCATTTTGGCAGTCAGGAGCCTAGTCACGGTATCTGGAGGACAAGTGCTAAATCCGATTGCTAAATATGAGAGACTCCCCAGTAGATCTGAGAAGATACCAAGAAGTGGCGACTTTCTTCAGCATCCACCCTGAAGATATAGTGGAAACTTCCCCATCTGCCTCCCAACAGTTGGAGGTTAACCAAAGTACTGAAGGTGAGCCTACCGTGCAATCCTGGTGGTTTGAGCTCAATATTGGAGACAACAATATCACTCCTGCGGACCAAGTGCAAGGTATCCTTGATTGTCATCCTGGTCATCATGCAGCATGACCAAGCCCTCAGCAAACACCCGCTGGACTTTGGGCAGACTACCATGATCCAGCATACCATCCATACTGGCTCCCATAATCCTATCAAAGAGAGGTATCAGCCAATTCCTCCAGCCTGTTACCAAGAGGTAAAGAAGCTGCTACATGAGATGAAGACAGCCAGGAGAGCCACAGCCCGTAGGCTGCCCCGCTGGTCCTTGTGAAGAAGAAGGATGGAACTCTAAGCTTCTGTGTTCACCAACAAGGACACCTATCCGCTGCCTCGAATTGAGGAATCCCTCACAGCCTAAGGGTCAGATATCTTCTTTTCCAATGGGCCTGTTCGAGTTCAACAATATACCCTTCTGCCTATGCAATGCCCCGGGCACATTTCAGTAGTTAATGGAGAGATGTTTGAGACATCAAAACTTCAATACCGCCCTACTATACTTGGACAATATCCGCATATATCACCTCCAACATCTGACCGAAGTCTTACAAATCCTGACCTGGCATAGGCAGAAGGTTAAGCCATCCAAGTGCCATCTGTTACAGCCTAGTGTAAAGTACCTAGGACCATCGACTGTACCGCAGAAAGGGAAGCGGCGTTCCAGATGCTGAAGCAAAGGCTGACTGAGCCACCGGTGCTAGGATATCCAGATTACAATCTGCCCTTTATACTCTACACTGATGCCAGAAAAGAGGGCCTTTGGGCTGTACTATCCCAGCTCCAAAATGGAACTGAAAGAGCCATGGCCTACGCCAGCTGTTCCCTCAGAGAACTGGAGCAGAATGACCAGAATTACAGCTCATTCAAGTTGGAGTTGTAATTCAAAGACTATCTAATGGCTTCCTTCTTCTCCCTTTTCACAGACAATAACCCCTTGGAGCATCTGAACACCGCCCAGTTAGGGGCACTGGAACAGCAGTGGGCCTCCAGGCTAGCCAATTTCAACTTCACCATCAAGTACCGGGCCGGAAAAACCGACGACAATGCCGATGCTCTGTCCCATCTCCCTGACCAGTGGACTTGGACCCTCCATGGATGCTCAGTGGGAAGACTTTGAGATACCTGTGTTCTATGCCAAGAGAGTCTATCCCCAGCCCTCTGAAGCACCTGCTCCACAACAAGGAGAGTCTGAGTCACTCATAGAGAAGGACCTCTGGTTGAGTCTTCAGGCCGATAGCTGTGCCATAGGAGAATTGATGGACTATCTTTTTAATGGGCAAGTGCCTGAAAGAATCCATCGGCGCAGGGCTGACAGAGAATTGTCCCAACTGTGGCACCAGATGAAGTATGCATCAGGGCCTGCTAAAGAGAAGAACTCTGGATCCCATCACCTATGACCAGCTTTATCAGATCGTGATCCCCAGGAGGAATGCCAAGACAGTAATGGATATGTACCATGAGCAGTCTGGACACTACCCTCCGGAAGCGGTTCTACTGGGTGCACATGAAACCAGACATCGAGGCCTGGTGTTGGGAGTGCCCAGCCTGTGCCATCGCTCGGGGAGAGCAACATAATCAAAGGGACCCTATACATACATCCCTTTGGAGATTGTGGCCCTAGAACACGTGAAGTTGATCCGGTCATGTATATGCAATGACTATCATCTACAATTATTTTCCCTGAAGTCTAAGAGATTTTAAGAGGAAACCGTCCAATACTCTGGGTACACAAGAACTGACTGAAGAGATGTCTTCACTCCTTCACCCCTGTGTCAATGCCTCTGATCCCAGCACCCAGTACAAGAGACCCTCTGTGTTTTGTTGACATTGTGACTTTAGCTCAGTTTTTTGTGATTGTCTCTACCCCAGTGAGATCTACTCAGGAGAGGCCACCATCCCTGCAGAAGTCCGCAATACTGCTGCCCCTGAAGGATGACCCTGCTCCTGAAACTGTTGCCCCCATCAAACCCGAGGCACCTGCATCTCCAACTCCAATGCCTGACACCAAGGACGATGACAATAAGACAGTGATTTTCTCCCAACAGGTACTCTGTAGATCCCAATGGGAGGCAAAAGGAAAGACTCCTGGATACCTGCAGGAGTACCAGCTTTCCCAGCGCAAGGGTTGTAACCCTAAGCAGGTAAATTTCTCGGACCCTGAGGTCCTAACCCCTGTTGCAGACTCAGACAGTAATCCCTGATGAGCTGAAGCCCATTCTTCTTTTGTATATATGACTCTTTTGGATTTTTCTCCCATTATCCTCTAAGAGCAAGAGACTTTCATGACTCTTATTATTTATTATTAAGTCAAGAGACTCTCCTTGAACTTGTCCCCAGTTGAGCTATGAAAGCCACCCTCTCCGCTGCCTGCAGAGCAACAACAACTACCTCTTCGAAAGACTGTGTCCCTCACCTCAAGAGGAGACCCTTTGTATTATTTTTGCTGCTTTTTCCTTCATCCAGGACTGTGCCCAGAGGATGTATTCTCTGTACTAGCGCTCCGAGAGACTTATAGTCAATTTGCTTTGAGGAAAAGCCTATTTATTTATTTGCACTTTATGCCTTCCCTTACAGGAAAGAGACATTTGTATGTGCATTTTGATCTCTATTTCAGGTTAAAAGGATTGCCTTTAATGCTAGTATGCATATCATGCCTTTCTTTTCAGGAATTGTAATTTATAAGGGGACGCTGCGCACCATGGGAATGGAGGGTTGAGTAAGAGGGGATTAAATGGTGACTACCAAGTTTGAATATAGAAAGGGAATTGCGCCCCTGGTGACTTATTAAATGTGAACTGCTGCAGATTCCGGTGTGCAGGAAGGAGTTCCTGATGTAAGACAGGTTAGTAGTAGGATAGGATAACCGAATGTAATATCGCGCTGCTTAGTGGATTAGTAGATTTAGTGTGCTGCGTGCTGGGCGTTGTAAAGTCAGACTATTCATAAAGGCAGAGATAAGTACATATAAATGCAAGTATCAAGCATAAAAACATTTATTAGTGTTCAATAACAGATAAAGGTATGGGGACAGCGCGTTTCGGGGAGAATTTCCCCTTCCTCAGGTCCAATAGATTTTTTGGATGTTGTTCTGTGGTGGATAAAAAAGGAGGGTACATTCTATCAAAGAGTGACGTCATATACAATAAAACTCATAAAACTTATACATCAAAGATATCAAGGGTTGTGATTTAGGAATAATTCATATACATATATATATATACATACATTTGATTAAAATACTTGAGAGTAGTCATGGTTATTGACATAGACAGAGGAATATTACAGCCACAAATGAGCTGTTTAGAGGAACAGTTTTTTCCTTAAGAATAGGATAAGGCATATCTTTTGGAGGTAAAATATGATAAATGATATTATAATGCAAAATATATAAATAAATAAATTATATTTTTATGATATGAATTACTGATAAAGGGGGGTTTGGGATTGGGTTTCTATTCAGTTCCTCTAGGCTTCAGTGGTTCTGTCCAGCCCCTTAGTCTGTGCTATTATAATTGGTTTGGCGGATTAAGCTGCCGCTGAAAATCACCTCCTATTTTATCCAATTGTACTTGAAGAAGGGCTGATTAGCCCGAAACGCATCTACTATGGAATAAAGCATTTTAACCCTCGTGAAGACCCTTGTCCGAATAGCGCCGTTCCAGCCCTCTTTTGGTTTTCTAAACCACCCCTTCTGTCTATTGGATCACTGGTTTAACTTAGGTTAAACACCAGCACGCTGAAGGGCAGCTTACGGATACTTTAAAAGCGCATTAACTTTATAATAAGGTGAGCACACCTCTAGGGGGGGGGGGGTCACTTCCTACATACCCGCCCTATTTTCTGCGTGGTTCCATTGGATACCATACGTGCCTCTTTCTCCTTATCCTCACAGTATCACACGAGGCGCCGTCCTCTTGTTTGCCTTTGTTTTGTTTTTTCCCCTACTTTTAGAGCAGTCTAATGTTAGGGATAAATACTTGGCTTTATCCGGGGGTAGGTAATATCCTTATGCATTTTGTGAAATTGGCTAATGATGACAAACTGTGGAGGAGAAATGGGTGAATAAATAAGAAAACTGCTCGATAACTTAGTCTAAGGTGGAGGTACTTAGCAGAGTTGGGCTAATTAAAACTGACCTGCGTTGATGAACTGTTACGGGAGTAGCGATACGTGATGATGAGCTGATATGTGGTACACCAGGGCGGGAGGCAAGTAGCCTTATTGTAATAATGAGCAATGCTGTGGGTGGGGAAAAAAGGATTCGAATATTGTAAGGTTCACAAGGAAGATAATTTTGAAAGGAGCCCAAGATTAAACTTACTCAGAGTAGAGGAGACCATCCAATGTGCATGCTGCTTGATGAGCAGGTTTAAATAGCCCAGCTGTGTGGTGCTGGGAGTAGGATGTTTGGAAGAAGGGGAACGGAACATAGGGGAGATGGATTGGACTAAGAGTATATAACTGAATCAAATGTAATAAAAGTGGAACTGTACATCAAAGTGGGGGCTTGGCTGGAAATTACAAGTGGAAATGGAGGTGCTAGATTATGTACTGGGCATATGTCATATCTTTTCCAGACATTCATTTAAGCCATAGGGGCACATGGTATTCAGTTTGAATATCCAAAAGTTCTCTCTTCTGGTGAGTTGATTCAGTCTGACTTGATGATGGCTTGGGATTTGTTCTATGATGCGTACCTTTGCTACACTGAAGTCGCTATTGTGATGACTTTTGAAATGTCTTGAGACACTTTGGAGTATGAATCCGGTTTAAACTTTGCTTCTATGGGTATTAACCCTTTTTCTAAAGGGTTGGATGGTCCTGCTAACATACTGTAGTGTACAGGGGGATTCCAAAAGATACACAACATATTCGGAGGCACAGTTGAGAAAGGACAAGATTTGGAAGGATTCTGTGGTAGTATTTGACATGTAGGTCTTTTTTCCGTATTGAATGATTCCACATGTCATGCACCTTGTGCTGTTACAATGGGAAGTCCCCTTGAGTGTGGGAAACATAGAGGGGCGTTGTGTGAGTGGTTTAGCCTGGATAGTCGAGGGACGTGGTTTGGTCGGAGCCAGAACGGATTTAAGCTTTGGAGTGTGTTTGTAGGTAAGTATGGGGGCCTTAGGTAATTCTTTGCAGAGGTATGGGTCTTTCTTAAGTATGGCCCAATGCTTTTCTAATACGGCTCGTATATTCCTGTGGTCTGAGGAGAAGGTAGTGATAAAAGACAGACTTCTGTCTTTATCCTGGGTTAAGGTTTTGCGTGATGGTTGGAGGCATACCTCCTGGGTTAGGACATTTGTCCTATGGTAGGCATCTTTGATGATGGTGGGTATCTCTTCTGCGCAAACCTTTTTCTGAGGACATCTGATTGAGTTCTGAAAGTTTTTGGGTCAGTGCAGTTCTTCTGGACCTTTTTATATTGGCTGTATGGAATATTTTTAAGCCACTTCTTGTGATGAGAGCTGTAAAAATCCAAGAAGCTGTTAACATCAACAGTTTTGAAAAATGTTTCTATTAGTAGTTTTGTGCCATTGGGGTCAACTAATATTTTAAGGTCCAGAAATTCAATATGAGTGGGAGAAAGATTCAGGGTTAGGGTTATGCCCCAGCGGTTGTTGTTGATGGTTCCCAGAAACGTTCTTGCTTCACTCTCAGAGCCTTCCCATACGATAAATAGATCGTCTATAAATCGTTTAAATAGCACAATCTTCTCGTTGTAGAGGAGGTTACCAACTATGAAGTTTCTCTCAAATTCCCCCATAAAGAAGTTCACATAACTCGGGGTGAATCTGGTTCCCATCGCTGTACCCCTTTTTTGAATGTAAAATGATGAACGGAAGGAAAAGATGTTGTGATCGAGAATGAAGCAAATGCTTTCTAGGATGAATTTCACTTGTGAGTTGGTCATCTTGGGGTCCTTCTCTAAGACTTGGGATACAGACTGGATGCCCAAAGTGTGGGAGATGTTTGCATATAAAGCTGTTACTTCCATTGTCATCAAGAGGAATGTGGGTTTCCATTGGAAATCTTTTAATTCCAAAATTAATTGTGTTGAGTCCCTCAGATAGGTTGGTAGTTGCCTTACGTAATCTTGGAGGAGCACATCAACGTATTCGGACAGGTTGTAGGTGAACGAGTTAATACCTGAAATGATGGGCGGCCGGATGGATGGATAGGATCCTTATGGATTTTTGGGAGATAGTAGAAAAGTGCTGTTCTTGGATTTCTGGGTAAGATGCACTGGTGTTCTTTTTTATTTAGGATGCCAGATCTTCGGGCATCCTTCAGCATATTTGTAAGTGATTCCAGATGTTCCTATTTGGGATCCATGTCCAGTGGTTCGTAGTAGTTGGTACCGGAGAGAATTTTTAGTGATTCTGAGATGTAATCCTCAGTGTTAAGGATCACTGTTCTGCCACCCTTGTCGGCTGGTTTGATGGTGATTTGTGGATTGGCCATAAGTTCTTTCAAGGCTTTTCTTTCTTTTGGATTTAAATTCGGTATATGTTTGTTTGGTCTCTTAAGGGTTCTGAGGTCGGAAGACACTAATGCGTAGAAGGTGTCTACGAATGGGCCTCGACTCTGGGTTGGATTAAATGTGGACTTAGGTTTTAATTGGGTATGGATAAGTGTAGAAATACTTCAGTATAGTAAAAAGTGCATTTTATCCAGGGAAGAAACACTGACATGTAAGTTGTGTTTTTAAAAAAACTTATCATTACAGTAAATACAAACATCCATAATTTTAGCAAAGTTTAAATGGGGAATGGCCCTGTTGCTGGATTCCCTGCGCCATTTTACAATGAAACTATTTATCTGATACGATCTATACGTTTCGTTAGATGGCTTCTCGCAACCAAAAATTTTTGAAAGGCCTTCTTTACTTCATTATTTCTCAGGCTATAGATAAAAGGATTTAGTAAAGGAGTAAAAACAGCATAAATGAGGGCAATATATTTTAGATTAGCTGAAGAACTGCCTGGTCCCATGTACGTGGTCAGAGTTGTCCCAAAAAACATCAATACCACAACGAGGTGGGAGGCGCAGGTGGAGAAGGCTTTAGATCGACCACTGGATGAGTGGATTTTTAATATTGACATAATAATACAAATATAAGAGACCAGAATGAAAACCGGTGATGATAAAAGTGTAAATGTACTAACAACTACTATAGTTATCTTATAGAAGGAGAGGTCACCACAGGCCACCTCCAGAAGAGCCAGAACCTCACAAGTGAAATGGTTCAATGTGTTATCTTTACAAAATACAAGAGGTCTGGACATAGTGGGAACAGTCGATACAATAAAACTTCCGACCCACATAGTGACAATAATGTATCTACACATCCTCCAGCTCATAATGACGGTGTAACGTAAGGGGAAGCATATGGCGATGTACCGGTCATAGGCCATCACCGCCAGCAGGACGCATTCTGTCCCTCCTAGAAATAGACTTATGTTCATCTGTATGAGGCAGCCAATGACCGAGATCCTTCTAATTTTGGAAAACATATCAAATAACAACTTTGGTACAGAACATGAGGAGAAGCACATATCCAAAATAGACAAGTTACAGAGGAAATAATACATAGGTGTATGTAACCTGGGACTGACGATGATGGTGAAGATTAGAAAGATGTTTCCCAAAACGATCAGTATATAAATAATAAAAAACATGAGGAAAAGTACAACACAGATCTGCAAATTCCAGGAAAATCCAACCAGGATGAAATCTGTAATGAGAGTTTGATTGGTGCGATCCATGATATAGTTGTAAATATATTGGCCACAACCCTGTGATATATAATAAAGGCGAATAAAATCACATTTCCTGGTTGTACCAACCTCAACCCAAGTGAGTGTGGAGAAGACCATGCCATGCCGGTGAGTGGGGTGGCACGGAATGCCCTGTGTCGACGCACCAGCTATAGCCTGCACCTGTTTCTGGCACAGGTTATAGAGTAATTCTACATCAGATGGAGCCTTGCGTAGAATTGTTGGGCCTTGTATGAGCTAAGAGGCTAACACGACCTGTGGGGTTAACATCAAGTGCTGGCACCATGGCCCACATTTACTAATGGCTGTGCCCCAGTTTTAAGTCAGACTTTGCTCGTCCTTTTAGGTGCAAACTGCTTGCACATGTATTTAAAAAGTTTCCGTCCACATATGTGTAACACTGGACCCTTTTGTGTCACGGCAGCACTATTCTTAAGGTGAAGGGGGTGACCAGTGCTCAGTCGGACCATGCGCCACATTTATCATGCAAGGTCCGACAGAATTTAGTCGCATGCCCCATGTTAAAGGTGTGCCAAAAAAATTTGTACAGTCTGTCGGAGCAATGCAAAGGCCATGAAGACTAGGTGCCACAAATCCTGAATCTGGTGCCCCCTGCACACTACACAGGACAATGCACATAGTACAAACTGTATTGTTCTTAGTAAATGTGCCCCAATGCACTAACCCTTGATAAATCTCCCCAATAGAGTGTATAGCTAAGGACCTTGTCATCTCCAATCTCTTCTGTCTGACTGCTCCTTTGTTCCAAATCCATCGATGAGCTTGACTGCTGTAATATGAGTAATACATACACATTATAATATAGCAGATCAAATTGGAGTTTCAAAGCAAATCAGTATATGGAATAAAAAGTTAGCAATCTTTGTGATATATACCGTCTCAATCACTGTGCATTCTGAATGAGTCGTAAATACTAAGCCGTGCATGTTCCATATAGAAAAGATGCAAGAAAATATGGGAAACAAAAGCAAAAATTATAAATTAGCATCATGCATTACCAGTGCATTTTCCAGACCTCCCAAACTGCAGGAAAGGGTCTACTTGTCAGGCTTGCAGGTGTGGATCTTCTGGACCACTGCAGACGATGACACAAGCCACTACCTAGGACCGGAGTCTAAGTGGTACCCGGTTGTCACCAGAGCCCGCCGCAAGGCGGGTTAGACAAGCTGCGGCTTGGTACCACCAGGTAGTTCCTCAGGCGTGACTTGTCTGCAGTGGCGGCCAAGGTTGTAGTATAGAGACGGCAGACAGTCTCGTGGTCAAAGTCCAGGCAGAAGGTCAGGGCAGGCGGCAGAGATGCAACGTCAGAGTCCCGTCCAGGGTCATCAACAGGAGGTCGAAGCAGAAGGGTACGGGAACACAGCAAACAGGACAGCAACACGGAGGAACACTGGTACACGGGAACACAGAGAAGCTCAGGTAACGCAGGAGACACAGGAACGCAGAAGACACAGGACGCAGGAATCGCAGGCAAATAGCAAGAGAGGCAGGTTTAAATAGTTTTAGTGAAAATGGCCAGCGCCGGGTGCCCGGAGTCGGCGTGGGAACGGGATGGGGTAAGTAGGAACGCGGGGGAGCGGGGCAGCCGTGAAGCGCGGCACGGGTGCACCTGAGCGGGGGAGGGAGGTCGCAGAGGAACCCGTGACACTACTCTATCATTTATTTCTCCTAACATCCTTAATTCCCACTATAAGATCTGACATGGTGGGAGGGGAACTTTGTTTCCAAAACCTTAGCTACTGTTGGCTCTATAGATCCAGTGGCCACTTGGCTGGAATTGTCACTAAATGTCTAAGTAAAGGTAAAATGTACAAATTAAGTGAATCAGATATATTAGTGCAGGTAGAAGAATTGTCATTTGGGGAAGATAAAAGAAAGATTTTGTCAGAGTTATATAGAGGCACCCGAGAGGAACTGCCCTGTAAATTAAATCACTTAAGTCATGGTTACAATGGTTACAAATTAGCGGGATAATCAATAAAAAGTTTGGGGAAATAATTTAGAATTTTTAATAAATACCTAACTTCTGTATCACAAATGGTTTCACAATTTTTCATAAATACACTGGCTGTAGCTCCCAGCGTTGCCTGGGGCAGTAAGTAATTGCTCTTAGCTATAACAAAATAGAATCAGTTAACAAAAAAATATATTTTTTATCTATCTATGTATCTATTTCTCCCTGCCTGTCTCTCACCACTCACTCTCTCTCCCTGCCTGTCTCTCTGTCTCTCACTCACTCTCCCTGCCTGTCTCTCACTCACCACTCACTCACTCTCCCTGCCTGTCTCTCTGTCTCTCACTCATTTACTCATTGACTTATTCTCCCTGCCTGTCTCTCACTCATTCACACTCCCTGCCTGTCTCTCACTCACTCTCCCTGCCTGTCTCTCACTCACTTCCAATCACTCTGCCTGCCTCGTTCCCTGAGTCACAGAGAGTGGCTGTGCAAAATTTGGTGATTGTAAATGCGACAGTACAAATTTCTTTAGTGGCTACAGCACGTCTAGGATCTATGTATTGTAGTGCATTACTAACTGAAAACAGCGCCTTTACAATCAAGGTATTTCCGGAGACAGGTCACAGAAGACATTGCGAGGATTCGCGTATGAGTGTGCACTATTAACTTATAATGGAACCTTTAAAGTTGAGGTATTGCTGGATGTGCACTATTTACCAACAATCAAGGTATTACTGGGCGCTATTCACATACAACCGCACTTCTACGATCTATGAGTTAGATTGTATTTATTACAGGACTGTTCTGTAGCTGATTACTATACAGAGACAGGACCTTCAAGAACTTGCTGGTTGATGCAGTAAATGCTAATATTCCTTTGTGGTCTTTTCAGGTATTGCTGCATAATACTCTGAATGCAGTAAAAAAAAAATCCCGGCATTATATCACCCTATGAAATCTAATGCAGATCTTCCCAATGCCCTATACACCTAAGTGCCTCCTCTATACACCTAAGTGCCCTGACAAGGACAATTGCTGGTTTTTGAGAAGTCCTTGCCCACCAGACTTACCTTTTAACAACCTCTCCCTGGCTGTCTTCATTTCTCACTCTCCACCTTCAAAAATCCATAACTTTTTCATTTTTCTATGTACAGAGCTGTGTGAGGGCTTATTTGTGCATAATAAATTTTAACATGCCGTGTACTGGGAAGCTGGAAAAAAATTCCAAATGTGGAAAAATTGAAAAAAAAAACTTCCTTTTGGTGAAGGTGGACGATGAGCCACTCAACGTAAACTCTAGCCAGATAAAGAGCTTCTCTGAGAAATGCTGTTACTTGAGTTCCTCATGCAGAACTCCTAATATCTCATGGGGTTAATAAGACTTCTACAACTGCAGAATGTAGGGACTCCCCTTCGTGACAGAAGTTGTCAGTTGTAGGACATGTCCAAACTATATGCCAGAAGTCTCCATCAAAGCATCCAGGACTTTGATGCCTACCCATTCTATGCAGGCTGACCGCAGTCTAATGACATTGGTGGTTGAAGAAAGATTGGATAAGCTTACTATTGGCTGATGGGAAGACATAAAGAGAAAACTCCCATAGCTCAGCATATCCTATTGTAAGATTAGGAACTTACATTTTTGATTGTGTTAGGGCTTGGGAGGGGGTTCCGGCTACTTTATAGGCAATGAGTTGTGAATATATTGTAGAGATAATACCACGTGTACCGTGTGACCTAAGGACACCAATAAGGGGATAGCTAGATACACGAAGATGAGGTTCTGGAAACTGTGTTTCAAAAGAATGTCTGAGCTACAAATATCTATAAAACTGAGCTTGTGGGATGTCATAGATGGCCTTCAACTAAGGACGGAGGATGGATTTCTCGTAAAGGTGCGATAGAGCCTTGATGCTGAAGACTTCTCAGGACCACAGATATCTCAAATTATGTAAATCAGGCAGGCTTCCCTAGCTTCCTTAGCTTTTCACCATTTCAAACTAGCTAGTTCATGAAGCGGAGGTGTGTGCCCTTCAAAGAGGTGAGGGGATTCCAAGACAGGCCAGGGGATGACAACCCCCAAATAGTCTGTCAGGTCATGTTGATCAGCAAGAAGGGAGGTAAGTTTCAATTTATCTCAGAAATTATCCCATATAAACAAAATCAGCCAAAGGGGATGGAAAAACCTCATGGGAATCAGTACCATAGGAACCTCATGGGAACCATGTGTTGCAATACATCCAGTATTTTTGCAGCACAATCATCTTAACGAGGTGTAAATGTCCTGCAATAGAGAGTGCAAAAGAACTCCAGATTTTAAATTTACGCTTATGGTGGTCATGTAGGGGCTGCAAATTCTGTGCAACCAACGTGTCAGCCAAAATATAACTGCCCAGATACTTAATGGTATCCACTATATTTAATGAAATTAATTCGTATCCACTGATACAAATGTTAGGGAGAATTTGGGCCCATTTATACACTCACCGGCCACTTTATTAGGTACACCATGCTAGTAACGGGTTGGACCCCCTTTTGCCTTCAGAACTGCCTCAATTCTTCGTGGCATAGATTCAACAAGGTGCTGGAAGCTCCTCAGAGATTTTGGTCCATATTGACATGATGGCATCACACAGTTGCCGCAGATTTGCCGGCTGCACATCCATGATGCGAATCTCCCGTTCCACCACATCCCAAAGATGCTCTATTGGATTGAGATCTGGTGACTGTGGAGGCCATTTGTGTCCAGTGACCTCATTGTCATGTTCAAAAAACCAGTCTGAGATGATTCCAGCTTTATGACATGGCGCATTATCCTGCTGAAAGTAGCCATCAGATGTTACAGGGTACATTGTGCTCATAAAGGGATGGACATGGTCAGCAACAATACTCAGGTAGGCTGTGGCATTGTACCAAGGGGCCCAAAGAGTGCCAAGAAAATATTCCCCACACCATGACACCACCACCACCAGCCTGAACCGTTGATACAAGGCAGGATGGATCCATGCTTTCATGTTGTTGACGCCAAATTCTGACCCTACCATCCGAATGTCGCAGCAGAAATCGAGACTCATCAGACCAGGCAACGTTTTTCCAATCTTCGAGGAGCTTGTGCAAATTGTAGCCTCAGTTTCCTGTTCTTAGCTGAAAGGAGTGACACCCGGTGTGTTCTTCTGCTGCTGTAGCCCATCTGCCTCAAAGTTTGACGTACTGTGCGTTCAGAGATGCTTTTCTGCCTACCTTGGTTGTAACGTGTGGCGATTTGAGTCACTGTTGCCTTTCTATCAGCTCGAACCAGTTTGCCCATTCTCCTCTGACCTCTGGCATCAACAAGGCATTTCCACCCACAGAACTGCCGCTCACTGGATGTTTTTTCTTTTTCGGACCATTCTCTGTAAACCCTAGAGATGGTTGTGCGTGAAAATCCCAGTAGATCAGCAGTTTCTGAAATACTCAGACCAGCCCTTCTGGCACCAACAACCATGCCACGTTCAAAGGCCTCAAATCACCTTTCTTCCCCATACTGATGCTCGGTTTGCCACCGAGTTGCCACCATGTGATTGGCTGATTAGAAATTAAGTGTTAAAGAGCAGTTGGACAGGTGTACCTAATAAAGTGGCCGGTGAGTGTATAGGAGCCTAAGAAACCACCAAACTTATCAATTAGTGACGTCGCTATTTGTAGGGGCGGCGTATGGTCAAGCATCAAATCGCCAGCGTGTGAGGCTGTCTTCATGCTGACCAATCGTCATGTCTTTATAATTGAGTTCACTTCTCAGTAACATCCATCGGCACGGCAACTAATAAAGGACAGTCCTACCTTAACTGAGTTGAAGGCTTTTGTGGCATCAAGTGAGGCCAAGCCCTCCCCGTTTCTGGCCTCTTAACATTTTGAATGAACACTTGTGCCTTTCTCATGTTTTCAGAGGTAGATTTACCCAGCATGGAGAAATCAGATCTAAAATAACTGAATGTAAGCATTTGCACATCATTTTGGTGAGGTCCTTTTGATTTACATTTAATAGTGAAATAGGATGACAAGATCCACAATCCACAATAAGGTGGAGCGAGTGCCATACTTAGAAAATATAAATGCCAGCTCACCACCCCATAGATTGCCTCCAGTATCGACTCCAGCACGGACCACCCTCCTCCTAGGGCACGAAGCATATACAACAAATGTGTGAATACGGTCCAGCCAGATTCCCGACAGCAAAGATTTCTTTATTCGGTTACATCATAACCACTCCATGAAACGATCCATTACAGTCAACGCGTTTCAAGTGGTGCAACCGCCCTTACTCATGACAAAATACAAAGCGAGTGCCATGCTGACAAGAGCTTACAGTCTATGACAATGAAAGGGGTAACACAAGTGTTATAAGAGCTTCTATGATGGTCTAGCCATTACTTATAAGGGAACAGAATAACATTAATTAATAAATAAAAATGCTGCGAGCAACCAGCTCTTCCTGATTTTTTTTAGAGGCCGTCCCTTTTTACATGGGAAATGGAGGACCTCTGAGTTATGCTTTCAGTGTTTCCCATAAAGTATTCAGATTGTGAATGGCCAGGAATTCTTTAAGTTGGCCCAGGAATCTGTCAGTCGGCTTGAGCCAAAACGGTATAATACACCACCGATACGGTTGGCCTGGCAGAGCCAAATAATTAAGAGTGAGAAGTAAAGGAGAGTGGTCAAAGTGGTCTAGTCTAATAACTGTAATGCTGGCGTCAGGTTCTGTCCCTGTTCACGTACATTCCGCCGCACGTCCGTCCATGTTCCAGCTTCCTTAGGGCGCAGGCGGAGCCTTACTTCCCTTCATGATGCAACAGGGCGTATCCCAGCAGCATGTCCAAGCCAATCTGGGTGCATCTCCAGACTTATTGCCCAGCATGCCCCGCCCTGTTTGTTTGCTCCTACTTGCTGTATGGTATTACAAACCTGTGCTGCCTGCCACGACCCTGTTCTCAGCTTCACTTGTACACTGTCATATAGACATAGGATCAACCTTGACCACCCTCCCTTTCCTGAACCCATGTTAACATGTACTGGTATCAATGTGCCAGCCGGTCCAGCTGCTATCCCTATTAAGACCACCACAGGAGTAAGCGGCCTTGCAAACTCTTAGCAGCGAAGTCCAGATCCCTGTACAGGGGTTAAATGGTGAATACCAAAGAAGTCCAGGGATAACACCCTCAGTGTGTGGCCCAAATCCAAACCAATTGTATAACACAGTGGGTTCACAACTCGCTGCACGTTACAGTAACCTGTATCAAAGACCCATGAGTTAGTGGTAATGGTACCCAAAGCATAGTCATCCCTTAAGTTGGGGATTGTAAGATCTGAGGGACTGGAGCCTCATGGTGCCTATCTAGGTTAGGTCAGTAGCTGAATGCACCCAAAGGCACATAACAACAACTCTGGGAAATTTAGCAGCAAACTAAAGAGCCTGATGAAGGAGTGATATCTCAGCCTGGGGAGGCAGATAACAAAACAGCAGCATCGGGGGACCAGTTTTATTTTCTAAAAATAATGGGTTATTATTGTTATAAGTCCCAGCAGGTAAAACTGTTGGGATTGGCTTACAGACAAGGTATTCTCCTGATGAATGTGGATTGTTTAAGCAGAAAATTTGTAACATTTTTAAGAATGATAAGAATTGAACTTCCCCTTTAAGTCAGACACATAATGAAACCAAATACATGAAGTGAGAGTAACAGAAAGTGAAAGTAAATCCTGGCAGACACTGTCATCTCAGGGTTTCTGCTTCCTCTGAGCTCAGTTGTGACACACAGCCGGAGGTTATACTCTGGTATCTCTACACTGCTGGATTTTTAGTCCCGTGAATCTTCAGTAAATCATCAGCTGCTTCTCTTGGATTGTGAGACGGATTCTCCACATCTGTGAGTCATAGATATCATGTATATCCATTGTGTTTTGGATCAGTCCATCCTCTATTACATTAGAAGGCTGGGTGATGAGCTCATCAGTAGAGATGTGTTGGTTTAGCCAAATTTATGTAGCTAAGCATATCTTGTAGAAGAGGCTTTAGAGCCTGTAGCACAGGAAAGGCTGTAGAGTGAGAGATTTTGAAGAGCAGGAGAGACTGTGAAGCAGGAGAGGCTGTAGAGCAGGAGAGGCTAAAAGCGGGAGAGGCTGTAGAGTGGGAGAGGCTGTAAAGCAGGAGATGCTGTAGAGCAGGAGGGGCTGTAGAGCAGGAGAGACTGTAGAGCAGGAGAGACTGTAGAGCAGGAGAGGCTGTAGAGCAGGAGAGACTCTAGAGCGGGAGAGGCTGTAAAGCAGGAGAGGCTGTAGAGCAGGAGAGACTGTAGAGCAGGAGAGGCTGTAGAGCAGGAGATGCTGTAAAGCAGGACAGACTGTAGAACAGGAGAGGCTGTAGAGCGGGAGAAGCTGTAGAGCAGGATAGGCTGTAGAGCAGAAAATGTTGCGGTTTGTGCATCTATGATGCATAATGAGCGTTTGTAGGCGCTAGGAAGCTATAATTGCTCAGTTTAAAAGATATATATATAATTTATTGGTACATAGTTGTAACAATTTAAAAATTAGATAAAATGGAATAAAATAAATAAATAAATAAATAAATAGAACTGCGCGTTTCGCGCTCGAACTGAGCGCTTCCTCTGGTTCATAAATTGTGTATGGGATGAGTGTCAGATTTATAGTGTCTGGTAGATGATCATCTTCACAGGTGACCACTTCCGGTTGTCAGGTGTAGTGCGATCACCTGTCATTTTGTTCATTTCAAAATACTTGAAGAATATTATTATTGATAAGTAGTCCTTGGAAATGGATACAATGTAGGGAATGTGCAAGGGAATATGATGTAATAATTTACCATAACGGTGTTTTAGGTAGTAGCTCGTTTTTGACAGGTTTGGAACTACAAGTAAGGAAGTGGTGGAGGGACAAAAAGGAGGCTTGATGCTCGGAACTACAAGTACGGATGCCGATAGGTGTCAAAAAGGTAATGTGTTCAAGAGATGAATAGAAGGTCCGCGACGATCTGGGGAACTAATGGTTTAGGAGAAGATCTATAAGCATTGTTCCTTGTTTTGTTGTAAGTGCTCTTATGCTTGTTTTGTGTGGAGAGTTTTGTATTGTATTGTCTCACTATATATTTAATTTGTATCGAAAAAACCACCGTAGATAGTTTTTTTCGAGGATGGGCACTGATTGTATATAGTGTCTTATAACGATGAATGTTTTGAAGGTAGAGGAATAAGGTAGATTAAATTAGATAGTGAGAAAGTGAGAAAGTGGTAATGCCTGTCTTGTTATAAGATGGTTTCACTTACTTCGTTAAGCCCATCGGGCGTTAATGTGTTTAGTTTAAAAATCCAATATACTTCTCGTTTGCATAGCATCTGAAAGCGGTTAGGAATTGTGTTAGGGACGTGATCTATTGGCATAATGGTGATGGGAAATGATGCTTTAGGGTGGTGTAGAGCACAGTGTTTGGATACTCCTTGTAGGAGGAAGTTTTTCTTAATGTTTTCACGGTGTTTGTTTAGACGGTTCCGTAGGGTTTGGACTGTTCTGCCCACATATTGTAGTTGGCATATGTTGCATTTTATCAGGTAAATTACATATCTACTGTTACAAGACATTTTGTTTTTAATAGGGAATTCTTCTCCTGTGTTGGTGCATGTGAAAACAGAGCCTGTTCTGATGGACTTTGATGAACAGGCAAAAACGCTACAAAAACGATTCACAGAAAAAGGATACTCACAATATCTCCTAAAAAATGCATACCAACGAGTAAGACCCTTGAAACAGATAGAATGTGTAACAAACAAAGATGTGACTGTGAAGGAAAACAACTCCTGTCACAAAATGAATTTCATTACAAGATTTAACGATAAATCTAACGATATTAAAAGCATTATGCAAAAGCATTGGCATATATTACAGAGTGATACGTATCTAAGGGATCTACTTCCCAAACAGCCGAATATAACATATAGAAAATCCGCCACCATCAAAAATATACTAGCCCCCAGTATCCTACGGCAAAACAGAAGAAAAAAGACACATAAAGAAAGAGGATACGTAAACAAATGTGGAAAATCTAAATGTTTATGCTGCCAGTCCATCAGAACAGGCTCTGTTTTCACATGCACCAACACAGGAGAAGAATTCCCTATTAAAAACAAAATGTCTTGTAACAGTAGATATGTAATTTACCTGATAAAATGCAACATATGCCAACTACAATATGTGGGCAGAACAGTCCAAACCCTACGGAACCGTCTAAACAAACACCGTGAAAACATTAAGAAAAACTTCCTCCTACAAGGAGTATCCAAACACTGTGCTCTACACCACCCTAAAGCATTTCCCATCACCATTATGCCAATAGATCACGTCCCTAACACATTTCCTAACCGCTTTCAGATGCTATGCAAACGAGAAGTATATTGGATTTTTAAACTAAACACATTAACGCCCGATGGGCTCAACGAAGTAAGTGAAACCATCTTATAACAAGACAGGCATTACCACTTTCTCACTTTCTCACTATCTAATTTAATCTACCTTATTCCTCTACCTTCAAAACATTCATCGTTATAAGACACTATATACAATCAGTGCCCATCCTCGAAAAAAACTATCTACGGTGGTTTTTTCAATACAAATTAAATATATAGTGAGACAATACAATACAAAACTCTCCACACAAAACAAGCATAAGAGCACTTACAACAAAACAAGGAATAATACTTATAGATCTTCTCCTAAACCATTAGTTCCCCAGATCGTCGCGGACCTTCTATTCATCTCTTGAACACATTACCTTTTTGACACCTATCGGCATCCGTACTTGTAGTTCCGAGCATCAAGCCTCCTTTTTGTCCCTCCACCACTTCCTTACTTGTAGTTCCAAACCTGTCAAAAACAAGCTACTACCTAAAACACCGTTATGGTAAATTATTACATCATATTCCCTTGCACATTCCCTACATTGTATCCATTTCCAAGGACTACTTATCAATAATAATATTCTTCAAGTATTTTGAAATGAACAAAATGACAGGTGATCGCACTACACCTGACAACCGGAAGTGGTCACCTGTGAAGATGATCATCTACCAGACACTATAAATCTGACACTCATCCCATACACAATTTATGAACCAGAGGAAGCGCTCAGTTCGAGCGCGAAACGCGCAGTTCTATTTATTTATTTATTTATTTATTTTATTCCATTTTATCTAATTTTTAAATTGTTACAACTATGTACCAATAAATTATATATATATCTTTTAAACTGAGCAATTATAGCTTCCTAGCGCCTACAAACGCTCATTATGCATCATAGATGCACAAACCGCAACATTTTCTGAACCTTGGAGTTTTTCCCATGGAAAAAGAATAAACCCCAGGAGCGTGGCTGCAAGGAGACGCTAACGGAAAAAAACACTAAACGCTGTTCAGAGTTGTGCCTGTCAGCACAACTCGACAAGGTTAGTAGCCTTACCATTATCTATTTTGAAACCAACCTGAGGATACTACACCATAGGAGCTCCCCTCCTTCTTCCTTACTATTGTTTCAGGCTGTAGAGCAGGAGAGACTAGAGCAGGAGAGGCTGTAGAGCATGAGAGACTGTAGAGTGGGAGAAGCTGTAAAGCAGGAAAGGCTGTAGAGCAGGAGAGACTGTAGAGCAGGAGAGGCTGTAGAGCAGGAGAGGCTGTAGAGCAGGAGATGCTGTAGAGCAGGAGAGACTGTAGAGCGGGAGAGGCTGTAAAGCAGGAGAGGCTGTAAAGCAGGAGAGGCTGTAGAGCAGAAGAGGCTGTAGAGTGGGAGAGGCTGTAGAGTGGGAGAGGCTGTAGAGTGGGAGAGGCTGTAAAGCAGGAGATGCTGTGAAGCAGGAGAGGCTGTACAACAGGAGAGGCTGTAAAGCAGGAGATGCTGTGAAGCAGGAGAGGCTGTACAACAGGGGTGGTTGTAGAACAGGAGAGGCTGTAGAGCAGGAGAGACTGTAGAGCAGGAAAGACTGTAGAGCAGGAGAGGCTGTAAAGCGGGAGACGCTCTAGAGAATGAGAGGCTGTAGAGTGGGAGAGGATGTAAAGGAGGAAAGGCTGTAGAGCAGGAGAGACTGTAGAGCGGGAGAGGCTGTAAAGCAGGAGAGGCTGTAGAACAGGAGAGACTGTAGAGCAGGAAAGGCTGTAGAGTGGGAGAAGCTGTAGAGCAGGAGAGACTGTAGAGAATGAGAGACTATAGAGTGGGAGAGGCTGTAGAGCAGGAGGGGCTGTAGAGCAGGAGAGACTGTAGAGCGGGAAAGGCTGTAGAGCGGGAAAGGCTGTAGAGCAGGAGAGGCTGTAGAGCGGGAAGAGACTGTAGAGCGGGAGAGACTGTAAAGCAGGAGAGGCTGTAGAGCAGGAGAGACTGGAGAGCAGGAGAGGCTGTAGAGCAAGAGATGCTGTAGAGCAGGAGAGACTGTAGAGCATGAGAGACTGTAGAGCGGGAGAGGCTGTAGAGCAGGAGAGGCTGTAGGGCGGGGGAGGCTGTAGAGCAGGAGAGGCTGTAGAGCCGGAGAGACTGTAGAGCGGGAAAGGCTTTAGAGTAGGGGAGGCTGTAGAGCAGGAGAGACTGTAGAGCAGGAGAGACTGTAAAGCAGGAGATGCTGTAGAGTGGGAGAGGCTGTAGAGCAGGAGAGGCTGTAGAGCAGGAGAGGCTGTAGAGCAGGAGAGACTGTAGAGCAGGAGAGGGTGTAGAGCAGGAGAGGATGTAGAGTGGGAGAGGCTGTAGAGCGGGAGAGGCTGTAGAGCAGGAGAGACTGTAGAGTGGGAGAGGCTGTATAACAGGAGAGGCTGTAAAGCAAGAGAGGCTGTAGAGCAGTAGAGGCTGTAGAGCAGGAGAGGCTGTAGAGTGGGAGAGGCTGTAGATTGGGAGCGGCTGTAGAGTGGGAGAGGCTGTAGAGAAGGAGAGGATGTAGAGCAGGAGAAACTGTAGAGCAGGAGAGGCTGTAGAGCAGGAGAGGATGCAGAGCAGGAGAGACTGTAGAGCAGGAGAGGCTGTAGAGCAGGAGGGGTTGTAGAGCAGGAGGGGCTGTAGAGCTGGAGAGGCTGAAGAGCAGGAGAGACTGTAGTGCGGGAGAGGCTGTAGAGCATGAGAGACTGTAAAGTGGGAGAGGCTGTAGAGCATGAGAGACTGTAAAGTGGGAGAGGCTGTAGAGCAGGAGAGGCTGTAGAGCAGGAGGGGCTGTAGAGCAGGAGAGGCTGTAGAGCAGGAGAGGCTGCAGAGCAGGAGAGGCTGTAGAGCAGGAGGGGCTGTAGAGTGGGAGAGACTGTAGAGTAGGAGAGACTGTAGAGCAGGAGAGGCTGTAGAGCATGAGAGACTGTAGAGTGGGAGAGGTTATAGAGCTGGAGAGACTATAGAACAGGAGAGACTGTAGAGCAGTAGAGGCTGCAGAGCAGGAGAGGCTGTAGAGGGGGAGAGGCTGTAGAGTGGAAGAGGCCAAGACACAGACTAATTGGGGCTCATTTACTGCGATTACAAATATTTCTCTTTTGCCCTGAATTGCCCAGGGTTTTTGTCGCACGTGATCGGATTGTGGCGCATCAGCGCCGGCTTGCAAGCGAAAGTAATCGGGGGCGTGGCCGTCGGACAACCCGACGGATTCGGACAATCCGCGGAATTTAAAAACGAAATTGTGTCACAATATCAAGCACTCACATGCATAAGGAAGAAGCAGGTGAACTCAGCACAGAAGCGACACATGCAGGAAATTGGGCGCACAATCTTAGTGAATCACGGGAGCTCCGAATCGTCGTCTGACAATGCACCGTGGGATCGCGACAGAACCGGGTAAGCAAATCTGCCCATTATCTTTACCAATCTCCTTCAGAAGATGGCAGATGTGTGGACACTGGACTCGAGAAAGTTGTGGTGAAAAGATAATAATAAATTCTGATAGATAGTATGGAGCAGTCCTAGGGGATTTTCAGGTTTCCAAAAGTGAGAAAATAACTATTTCTTTTTCTGAACACTGTTCGCTGCTGCTATTATATAGAGTCCACTCTCTGACTTGTGATTTCCTCATCTCGAGCACCTCTGTCCAGTGTTACAGGAAACCAGTTATACAATGTTTTCTAATGAAATATGGGTGGAGTTTTCAGAGGGAACTAAGTTCTTCATTATTCCTGGTCCCCAGGGCTGTAGTCTATGAGATCTTGTGTCTGACTCCTAGTAATGGTAATAACATTTTATCACTTCAGGTAAAGATGGGACCAGCGATCCTGACCTCCCTTAGTCTGTTGAGCTGTGTCCTGACTGTGACACCTCTCGACCAACAGCAAGTGGGAAGAATCACAAACTACATTGAGCAAAACATCTTTAAGTAAGTAGATGACACAAATGTGGACATACAGGTACTGAATAGCCTAGGTGCATTATTAAGCAGAATAGTGAGTGCAGCTTTGCAAAATAATACAGGATGTAACTCAGGATCAGTACAGGATAAGTAATGTCATGTATGTACACAGTGACTGCACCAGCAGCAGAATAGTGCGTGCAATCTCATTCTGCTGTGTGCTACTGAAGGGTGTGGTTGTGTGCTGCTGAGCTCCTGCACCACCTGGTGGAAGATCAATCCACCCAGGCCTGCTCTCTCCTCCCCAGGGAGGGAGTGGGTTCTGTGGGATGAATCCTGCAGGAAAATCCCAGGCTTCTGCCTCCCGGACCAGGCCGGCGGGGGGCAGGAGAAACCAGTTACCGGCCAAAGCGGAGGGGGTAAGAAGATCTGCCCGGAGCCAAGGACGCAGCGATGTGACCTCGGCTGCCACCCCCAAGACCCAGGGAAGCCGCAATGTCTCCGGAACACAGAAGATCAAGGCAAGTGACATCAGCCTGAGTGCTCCTCCTGGAAAACTGGATGTGTGTGCGGGAAAGCTGGGTGGTTCAGCTGGAAAGCTGGGTGCTCACGGAGGTGTGCAAAAAGCATGGGGTGATCTTAAGGCCCGGGAGTCTGCTTCCATCTATGGCTCCCGGATTGCTGAGCACCTCCGTGAGTACGAGGAAGCTGGAAAAGCGCTGAGGAGGCTCCAGGAGGAGATAAGGGAGACCTTGGCCCTAGCGGGGGTGGCCACTAAGAAGAAAAAGTCTGATTTTCTTACCACCATAGACAGACTAAAAGCCGAGGTCACCGCTCTGCAGGAGAAGCGACATCTAATCCGCGAGCACAGCGGTCCGTTCCGTGAAAAGTTGGAGAATGATGCCCGGTTTGATGACATGCGCCAGGAGCAGTTAAGAAAACTGAAGGGGCTTCAGATCCAGGCGGATGATGGCGATGATGAGGAGGATGAGGAAGACCTGCCGTGTCCGTCTGGTGGCCTGCACCAACACCAGCAGGCCTTGCACGACAGGCTGCCTGCGGAGCAAGCGCCATTACCATCAGGCTGCGGCTCTGCCAACCTGGAGGAGGAAAGTGATGACAGCGGCCAGGGGGGGGGCGCTAATGGCTCAGATCCGACAGCTTGAGTCCCCAGTTCACCTCCAGAACTTTTCCTTTGGTGATGATATCCCGAGTGACGACCAAAAGAGGAAGAAGACGAGACCCAAGAAGACCAAGGCGTCTCAGGAGGTGAATCTGGTGTTTCGTCCCCTCCCTGTTTCCTCCGGGCGGGCAGCAGTGTCAGCCTGTCGTGTAGGCCCCGTTACCCAGCCCAGCACGAATCCTGCAGTGGACTCGGTGCCAGGGTGCGGGGAGATTGCAAAGCCACGTTCCATCATGGCGCAGAGCACCAGCCTTGTTTGCAGTAGCAAGGATGGTGCAGGGAAGGCATCGGCCGAAAGGCCGGACAGTGAGGGCGATCCAGCAGGTCCTGGTACTGTGCGCTGCCCCCCAGTGGGAGGGGGGGTGGCCCGGTGCCAGGGGCAGTGGCGGTGGCTCCTGTGGCCCCTAGCACTGTGGCTGCATCTAGCTCCGGTGAGCAGCGGCAGTGTGATGGGGCTGCTGGGGCTTGTGGTGCAGCGCCTCCCAAGCATCCTGCAGAGAAAGGCGCAGGAAAAGTGTTGTTTTGCATTGGATCATCAGACCCTGGAGAGGGCACAAAAAGACTGTCCGGAGTCTGCAAGGGCAAGTGGCCTCTTGCATCCAGCGAGCAGCAGAGCAGAAATATTTAAAAAACTACTGGACAACAAGGGGTTAATGCCAATGAGGCAGAGGGCACCTTTAAGATCGGGGTTGGAGCTGCCTCTTCTCAGGCTGTATTACCCACAACTGGGCCCGGAGCTGCCCGTAGGAATGTGGTTCGTCTTCGCTGGAGGGTCAGTGATGCATGCCCACCCAGGTCAAGGGTGGTGGAGCTCCTCCTGAGGATGAACTTCAGGGCTAGTGACATCTTTGCCCTGATACATCCTTATGGTACTCCGGAGTTTGATGTCAGCTTTGTTCGGCCGGAGGGCTTAGAGCTCTTCTGGTCGAATTATGAGCTGGCAAAGAACGAGCCCGCATGGCGAGACTTTGCTGTGCAAGCAGTGTCTCGCCAAAACGCAGTCAAGAAGGTGACCGTTTTGACCCGTAACGAGTCACTTTCTTGCATGGACATCATGACTTGGCTAAGTCGTTATGGCGAAGTAGTTCAGGTACCTCAGAAAAACCGCGATGAATTTGGCATTTGGTCTGGAGCCTGGACCTTCATGATGAAGTTGAAGTGTTCAGGCGGCACAGTCGCCCACATTCCTTCTTCAGCCTTTCTTGGACGGGACAGAATCCTGATTTTCTACCAGGGGCAGCCGAAGGTCTGTCACAGGTGGGGTGACCCCACACACTTTAGCGCCAGCTGCCAAGTGCAGAAGTGCGCTTTGTGTGGTGGGCTAGGTCATCTCGCTGCATCCTGTAAGGACATTAGGTGTAACCTGTGTGGTGAGCTCGGACACCCTTTCAGCCGTTGTCCTCGCTCCTTTGCCAATGCGTTTGTGACCCCAGTGGAGGAGAGCCATGAGGTTGCTTCTGCTGGGGAAGGTACCAGCAGAGGTGGAGGAGCTGAGGGGCCTGTGAAGAAAAGTAAGAATAAGTCACCTTCTCAGTTGAGGCGGCTTGAAGCCAGACAAAAAGGGAGAGAACTGGGGAAGCCTCAGGTTGCTGGGGTGACCCTGGGTCCTTCCTCAGAGGCTGGTCATGCTACTGAGGCCCTGAGGGATGATGAGTTGGATGAGGAGGTCAGGAGGATGGAGCGCGAGAAAGGTGCCATGTCCTCCACGTCCTCTCAGTATGAGAGTATGGATGAGGATAACAGGATTTGGCTAGAAAATAAGCGCAAGCAGAAAAAGAAAAAGCGCGGTGTATCTAAGGTACCTAAGGAAGGGAAAACTTCCTCCCCTCTGGTTGAGCTTTCCAACCGGTTCCTCACCCTCGATGAGATCGCCTCCTCGGAAGGAGAGGCTGAGGGTGGGGTTCTGGAGGTGGCGGCGAAGCAGCCTACAGGGGGCGCCGAGTCTCTATCCTCTGGGGAAGCTGGGTCCTCAGAGTGGGAGACTGACTCAGAGTCAGGAGACAAGGACGAGGGAGAGGGTGGCCCGGGTGGGTCCTTGGGGTCCAATTATAACATGGACACCACAATTTCATTAAAAAGAAGTTGCCCTAAATCTGATGGGAAAAAAGAAAGGGGATCATCGTCAGAGGAGAGTCGGGGGAGGGGAAGCAATAAGAAAAAAGCTGTTTAACTCAATCACTCATGATGGCGGCACCCACTCCGTTGACGCTGGCGTCCATTAATGTCGCCAGCATTAAGTCTGATGCGGCTAGATTTGCGGCCTTTGATTTTCTCGGCCGTGTTGAAGCCGACATTTTATTTTTGCAGGAGACCAGGCTGCCAGATTTGGCGGCCGTGTTTAAAGCTAAGAGGGAATGGAGACACGGGCCTTCCTATTGGTCTCTTGCGGCCGAGCCGTATAGCGGAGTTGCGGTCCTCTTTACCGCACCGGTAGAATGCCGACGAGTTATTGAGTTAGAAATGGGGAGGTGCCTGATCCTGGATGTCCTCATGAAGGGACAAGAACTTCGCCTAATTAATATCTATGGTCCCCAGTCCAAGTGGGACAGGAAGTGTCTCTTTATGAGGATCTACCTTTTTACAAGTCGGCAGGTGGTCTTTGGAGGGGACTTCAATGCTGTCACGAGGTCCCAGGATAGGGGAGGTTCCAGAGACAAGCTGACTTATGATAGCGTCGCTCTTAATAGCATAGCCAGTGAGGCTCGCCTGGTGGATGTCCACATCCGGCACACCCCAGGCCACGCGGGGTTCACCTATTATAGGGGTAGCTGTAGGTCTAGAATAGACAGGTTTTATTTAAAGGAGGAAGCCATTTCTTCAGCAGTGTCCGTTGTTGAGGTGGAGTTCTCCGACCACTGTCTAATTTTGTTTTCTCTGAATGTTACAGAGACCCCCCGGATGGGTAGAGGCTACTGGAAGCTCAATTCGTCTCTCCTGGAAGAAGCAGAGATAAGACAATCCTTTGAGGACTTTCTTCAGAGCCAGGTACCATTGCTGGGCCTTTGTAGCAGTAAGTCAGAGTGGTGGGAGATGCTCAAGAAAAGGGTGGCGAGATTCTTCCGCCAGCTCTCGAGCCTCAGGAGCCTGGACAGGTACCGCCTGTATCAGGGCCTGAGGAGGAAACTCGAGCATCTCGTCTCGACTGGAGGTAGTCGTGAGGACATCTCCAGAGTGAAATCCTTGCTGAAGAGGTGTCAGTACGATAGACACGCATCTTTGGTTTTTGAGAGGGATTACGGGAAATACCGCTCGCCCGACCCTTACAGAAACTGCAAGATGTCAGTGAATGGTAAAGTTGTCACAGGACTGGTTGACAGTACGGGATCCCTGAAAAGGTCCAGATCAGGGATTCTGGAGGTCGTCAGATCCTTCTACTCGCACCTCTTGGGCAGGAAGGATCTAGATCGGGATGTGATGTCGACTTTCCTGGCTGAAACTGTCCCTGAGCCAGGAGTAGACCCCTCTCTTGATGTTTTGACAGAGATGATCAGGGAAGAGGAAGTCAGCCGGGCGATTGAAGGGCTCGCCCTCAAGAAATCGCCAGGTCCGGATGGCTTAACATCTGAGTTTTATAAGACCTTTAAGGACGCCTTGGTTCCCCTCTTGATTGAGGTATTCAATGAGTGTCTTTCCTCGGGCGCTCTGCCGAAGTCAATGAGGAGGTCTGCCCTGATCATTCTGTCAAAGGGTAAGGACCGATCTTGTATTGAGAACTGGCGTCCCATAGCGCTTCTCAATACGGACAGAAAGGTTTTGGCAAAGGTGCTGTTTAATCGGCTGGTGCAGTTTGCGCCCCGGCTCCTTTCGGGGACCCAGCACTGCTCTGTTCCAGGCCGCAGTACATTTAGTGCTGTGCTTTGTGTCCGGGAGGCAGTGGAGCAGGGCAGGGCTGGTAACTGGAAGGGGTACTTGCTGTCCTTGGATCAGGCAAAAGCGTTTGATCGGGTTGACCACGAGTACCTCTGGTCTGTCCTTCTGAGGTATGGCCTGCCGGGGGAGTTTGTCAATTGGCTAAAGGTTTTGTACGCAGGGGCAGAGAGTTTCCCGCTTGTGAACGGTTGGATTGGCCGCTCTTTTGAGGTCGGGTCTGGTGTTCGCCAGGGTTGTCCTCTGAGCCCACTCTTATACGTGTTCGCGATTGACCCATTCCTTAGGAGGGTTGATCGTGGGCCGTTGGTGGGAGTCGGGATGGACCAGGCGGCACCGGAAGCCACTCTAAGGGTGGTAGCGTATGCCGATGATGTCACCGTTTTTGTGTCCTCGAGAGGGAAGGCGCAATGGGTGATGTCAGAGGTTGACCGCTACTCAGAGGCTTCTGGGTCCAAGATCAACCGGGATAAGTGTGAGAGTCTCTGGCTGGGAGAGGGGGATCCAGGCTTTGATCTCCCGGACACTCTTCCAGGGCCCCAAGACTCTGCCAAAGTTCTCGGCATCGAATTTGGCCAGGGGGATTACCCCATGCAAAACTGGGATGGCAGGCTTAAGATCGCCGCCCAGAAGGTGGACCAGTGGAAGGGTTGGTCTTTGACCCTCAGGGAAAGGGTGAACTTGATTAAAATTTACCTGCTCCCATTGCTGATATATCTGGGCAGTGTGTGCATGTTGCCAGAACCCCTCTGGACTCGAGTGTACAGTCTGTTCTTCCAGCTGTTATGGGGGAATAGGCTGAACCTAATCAAGAGGGAGGTTACTTACCGCACGAGGAGACAAGGAGGGTTGTGTATGGTCAACCCTGTGGTGTTCCTAGTGAATACCTTTCTTAAGATCAATATCGCAAACCTCTGGAAAGAGAGGGCTCCTCCGTGGGTATACTCCTGCAGGGGATGGTTTCGGCCTTTCTTCCAGGAATGGGAGACAGGAGGGCGAGTGAAGGATCTCCGTACACCACATGGGCATCTTCCGGCTTACGCTACCCCGGTTCTGAAGGTAATTCGCCGGTGGGGTCTGGGAATGTGGGAGATCAGGACCATGTCGAGGAAACTCCTTGACAAAAGGGTTCTGTTGACCCATTTCCAGAAGCCTCTGGCCCTCAGGGATTGCCCAAGTCGGGATCTGGGGGTGGGTTTAGGTCTTTTGAATTCCATCAGGATCCCCTTGAAGTTTTGGGACTTGACTTGGCGCTGCTTCCATGGAAAGCTGTGTGTGAGGGACAATCTGAAGTGTAGGAGCTCTGAGGAAAGGGGTTGTCCCCGGGAGGAGTGCGGTGGCCTGCTGGAGAGCATGGACCACTTCCTGCTTCAGTGCCCCTTTAACACAGAGGTGTACAACCGGGTGGGCGCTTCCCTACATTGGCCCGGGTTGGCCGGTCTCTCCTATGCGGAGTGGGCCTATGGAGCATTCAGAGGCCTGGGTGGCCGGGACCGCTGCACGTTATTCCTAGTTAGCCTAGTGGTCAGGTACCACACGTGGAACGCACGGTGTTTAGTATCGACGCAGCGTAAAATCCTCCCGGTGAATGAGGTGGTTAGGAACATTCTGGGTGACCTGGTGAAGGTGCGCTCTCTGGAGTATGAGAGGCTGGGCACGGGGAGGGCCTCTCTCCTTTGGAGGGGGTTCTCCTTTAGTGTCCCTTAGTCTGTCATCTCCTCTCCTGGTGTTGGGCTGAAGCTGACACTGTAGATTTTTGTTTTGTATCTGAGGTTATAGTGATGTAGGGCTTGCAGGCGCCGAACCTGGGCTTTATGTGGTTGGTTTGTTATGTTGATATGTTTAATGTGTTTGTATTTTGTGTACAGTGTGTATTTATGTAGTTATAGTTAATGTGTATATAGCTTGGTTGGTTTTGGGGTGTTGGTGTTAGGGTGTTAGGTTGGGAGGGGGGTGGACGGGATTTGGACAATATGATCCTGGGCACTGGTCTGGACTATATAGCGCGGACTGCGGACTTTGGACGTTAGACCAGTGTCTGGGTGGGAGGGTAATGGGCGTGGGATTTAGTTAGTTTATATTTAATGTTTTTATTTCCTGTTTGTCTTTTTTTGCTGTGTATTCTTTAGTTATTTATGGAAAAAAAAAAAAAATTATTATAAAAAATTATATTAAAAAAAAAAAAAAAAAATTAGGTGGTGGGATTGGGTGAAGGTTTTGTTTTATAATGCTGATTGTGTGGTGTGTGTGTGGCTGGGCCAGGAGATTTTCGTAAGTCTCTTTTAGTTTGTATTATTGTTTTGTTATTAGTATTATTGTTTTGTTTTGCCAGAAGTTATGGCTTGATTTATGTTTATGATTGTTATGTTTTTCATTTTTATATATAAAATAAAAGATTTACAGGATGTAACTCAGGATCAGTACAGGATAAGTAATGTCATGTATGTACACAGTGACTGCACCAGCAGCAGAATAGTGAGTGCAGCTCTGGAGTATAATACAGGATGTAACTCAGGATCAGTACAGGATAAGTAATGTCATGTATGTACACAGTGACTGCACCAGCAGCAGAATAGTGAGTGCAGCTCTGGAGTATAATACAGGATGTAACTCAGGATCAGTACAGGATAAGTAATGTCATGTATGTACACAGTGACTGCACCAGCAGCAGAATAGTGAGTGTAGCTCTGGGGTATAATACAGGATGTAACTCAGGGTCAGTACAGGATAAGTAATGTCATGTATGTACACAGTGACTGCACCAGCAGCAGAATAGTGAGTGCAGCTCTGGTGTATAATACTGGATGTAACTCAGGATCAGTACAGGATAAGTAATGTCATGTATGTACACAGTGACTGCACCAGCAGCAGAATAGTGAGTGCAGCTCTGGGGTATAATACAGAATGTAACTCAGGATCAGTACAGGATAAGTAATGTCATGTATGTACACAGTGATTGCACCAGCAGCAGAATAGTGAGTGCAGCTCTGGAGTATAATACAGGATGTAACTCAGGATTAGAGATGAGCGAACATACTCGTCCGAGCTTGATGCTCGATCGAGCATTAGCGTACTCGTAACTGCTCGTTGCTCGGACGAGTATTTCGCCCGCTCGAGAAAATGGCAGCTCCCGCCGTTTTGCTTTTTGGCGGCCAGAAACAGAGCCAATCACAAGCCAGGAGACTCTGCACTCCACCCAGCATGACGTGGTACCCTTACACGTCGATAGCAGTGGTTGGCTGGCCAGATCAGGTGACCCTGGGATAGACTAGCCGCTGCCCGCGCTGCTCGGATCATTCTCTGTCTGGATGCCGCTAGGGAGAGAGCTGCTGCTGGTCAGGGAAAGCGTTAGGGTGTTCTATTAGCTTACTGTTAGGCAGGAGTGATTCTACAAGAACCCAACAGCCCTTCTTAGGGCTACAATAACGTTATACTTTTTTTTTTTATTTGCTTGTGGCTGGGCTTGCTGGCACTAGTAGTGCAGCTAGTACCATATTGTGAGGAATTAGCAGGGGGACTTGCTACCGTTGTGTTTAGCTCTTAGTGACACACATATCCACCTCAAACACCAAAGTGGGAAAATTTATTAGGGGTTTGATTTCAATTAGGCAGAGTCTGCCAGTTTCTTTTTATTTTACGTTTATTTTTTCATAACTCAGTGTCATCTCATCTGGCATAGCAGTGTGCTTTCATACTTGGCTAGAAAATAGGAGAATCCAAACGGCTTACTTACGCCTACAGTAGCGTTATATATATTTGATTTCTGGTTGATCTGCTGGTGGCTGTCCTTGCTGCAGTGCATCTACTAGCAAATTGTGAGCAATTTGGAGTGAGACTTGCGACCACTTTGTTTTGCGCTTAGTGACGCACATATCCATCGCAAAGACCGAAGTGGGAAAATTTACTAGGGCCCGGGGTTGGATTTCAATTAGGCACAGTCTGCCATTTCCTTTTTTATTTTACGTTTATTTTTTTCATAACTCAGCGTCATCTCATCTGGCATAGCAGTGTGCTTTCATACTTGGCTAGAAAATAGCCATAGCAATAGGATAGCATCGTTTGGTTTTAAAAACTAAAAAACACACAAAAAAAAAAAAAACACAAAAAAAAGTTAAAAAAAAAATTAAAGTTATAACTCTCATTTTCAAAATGTTTAACCCGAGGGCTAGGGGTAGAGGACGAGGGCGGGGACCTGGGCGTCTAACTACTGCAGGGGTCAGAGGCCGTGGTCCTGGGCGGGGTGAGACACCACCTGCTGATGAGGGAGCAGGGGAACGCCGCAGAGCTACACTCCCTAGGTTCATGTCTGAAGTTACTGGGACTCGTGGTAGAGCACTGTTGAGGCCAGAACAGTGCGAACAGGTGATGTCGTGGATTGCCGACAATGCTTCGAGCAATTTGTCCACCAGTCAGTCTTCCACGCAGTCCACCCATGTCACCGAAATTGGCACTCCTCCAGCTCCTGCACCTCAGCCTCCTCCCCCCTAGTCTGCCCCCTCCCAGCAAAATTTGCCATTAGAACCGACATACTCTGAGGAACTGTTTTCTGGACCCTTCCCACAGTCACAAACCACTTGTCCGGTTGCTGATGAGCAATTTTCCGATGCCCAGGTTTTCCACCAGTCGCAGTCTGTGGGTGATGATGACCTTGTTGACGTACTGGAAGAAGTGTGTAAAGAGGTGTCCGACGATGAGGAGACATGGTTGTCAGACAGTGGTGAAGTTGTTGTCAGGGCAGGAAGTCCGAGGGGGGGGCAGACTGAGGGATCGGAGGATGATGAGGTGACAGACCCAAGCTGGGTTGAGAGGCCGGGTGAACACAGTGCTTCTGAGATGGAGGAGAGTCCTCGACCAGAACAGGTTGGAAGAGGCAGTGGTGGGGCCAGACGGAGAGGCAGGGCCAGAGCTGGTGCATCAGCGCCAAATGTGTCAACTAGTGAAGCTCCCGTGGCGAGGGCTCCTGCGGCGAGGGCTAGATTTTCAGAAGTCTGGAGGTTCTTTAAGGAAACACCGGATGACCGACGGACTGTGGTGTGCCACATTTGCCAAACCAGGATCAGCAGGGGTTCCACCACTAATAGCTTAACTACCACCAGTATGCGCAGGCATATGAATGCTAAACACCCCACTCAGTGGCAACAAGCGCGTTCACCTCCGGCCGTGCACACCACTGCTCCTTCCCCTGTGTCAGCTGATAGTCAGCCCCCTGCCCAGGACCCTGCCACAAAAACCCCATCGTCGCCTCCACGATCCTACACAGCATCCACCAGCGTTCAGCTCTCCATACCCCAGACGCTGGAGCGGAAACGCAAATATAGTGCAACCCACCCGCACGCCCAAGCCCTTAATGTGCACATCTCCAGAATGCTAAGCCTGGAGATGCTGCCCTATAGGCTAGTAGAGACCGAGGCCTTTCGCAGCCTCATGGCGGCGGCCGCCCCTCGGTATTCGGTCCCCAGCCGCCACTACTTTTCCCGATGTGCTGTCCCAGCCCTGCACCAGCACGTGTCAGACAACATCATCCGTGCCCTGACCAACGCCGTTTCTGACAAGGTCCACCTGACCACGGACACGTGGACGAGTGCTGCCGGGCAGGGCCACTATATATCGCTGACGGCACATTGGGTTAACTTGGTGGAGGCTGGGACCGAGTCTGACCCTGCGGCTGGTCATATACTGCCGACGCCGAGGATTGCGGGGCCTACCTCGGTCCAGGTGTTTCAGGCCTACTATGCCTCCTCCTCCTCCCACCCCTCCTCCACCTCCTCCTCCGAACGACCATCCGTGGGCATTGCGCCATCAGTCGGTAGCTCTAGGCACAGCAGCAGTGCCGTCGCTAAGCGACAGCAGGCGGTGCTCAAACTGCTGAGCCTAGGCGATAAAAGGCACACCGCCCAAGAACTATTACAGGGCATCACGGCGCAGACTGATCTGTGGCTGGCACCGCTGAACCTGAAGCCAGGCATGGTTGTGTGTGACAACGGCCGTAACCTGGTGGCGGCTCTGCAACTCGGCAGACTGACACATGTGACATGCCTGGCCCATGTGTTAAATCTGATAGTTCAGCGTTTCCTCAAGACATACCCCAATCTGTCTGATTTGCTCACGAAGGTGCGCCGCATCTGTGCGCATTTCAGGAAGTCCAGCACAGATGCTGCCACTCTCAGGGCAGCGCAGCGCCGCCTCCAACTGCCCGCTCACCGACTGTTGTGCGACGTGCCCACGAGGTGGAATTCAACACTGACCATGTTATCCAGAGTTTACCAGCAGCGCCAAGCGATTGTAGACTGCCAGATGTCAACTTCCACCAGAACTGGTAGTCAGGTCAGTCAGCTTCCTCAAGTCTACAATGAGGAGTGGACATGGATGTCTGATATCTGTCAGGTGCTGAGTAACTTTGAGGAGTCAACACAGATGGTCAGTGGCGATGCCGCCATCATCAGCCTCACCATCCCGCTGCTTGGCCTGTTGAAAAACTCTCTGGTCAGCATGAAGTTGGAAGCTTTGCGCTCCTCACAAGAGACTGGGGAAGAAGATTCCCTTGTTGATAGCCAAAGCACCCTTAGGTCTGTTTCTCAGCGCATATCGGAGGAGGTGGCGGAGGATGAGGAGGAAGAGGAGGAGAATGTTGGCGAGACACAAGAGGGGACCATTGTTGAGTCCTTCACTGTTGAGCGTGTATGGGCAGAAGAAGAGGAGTTGGAGGAGTTGGAGGAGGAGGAAATGGATAGTCAGGCCAGTGAGGGGAGTGAATTCTTACGCGTTGGTACTCTGGCGCATATGGCAGATTTCATGCTAGGCTGCCTATCCCATGACCCTCGCGTTCAAAGAATTTATTCCAGCACCGATTACTGGGTGTTCACTCTCCTGGACCCACGGTACAAGCAAAATCTTTCCACTCTCATCCCTGGAGAGGAAAGGAGTGTGAGAATGCATGAATACCAGCAGGCCCTGGTGCACAAGCTGAAACAGTATTTCCCTTCTGACAGCGCTAGCGGCAGAGTGCGTAGTTCTGCGGGACAAGTAGCGAGGGAGAGTAGGCGAGCAGGCAGCTTGTCCAGCAGTGGCAAGGGTACGCTTTACAAGGCTTTTGCCAGCTTTATGTCACCCCAGCAAGACACTGTCACCTGTCCCCAGTCTCGGCAGAGTAGGGCTGATCTTTACAGAAAGATGGTGAGGGAGTACGTAGCTGACCATACCATCGTCCTAAATGATCACACAGCTCCCTACAACTACTGGGTTTCAAAGCTGGACATGTGGCACGAACTGGCGCTGTACGCCTTGGAGGTTCTTGCCTGCCCTGCCGCTAGCGTCTTGTCCGAGCGGGTTTTCTGTGCAGCTGGTGGCATCATCACCGATAAGCGTACACGCCTGTCGACTGACAGCGCTGACAGGCTGACGCTTATCAAGATGAATAAAGCCTGGATTTCTCCTAATTTCCAATCTCCACCAGGTGAAGGAAGCTCAACCTGAATAATTTATCCACTCCTCCTCCTCCTCATTTTCCTCCTTCTCCTCCTCTTTGTACAGTAAAGCAGAGGAAACTGGCTATTTTTTGACAGGGCCCACTGGCTCTAGCTATAGTACTTTATGCATTTAATTTTTCTGGAGGGCCACCGACCCGGTCCTCTGTTTTAAACAATTTTTGGGAGTGCCACATACAGGCACTCAATCTATTCCATTTTTCTGGAGGGCCACCTACCTGCTCCTCTGGTTTGAAAACTTTTTTGGACTGCCACATACAGGCACTCAATCTATTCCATTTTTCTGGAGGGCCACCTACCTGCTCCTCTGGTTTGAAAACTTTTTTGGACTGCCACATACAGGCACTATCCAAATTGAATTGTCTCCATAGCAGCCTCCACACGTTGTCTCCATTGCTACCTCCAAAAGTCGTCCATATAGCTGCCTCTATACATCGTCCCTTTATCAAACGAGGTGTGTCAGGCCGAAATTTGGGTTGTTTTCATGGATTCCACATCAAAGTTGTTAACTTTGTCACCACCCTGCTGTGTTATCCACAAAATACACTGGCAAACTTTTACCATTTACGGATATTATTTCAGCGCTTCTTGCGCAGATGTTTACATTCCCCTCACCCGCCATATCCTAAACTTATAAGAACGCTACTACACTTGATCTTATACAAAAGGTTCTTAGAAGTGCTGTTTGGGGAGTAGCCTAGAGACAGGGGCTTGGATTGGCGAAAGCTCGCCTGGCAGCGGAGCGCCAGCTCCATGCCAAGAACTAACTAACATAGTTTTAACTGCAGCACCTTTAATCTACTACTAGTTCACTGCCTCCATACATGGCCGCCTTATCAAACGTGCTGTGTCAGGCAGAATTTTGGGTTGTTTTCATGGCTTCCACAACAAACTTGTTAACTTTGTCGCCACCCTGCTGTGTAATCCTCAAAATATACTGGCAAACTTTTACCATTTACGGATATTATTTCAGCGCTTCTTGCGCATCTGTTTACATTCCCCTCACCCGCCATATTCCAAACTTATAAGAACGCTACTACACTTAACTTGGTGCAGGCTGGGACCGAGTCTGACCCTGGGGCTGGTCATATACTGCCGACGCAGAGGATTGCGGGGCCTACCTCGGTCCAGGTGTTTTAGGCCTACTATGCCTCCTTCTCCTCCCACCCCTCCTCCACCTCCTCCTCCTCCGAATTACCATCCGTGGGCATGGCGCCATCAGTCGGTAGCTCTAGGCACAGCAGCAGTGCCGTCGCTAAGCGACAGCAGGCGGTGCTCAAACTGCTGAGCCTAGGTGATAAAAGGCACACCGCCCAAGAGCTATTACAGGGCATTCCACATCAAACTTGTTAACTTTGTCGCCACCGTGCTGTGTAAGCCACAAAATATACTGGAAAACTTTTTTCATTTACGGATATTATTTCAGCGCTTCTTGCGCAGATGTTTACATTCCCCTCACCCGCCATATCCCAAACTTATAAGAACGCTACTACACTTGATCTTATACAAAAGGTTCTTAGAAGTGCTGTTTGGGGAGTAGCCTAGAGACAGGGGCTTGGATTGGCGTAAGCTCGCATGGCAGCGGAGCGCCAGCTCCATGCCAAGATCCAACTAACATAGTTTGAACTGCAGCACCTTTAATCTACTACTAGTTCACTGCCTCCATACATGGTCCCCTTATCAAACGAGCTGTGTCAGGCAGAATTTTGGGTTGTTTTCATGGCTTCCATGTTAACTTTGTCGCCACCCTGCTGTGTAATCCACAAAATATACTGGCAAACTTTTATCATGTACCGATATTATTTGAGCGCTTCTTGCTCACCTCCTTTGGTTCCTCTCTACCACCCATTGGTTTGAAGCCTGAGTCCATTTAGGGTATGTCGCCATGCCACTCTCTAGTCTGCCGCTGCTGCCGCTGCCCCTGCATGCCGTCCCCTATAGTGTCAGGGTCAATTATTGGATGTTTTAGATGCTTTCTAGCTTCATTCTGTCACTCTGTCATGGCCATGCTGTTGCCCATAATTTTGGCATAATGGTGCGATTAAGCAGCCTCAGAGGCATCCATGCATGCTGCCCCTGCTGTTTCCTGTCCATTTCCGTGGTGTTTCCATCCTTTTCTGAGGTTCCCAGGTGTTTGGCCAAGCTTCCCTGTGCAGAGCCTTGGTCCCCTTGAAAAATGCTCGAGTCTCCCATTGACTTCAATGGGGCTCGTTACTCGAAACGAGCACTCGAGCATCGGGAAAAGTTCGTCTCGAATAACGAGTACCCGAGCATTTTAGTGCTCGCTCATCTCTACTCAGGATCAGTACAGGATAAGTAATGTCATGTGTATATACACAGTGACTGCACCAGCAGAATAGTGAGTGCAGCTCTGGAGTATAATACAGGATGTAACTCAGGATCAGTACAGGATAAGTAATGTCAGGTATGTACACAGTGACTGCACCTGCAGCAGAATAGTGAGTGCAGCTCTGGAGGATATAAATCAGGCTGTGGCTCATGTATCTATGGAGTAAACTTCACACCATTTTCTCTTCTCCCTTGTAGGGGGTTGCAGGAGCAGTACGCCTATTTTGTAAAATTTTCTACTGACGAATGTAACAAAGGTTTATCAGCTCAGGCCATTAGTGATGCACTGAAAGAGGACAAATCTGCCGGGATACCTGAGAAAGTGCGAAAGAAGGAGATCTATCAGGGAAATCTCATGGTGGCTGCTTCCTATGTGAAAGAAAAAAGGTATGACATCCATTCTGAATCTCGTCTGCTGAATAACCTCCCTGGTTCTACAGAATCTCCCATCAGTAACCTCCTGAAGAAGGCCCCGGTGGCCGGGTGTGTGGTCTTCTTCTCCCTGAACTCTCCTTGTGTCCAGACCTGCACTGATCCCAAGGGGAAGTACAACATCATTGACAAACTCAACAGAGTCAACCTCCCCGCGCCCCAGAGCCGAGCCTTCGCTTACTCCAAGGTTTTTGAGAGGGATAAGAAGAGACCAGAGGATGAAGTCTGGAGAAACTGGGAGGCGCTGAATAATAAAATATCTCTTCACCGCTGCAACGGGAACAACTGCATCAAATGCTTCAATAACGGCGTCAGAGATGCGAAGTGCTACAAGGATTAGTGCAGATTATTAATAAGTGGCTTCCTTGAATCTCTATAGAGAAATATGGCATAAAAATCTTTAATTCTCATATTGAATTTATCCGGTTCCTTTGCCTTTTTAAATTAGCAAATATATTCATGTAAATCAAAGTGCAAATATGACCAAAAGTTTGTCACGCTCCAAATATAACAAGCTCAATAAATTGTATCGCTGGAGTCAGGATCGCAATATCTCTCACATTTTTATTTTAATTCACCTAATGACTAAGAAATGAGCCGATCACTGAGGTCACACATGATGAGGTTATGAGGGTGACTGCAGGGGGGAGGGGAGAAGAGTCACCCCAATGTGTAAGAGAATAGTCTAATTCAGCTACTGCACAACTTTCGGGCATCAGAAATGCATGGAGCTCACACTGATCGCTTCCTGCCAGGAGATTGTGAGCAGAGAGAGAGGCTGCAGATTACAAGCTACAAGGAGATAAGTGATCCGGGGGAAGGGGGAGGCAGGCACATATCTATGAGATGTAACAGTGCTAAAAGTGTAACAGTGTAAAAGTCTGCCTCAGCCTCTGTGTAATCTCTGATCTGTCTCATCTTTCCTTCTATCTGTCAGTGTGTTAGTACAATGTCAGAAGACAGATGAAAGTGTATATACACCTTGTACCCTGATAATCTTACCACATTGTGACCCCACAGAAATAGATGGATAATACAGTAATGTGTTTGCTTAGAGAGGCCCCACCCATACCATGGGATTTTGCACTGAGCAGCCGAGGGAGTGATAGGAACTAAAACAGCAATAACACTGAGTACAATTGTAAAGTAAGGGGTTAAAATGATCTTTATTGTGTTAACATCACTAGGGGATTGAGATGCAAGAATTTTCTTTCGTGGGAAAACCCCTTTAAGGGAAATCTCTCTTTTAAGCCTCCAGCACACAATTGTTTTTTTTTTTTTTCCTGTGGCTTCAAAAGAAAATCTGTAATGGACATTTTTTAGGACTTTGTGTCAACACTATCTCCCCTGTGTCTCCGCAGTGTAGGCCCCTGTGTATTCCTTGTGTCCTCCTTTTTTGTGGATCAAGTAAAAGAATAAAGGTTGTTACCTAGCAACTCACCACAAATACGGACCACACACAGACTTCTATGGGAGCGTAGAGACGTAAACGTGGCCAAGGATAGGACCTGCTCCTCAGGGCCACTAGGCTGAGGAATCCTCCACTGTGTGTATGAGCCCATAGAAATACATAGAGCCATGAAACCTCAGCCGTATCACCTGAGGAAACACCCATCGTGTGCATGATGCCTAAGGAGAACTCTTACATAAATGCTCTTCACCCTTATGGTGGACGTTCTCTTTTTATTTTGGCTACAGCACAGATCACTGTAACCCAAAATAAACAAGCCAAAATTCAAACTAGGAAGAAGAAGAAAAACCTTTAGTGAAAAATAACAAAAACCTAGAATAATGGTTCAACCCTCAGAGTCAAAACAAACAGAAAAAAAGGATAATAATTTTTCAAAAAAAAACCAAAAAATTATTTTTTCTAAGTATAAATATCATACGCAGATTACAAAGAAAAGAGCAAACCACAGTAATTCAGATGAGTACATGTAATATCTCATGGCAGATGGAAACAAGAAATGAAGAATCCAACGGCTTACCCTGCACAATGTGAGGATGGTCTCTGCCGGCGCTCCGACACACGTTTTCTCTTAGGTGTCTCTTCAGGAGGAGCACAGATCACTGGACTGAAACATTGAGGATTGCAAATTATGTTCCTTTATTGTATCAACAATAAATTGCTATACACGATGACTTCCGATATCAGGTAAGTGCTTTTACGGGTACATCATGGACATCCATTGGCGCCCCCGCTTTTCTTCTTTGTTTCTCTTACTATACTCACACATGTTCTGCATGTCAGACGTCCATGTCCCATGTTCGGAGTTGCTGTGGATTATGGTCTTATTTACAGCAGTTTGTTTCCTGCCATAGATAATCGTCATTCAGTGATCGGCTCTGCTCCGCCTCCTCCACGACTTTGTCCACATGTTACCCAATTTTGTTGACAATTCTTGAATTGTGTAACACACTCAATGCACTTATTTTTTTCCATTTCAGAAAACGGTCATTCTAACTCGGATAATCAGGATCCAGGGTCAAAACCTTTAAAATCATTTACACTATATATTCAGCTTATTGATCTCCATGTTAACCCTTACTTCTCCTGGGGGGGGGGACTGTGGGGGGCACTTACTACCAGTTTTATTTTCTAAGAATATTAGCTGATTGTTGTTAAAGGTCCCAGCAGGAAGAAGCTTTGGGATTGTCTCACTGCCAAGGGATTCTCCTGATAATTGTGGATTGTTTAAGGTGAAAATCACTTCAATATTTTTAAATTTGTAACATTTTTTAAATCTACAATCTAGAAAGGAAAGTACTTATTTATATGGGACTGATGTTGGTGATTAGAGATGAGCGAGCACTAAAATGCTCGAGTGCTCGTTAATCGAGACAAACTTTTCCCGATGCTCGAGTGCTCGTCTCGAATAACAAACCCCATTGAAGTCAATGGGAGACTCGAGCATTTTTCAAAGGGACCATGGTTCGGGAATAAATGAAAAAGAATGTCTTCTGATAAGTTATCAGATGTATGCAAACATCTGCAATCTATTCTTCACTGTTCTGCGCGTATATTATCTCCCGACAAGTTATCAGATGTGAAGAACAGTGAAGAATAGAATAAAAACAGTGAACACAGTGAACACAGGATCATTTAAGTGAAAAACGCAGTGAAGAATAGATTACAGATGTTCGGCACATCTGCTTACTTGTCGGGAGATACGTTGTCCCGGGATCCGCTCCTCTTCTTCCACTGAAGTCTCCCCGATCTCTCTGCCCTTCCCGATTTCTCTGCCCTTCCCTATATCTCTGTCCTGTTCCCCGATATCTCTGTGCTACTCCCCGATGTCTCTGCCCTCCCCGATGTCTCTGTCCTGTTCCCTGATTTCTCTGTCTTCCTCCCCGATGTCTATGTTCTGTTTCCCGATGTCTCTGTCCTCCCTTATGTCTCTGTGCTGCTCCCCGATGTCTCTGTGCTGCTCCCCGATGTCTCTGTGTTGCTCCCCGATTTCTCTGTGCTGCTCCCCGATGTCTCCTTGCTGCTCCCCGATGTCTCTGTGCTGCTCCCCAATGTCTCTGTCCTGCTCCCCGATGTCTCTGTCCTGCTCCCCGGTGTCTCTGTCCTGCTCCCCGGTGTCTCTGTCCTGTTCCCCGATGTCTCTGTCCTGCTCACCGTGTTCTTCAATGTGTTCTTCACACATATATATTGTTCTTCACATACCGTTTTGCACGTATCTTCCGACAAGTAAGCAGATGTGCCGAACATCTGCAATCTAATCTTCACTGTGTTTTTCACTGTGTTTTTCACTTAAATGATCCTGTGTTCACTGTGGTCACTGTTTTTATTCTATTCTTCATTGTTCTTCACTGTGTTTTTTTAATTAAATGCTCGATCTCGAGCAGGGGAAATACTCGTCCGAGCAACGAGCCGTTTCGAGTACCTTAATACTCGAACGAACATCAAGCTCGGACGAGTATACTCGCTCATCTCTATTGGTGATGTAACTGGTTTAGGTAAAGACTGTATAGTTGTATTTTGCACCATTTATGAGTCGGTCTAGTTTACTCCTGCAAAAAGTTTGAAGCATCAAGAATTTTTGGTGCACAGACATTTTCCCGTGAAGTCTCCTTTGTTTTACTAGTTGGCAAAATGCCTAAAATGTCCTAAAACCCTTAATAAATAGCATTTTAGACAACATCTACACCGGGCTTGGCCTCTTAGTATATCAGGATCCTGACTGCACGGCCGGAGAATTCGGCATTAATCTGAAGAGGGAACGAACATTTGGTCCTTGCCCACTTGGTAATGAGGGGGGGGGGGGGATTCACTCCCTACACTCCTTACACTCCCTTCCCTTTGCACCATCACGATTTTTTGGTGGCATAATCGCTATATATTATATTAATATTGTATAATGTCATTGTTGGAAATGTATATATTTTTATATTATACATATCTGTTTCATTTTTTAACACAATTACTAAGGGGCCAAATCGCCGGGTTTCCCGAATATTACCGTTTTGTGCCGTTTGTCCCTGAATTGCCCCTGGTTTTTGCGCACGTGATCGGATTGTGTCACATTTTTTTAGATATAATTATCAGTAACATTATACAGGCATATATGCAAAAATGCAAAAAAAATTGTATACTCTTTGTATAATTGCCACTATTTATAGTCTGTTATTATGTATTGTCACTTTGATGGTCTTTTTATGTGCATTATTCTTTCAGCATCTTAGTTTACTTGTTTTTGATTAATTTTCATAACTGCAGTTATTAACTATACATATGGGTACATTCAGAAACATTTGTTTGGCCAATATATTGTGACAACGTACGGTAGATTGTTCCGTGCTGCACAAGAGCGATGACAAACACTTGGCTTTGTGGTTGCTTAGATACACTCGCCACTTCCTGTTCTGTGCAGATGGCGTAATTCAGTCTTGATCTGAGCACAGCATAAAGATTGCTTACATTATACAATTTGGAATCATTGCTTTGTTTGGTTCTACATTTCCCAGGTTTGGGATACAATAGGTAATATAGAGGGAACTATTAATTGATCGTTGCCCACTTGGTAATGGGGGGTTAATATGCCAGTACAAACTTTGCAAAAAATCCCCCTTCTTCCATTATTATAAAATAGTAATCCTGTACGCCATGCAGCATAATAATAAAAGACAAAACTTAATTTACTGTCAGGTAGTGCATCCTCTGCCGCCACCTGGGACCGGAGTCTTAACCATAGCCCACAGCAAAGCAGGTTGGACTTGCTACGGTGTGGTACCACCAGATCGTTCTAAAGGCGCAACATTGTCCGCGGTGGCGGCCAAGGTGAAGTATAGAATCATAAGGCAAGGTCGTGGTCGGTAACAGGCAGGAGGTCAAGACAGGCAGCACGGGATTGGAGTCAGGGATGTAGCAGAAGGTCAGGACAAGCAGAACGGGATTAGAGTCAATAACGGAATTGGGGTCACAGAAACACAGTAAATCGCATGGACATCTTTCTTTGAGGCACTAGGCACAAAGATCCGTCGGAGAACGCTGGGACAGGCCGGCTTTTATTCAGATGCTGGAAATGGCCAGCACCAATCAGCGGTGCGCTTTCCCTTTAAATCTACGAACGCCGGTGCGCGCATGATCCCTGCCTCCTAGGACGCAGGCTGCCGGAGCAGGAACATGGAGAGGTGAGTGAACCTGGGAGGAGCATAATGCACAGAGAGGGGCATGGGTGCATCTGGGAGATGGGTCGCAGGAGCACCCGTGACATTTACAGATATATTTCATGTAAATATTTCCTATTTCTTGAATATTTTTCCATCTCGGTAGAAATGTTTGAAGGTCAGCTTTGCTCTATACTATAAGTCTAGGTCACATGATCACTTCCCAAATACTCCACTCATTTAAAGTTACATTGACTTTCAAAGTAATCTGTGGTCCACAAATCTCTGCTGACTGAAAGGAGATGAACGGGTCTGACCTGTTTCTTTTTGTCATTTTCTCTTAAAGCTCAACATCCGCAATAACCAAACAATAACAGAACACAATTTGCCATTTTCTTCAACATTAAAATTTCCATTCAGCATCTTTAATTTTCACGCGCGTTTTTTGCGCATGCTTTTGACGTGCAGAACTTGCATTGCACTCTGACCCATTGTAATCAATGGACTTTTTCAGACTTGCATTTTCACGCACACAAGCGTGTGTTTTTTAACGCGCATTTAAATCTTGACATGCTCTATTTTTGCAAGACATGCTCGTGATAAAACGCAGCATACAAGTCTATGGAGACGCATCAAAAACGCATCGCACTCTGAGACACATGCAAGTGCAATGCGTTTTTCACGCATCAATTGCCATACAAAAGATAGAGCTCAGTCCTGAGTCCTTTTACGTTCATTATTTGCGTGTGAAAAACGCTTTGAAATTTGCATTGAAAATGCGCGCGAAAAACTGAGACACTGAAGAAACTCTGATCGCTCCCTGATCAAACTCTGACGTGATCTGCAAAGCAAGTGTGGAAGGGGCCTTATACTTGTGCAAAGCGTGTAATCCCCGAAAAAGGTGCACAGTCCGACTAAAGTGAGCAGCGCGACCCTTAGTAAATGAGCCCCGATGTCTTGAGCTCCCTTTACCATTCTATTGTCTACTTCAGCACTGGAGTTTTTTTGTGCAAATAATTGTGACTTTTTACAGCAACTGTGACTTTTTCATATGTCCACATCTGGATATTAAAAATATATTAGGTGCAACACTGCAAAAAAAGATTGCGGTAAACTTTACTGGGCGGCTGAAAAAAAATCACAAATTGTTTTGCAAATATTCGAATGAGCCAAAATAGAGGGGGGAAAGATGCATTACCCCCATGGTATCAGAGATCCTTTCATTGTTTATTTCTTGTCTAGGTCAATCAATGCTGTTATTTCAGTGCCCAATAAGGCAAATAGGCAATTCTGGACGGGAAACCCTCTAATTAGCATAAAAGGTTTGGTTAAAGTGAAATTTATGCCTTTCTAAAGAATGGTGTGGTCAGTGCTGACCTTGGGATCTACATGCTGACCCTGGGATCTACCTGCTGACCTTGTAATCTACCTGCTGACCTTGGGATCTATATGCTGACCCTGGGATCTACCTGCTGACCTTGAGAGCTACATGCTGACTCTGGGATCTACATGCTGACCCTGGGATTTACCTGCTGACCCTGTAATCTACCTGCTGACCCTGTAATCTACCTGCTGACCTAGGCATCTACATTATGACTCTGGGATCTACATGCTGACCTTGGGATCTACAAGCTGACTCTGGGATCTACCTGCTGACCCTGGGATCTACATGCTGACCTTGGGATCTACATGCTTTACCCTGGAATCTACATGCTGACCTTGGGATCAACATGCTGACCCTGAGATCTACATGCTGACCCTGGGATCTACCTGCTGACCCTGGGATCTACCTGCTGACCTTGGGATCTACATGCTGACCCTGGCAGCCACCTACTGACCTTGGGATCAACATGCTGACTTTGGGATCTACCTGCTGACCTTGGGATCTTCATACTGATCCTGGGATCTACATGCTGACCTTTGGCATCTGTATGCTTTACCTGGAATCTACATGCTGATTTTGGGATCTACATGCTGACCCTGGCATCTACCTGCTGACCTTGGGATCTACCTGCTGACCTTGGGATCTACATGCTGACTCTGGGATCTACCAGCTGACCCTGGGATCTACATGCTTTACCCTGGAATCTACATGCTGATATTGGGATCTACCTGCTGACCTTTGGATCTACATGCTGACTCTGGGATCTACCAGCTGACCCTGGGATCTACATGCTTTACCCTGGAATCTACATGCTGATATTGGGATCTACCTGCTGACCTTGGGATCTACATGCTAACTCTGGGATCTACATGCTGATCTTGGAATCTACATGCTTTACCCTTGAATCTACATGCTGACTCTGGGATCTACCTGCTGACCTTGGGATCTACATGCTGACTCTGGGATCTACATGCTGACCTTGGGATCTACATGCTTTACCCTGGAATCTACATGCTGATATTGGGATCTACCTGCTGACCTTGGGATCTACATGCTGACCTTGGGATCTACATGCTAACTCAGATCTACATGCTGACTTTGGGATCTGCCTGCTGACCTTGGGATCAACCTGCTGACTCTGGGATCTACATGCTGACCTTGGGATCTACATGCTGATTTTGGGATCTACATGCTGACCCTGGGATCTACTTGCTGACCCTGGGATCTACTTGCTGACTTTAGGATCTACATGCTTTTCCCTGGAATCTACATGCTGACCCTGGGATCTACATGCTTTTTGAGGGAAGGGACTGTCTCTTTCTTGCGATGGCTATGATGTGGCTTCAAGGTCTACTATGAAGGACAAGCTATTACGCCCCTCACTACGATGAGGTATCTAATAAGCTGACTGTTGGTATATAGTACTGTTAGAGATTTTTATCCAGGGCTTAACCGCCCTTACTTCAGTTGTAAAGGAGACTCTCAAATTAACTCTTTTATGGCCAAAAATGGCTCCCTGGTACCAGGACAAGAACAAACCTCTTAGTGTATGTAGAAATCTTCTCCCAGTTTATTAGTCTCAGCTGCATAATATCACAGACAGAAAATCATCAAAGAGGCGTGAATAGAATACTGCAATGCTATTGGCCATAATGAATTTACCAAGACATTCTCTGAAAAGGTTAATTATTTCTTCTCAGGGACCTTGTTTATACTGATTTCCCTGAGAAGAAGACTCGGGCAAGTACAAAACAGGAGATAAGCTGGGGCCTGAACCAAAATATATGACACTAGTGAAGGACAGACCGGCTTCTCATTACATGGCAAGGGAATTAGCTGGCAGGCGAGCAAACAGGTGACAGAAAAATCAAGTTTAAATCATGACCTTAGCTAGACAGGGCTTGACCCCCGGCATGACCCTAATACTAAAAATGCCCGCTTTTTGGTTCTCTAGCTCCAAGATGGCCGCTTTAGAGGAATATATCATTAACGGTACAAAGAAATAAAGTAGTAGAAATAGCAATAACACATTTAAGAAAATCTAGAAGTAAACATTAAGAAGAAGTATGTGTCTACAAAATGCATCTTTTAATGTAAAAATATAGAAAAAAACACATAATGGGTTTCATTAAAACCATAACTACCCAGGAAAAGCAACTGATAGTTGTCCTGTACTGTAAACAGCATGAAAATTAATACATTAAAAAAGTGCAAGATTTGTCATTTCTTGTGCTTCCAGGCCCAAAAAAAGTAAAATAAAAATCAATTTAAAATTAATATGTCAAAAAATGTGACCAGTTTAACTTAATTTCGACCACCCACTAAATTTTTATTGCAGGCGATGTGGGTCTTTTAGCATTACTGCAGTTTCCTCCTGGCTAGATTGCAGTGGCAACCAGGGACCATAGCGACACTGCAGAAGGTTGATCTTTACTGCATAGTGCTGAATTAGAGGACCCTGTAAATAGAGGACCTAGAAGGGCTCTATAGACCAGGTGATCCTGTGATCACTGGGTCTGAAGGAGTTCTGGTCAGAACAGTTTGGATCCAGACACCCAGATGCAAAAGGGATTGTTCCCCCTGTAACTGGGTCTCTTATAGATGCAAATTATCCATCGCTAGTTTCCCCACAATCATCTTTTTTTGGCTGGTAACATCTAACACCCCTCTACCTACAGCAGGAGATTTAGAATTAGACCTGAGGTGGATCTGAGGGGTTTGCTGAGGGGGAGGCCTGTAGCAGCTCTGGTTGGCTCCGATAATAATAAGGGAAGATAAAGAATATAAAAAGTAAAGAAAATAATAAGTTAAATGTGAGATGCGTTTCAGACCAGAACTGGATCCATTGTTACACAGAATGGCTGAAAAAGACTTACGTCAAGTTCAACCAACGAAGGAAAGGGAATAGAGAAAGATAAACAATTCTATATAACGTAACCATCAATGTTATTTTGATGTGAAAAGGCATCTAGACCCTTTTGGAAGCTCTCTGCTGTCCCTGCTGTGACCAGCGCCTGAGCTCTCTGCTGTCCCTGCTGTGACCAGTGCCTGAGCTCTCTGCTGTCCCTGCTGTGACCAGTGCCTGAGCTCTCTGCTGTCCCTGCTGTGACCAGCATCTGAGCTCTCTGCTGTCTCTGCTGTGACCAGCGCCTGAGCTCTCTATTGCCCCTGCTGTGACCAGCGCCTGAGCTCTCTGCTGTCACTGCTGTGACCAGTGGCTGAGCTCTCTGCTGTCCCTGCTGTGACCAGCGTCTGAGCTCTCTGCTGTCTCTGCTGTGACCAGCGCCCGAGCTCTCTGCTGTCCCTGCTGCGACCAGCGCCTGAGCTCTCTATTGTCCCTGCTGTGACCAGCGCCTGAGTTCTCTGCTGTCCCTGCTGTGACCAGCGCCTGAGCTCTCTGCTGTCCATGCTGTGACCAGCGCCTGAGCTCTCTGCTGTCCCTGCTGTGACCAGCGCCTGAGCTCTCTGCTGTCCCTGCTGTGACCAGCGCCTGAGCTCTCTGCTGTCCCTGGTGTGACCTGCACCCGATCTCTCTGCTGTCCCTGCTGTGACCTGCATCTGATCTCTCTGCTGTCCTTGCTTTGACCTGCACCTGAGCTCTCTGCTGTTCCTGTTGTGAGCAGAGTCTTAGCTCTCTGCTGTCCCTGCTGTGACCAGTGCCTGAGCTCTCTGCTGTCCCTGCTGTGACCAGCGCCTGAGCTCTCTGCTGTCCCTGCTGTGACCAGCGCCTGAGCTCTCTGCTGTCCCTGCTGTGACCAGCGTCTGAGCTCTCTGCTGTCCCTGCTGTGATCAGTGTCTGAGCTCTCTGCTGTCCTTGCTGTGACCTGCATATGAGCTCTCTGCTGTCCCTGCTGTGACCAGCGCCTGAGCTCTCTGCTGTCCCTGCTGTGACCAGCGCCTGAGCTCTCTGCTGTCCCTGCTGTGACCTGCATCTGAGCTCTCTGCTGTCCTTGCTGTGACCTGCACCTGAGCTCTCTGCTGTCCCTGCTGTGACCAGCGCCTGAGCTCTCTGCTGTCCCTGCTGTGACCTGCACCTGATCTCTCTGCTGTCCCTGCTGTGACCTGCACTTGATCTCTCTGCTGTCCTTGCTGTGACCTGCACCTGAGCTCTCTGCTGTCCCTGCTGTGACCAGCGTCTGAGCTCTCTGCTGTCCCTGCTGTGACCAGCGCCTGAGCTCTCTGCTGTCCCTGCTGTGACCAGCGCCTGAGCTCTCTGCTGTCCCTGCTGTGACCAGTGCCTGTGCTCTCTGCTGTTCCTGTTGTGACTAGCACCTGAACTGTCTGCTGTCCCTGCTGTGACTAGCACCTGAGCTCTCTGCTGTCCCTGCTTTTACCAGCGCCTGAGCTCTCTGCTGTCCCTTCTGTGACCAGCGCCTGAACTCTCTGCTGTCCCTGCTGTGCTCTGCTCCTGAGCTCAGCTATTCCATAGTAAAAAAAAAGCCCTGTCGCCTCTGGTGATTAAACCTTGTTTTCTTCAGATGTAGACAGTGCCCCCTCATCTTTTTATTTTAGTTCAACTGGAACAACTTACCATATTTTTTGTATGGACCATTCCTATATTTAAATAAAATGAATCATGTCCCCTCGTAGTCGTCTCTTTTTGAGACAAAATAAACAAAATTCTTATCTCAAAATTTCCTGTATATTCAGTGTATCCACATCTAGTCATTTTTAACTTACTTATTTTGTTTTTGATAATAGATTATTATTTTATTCATTGGATCGAGGTCCAGCAAGTGTTTGAGATGAGTATGGGACGTGTTGTGACACATGGGAGTGGCCCTTGGTGTGGACATTTAGAGGTTTCTGCTGTTGTGCTGATGGGTCTCCTGATGACTTTCTGCTCATGTACGTTTGGGAAATATTTACTTGCAATTAGGTAAATGTCCTACTAGATGGGAGATAAGTCATTATACAGATAAGTCTCCAGTGATTACATTGTATCCTTATAAAAATGTAAATATTCTATAGATTGTAGAAGAGGAGCCACCATCCGAATTGTGGCCCTATCTCAGATACATATAAATGTTATATGTTGGTTGACTATATATTTGTCTCCAGTCCTTCAGGAACTTCAGAATAACCCAGGTATTACACAGTACAGAGTGCGGTATAACTTCTCCATTCTCATCAGCCACATACCCTTCCCTCTGAGGTCTGTATATTTCCTGTTTATTACTGAGGTTCCGTTGCTTTGTATCTCACCTGTATATAGACATAACAGCCGGCAGTGAGTTCTTAGAGAGTTGACCTCCAGGTAACGTGATCTGGTATTTCTTACTGCAGAAGTCCTTACCCCTTATAGCAGCTCAGTGATAACTGGTCCATGGATTTTTTGGATCTTTAAATTCCAATATTGTAATGTGGACATTTTCTTTACTTATAACAGTTCAGAGTATCTTCTCCAATGCTGCACGCAGAGGCCGGTATGTGGCTCCATACAGGTCCGGTGCTGCAGTCTCTGCCCCTGGTACTTAGACCCATTTCTGTACAGATTAAGTACTTTAATAATGGATATTGGAGTCCAGTCTATTAGGAAAGAGGAGGTTTTTGTTCATTTTCACCAGCTGAATGTTTTTTAAATTGTATTTATATTTAATAGAATATAATGTAAATAATGTATATTTTATATAACTTTTAGTCCACTTCATAAGGTCAGCATTTTGCAACAGTATTTGCAAGTGAGAACAATTTGAGATTTAATCCTGGTTTTAGTTTACAAATTTTGAAAATGTGAAAGTGGCTCCAAATGTTTGGGAAATCCACCATTAAAATGATAAACCAGGAGCACTTACTCATAGATCCAGGAACTGTGAATGTGGTATCTTCTTATATTTGATATCCTTGGCCTTCTTTCTTCTGAAATCAACTTTTAAAATTATACAAATGAGCCAGAAAGGATCTGGGGTGTTACCAGAGCCCCACTGTGATGTGGCTTCATAGGTTTGGGTGAGGAGGGATCCGGGGGTGGGGGAAGTGCTCATGTATAGTGTAACAGCTTGTGAAGCCACAGCATGATAACACTCCCCAGAGCCCTTCTGGCTCATTATCATAATTTTAAAAGTTGATATTAGAAGGAAGGAGGCCATGGATAACAGATATAAGAAGATACCACAGTCCCGGTGCCTGGATCTATGAGTAATGTCCCTGGTTTATCAGGATGGATTCTTATGGCAGATTTCCTTTTATCTTTCTAATCTAGTTATTATTTTACTGTCTAAATAGAAACCCTTTGAAGGTCAGAAATGAATTGATCATGTACGGAAGTGAATTGACAAAGAATAACCTTTCTCTTCTTCATTGTCAATTTGCCGGATCCGTGATGTTTCTTTCTATTCTACATTTTGGAATCACAGTGAAGTTTAATAAACATTTCATGGGAAAAAAAATTCCACATAAAAATTACCAGCAGGTTTGAACTATAAATATGTTCAAAAAGGTTAAAGTGACATTTCCAAAGTGCTTTCCTATAATCTGACTCTTGAAGTTATTTATCATCTCGCGGCTCTTCCGATAGTTCTGTCACTGCGTTTGGAGCTTCGCTGCCCATGAAATTTGTTAAAGTGATTGTAATTTTTTTTTGCCAGTCATAAATCCGGCCCAGAGGTTCTGTGCTTGTGCTACTATCTCAGAGTGGAAGGAAAAGGCCAATGTTATTATTCAGGAATTTTAAAAAATCACAAAAACCTCCAATACAATTTTTCTATGAGAAGCAGGTAGAGATATTCCCCCATGTAATATGATAAGATTTCAGAAGGAGGTTGGTAGCTAAAGTGTTAATAAAACCGTATGAACGGCACCGCTACCAAATATCTGTAAGAGACAAGGTTCTACTTTAGATTGTGTAATTCTAATTGTAGAATTTTTTATTTAGAGCTTTTAGATTCTTCTCATTCTGCAAAAACTTTGAGGTCTAAGATATTTGATATTTGATGTTGGATTTATTCACTTTTCATCTTCAGGTATTTTCTTGTTGACGGACTTTAGAGCTGGAATTTTCAGTCTTGGGACAAATAAAAGTTTCAAATTTATTAAAATCAACTCCAATTCACACATTTTTTAAAATTATTTTTTAATTCTAAAATATGGATTATGGAAACCAGACCTTATTGGAGGAATTAATCCTGATTGGATTGACAGAAAACAAGACGCTAAGAATCTCACTGTCCATTCTCTTCTTGGTCATTTACATCCTGACCATCCTGGGGAACGGCTTCCTGGTCTTCACCGTCATCGTCAGTCCTAAGTTACACACCCCCATGTATTATTTCCTCTGTAACTTGTCTTTTTTGGATTTGTTCTTCACATCTTGCTCTTTACCAAAAGTTCTACATGATTCATTTTCTAATACAAGAAAAATTTCGGTTACTGGATGCTTGACCCAAATGAACCTGCTTCTTCTATTTGGCACAGCTGAGTCTATGTTACTGGCGGTGATGGCCTATGACCGGTACATCGCCATATGCTTCCCCTTACATTACACCGTCATTATGAGTTGGAGGGTGTGTAATTGTATCACTGTCACTATGTGGGGAGGAAGTTTAATTTTTTCTATACTCCCAATCATTGCAAAGCCCATTGTATTTTGTAAGGGAAACACATTGAACCATGCCGCTTGCGAGGTTTTGGTGGTTCTCGAGCATGCGTGTGGAGATATGTCTACCACTAAAACTCTCATGTTCTTCCAGGGTTTTCTTACACTTTTGTCAGAACTCATATTAATTGTAGTGTCTTATATTTGCATAATTATCTCACTATTACGCATCAGATCTTCCCATGGTAGAGCTAAAGCCTTCTCCACCTGCGCCTCCCACCTGACTGTAATGATTATGTTCTATGGGACAAGTCTGACCGTCTACATGGGACAAGCAAGATTTTCTTCCAAACTGAAATATATTTCTCTCACTTATGGTGTTGTTACTCCTGCCTTAAATCCTATTATCTACAGCCTGAGGAACAATGATGTGAAAGAAGCTTTTAAGAGAATATTAACCAAATATTCTGTAAAGTAAAAGTCTGTGTGAGCTGGACCCGCAATCTTAGAAAATTTCAAAGATACAAACTTTTTTCCTTCACTTAAAAACTTGTTTTACAGAAATGCAGACAGGGAAAAAAAACAAATAAACCAAACCTACATGTTTCAGACATTGTAAATTTCAGTCCAGGACTGAAAAAGTAATGCTTGATATTAAGGGGGCTGCCTTACAAGGTAGACAAGAGGCAATAGGAAACGTTGTGAAAGTAGATTGCAGCACTTCCATAACAGTAAATATCTTTATTCCAAATGAATTAAAAACATAGTGGAACTGGTTGGTTAACGCTGACGCGTTTCGGGCAGCTTGTGCCCTTAGTCATGGCAGTCAAGAGGCAATATTTTTCTGATTCCATCCTGGAAAATGTCTTTGCAATTTCCCCAGAATCCCCCAGTGGAGCATCAGTGGCTATAAGTCTCCACATGTCTGCAGAGGGGGTATTTAATGGAAATCTCCCTAAGGAGTCTTCTTACTTCCCGTCCCAGTTTCATGAAGATGAAGACCAGCAATGGACATAGACATTAACACATTAAACATGGCTCGGTAAGATGTGAGTAAGTAAATATAACACAAAATCCTGACAAGTGAACCACCGCAGAGTATCACATGTCAAAAGAAAGAAGGAAATAAAAAATTATTGGAAAATCACTATTATTTTTTTTCATTGATCAGAAAGTTCTGGCATCAGATTTTTCACCTAAAAACATTAAAACATTAAAAGCATATGTTTTCAATGTGAAGTAAAAAAAAACAATAAATCAATGACAACAAGAAAAAATAGCAATTATAAATAAAATAAATCTTTATTAGTAAAGTGTTGCCTTACTTTTTAATCGTCCCGTAACATTGGAGACATAAGCCACGCCCATGCTAAATGAGGGTTCACAGTATTCTGGTTCCTGAATTGTTTGAACAATGAAATATCAACTTTGTAGGATTAGTTTGAGAGTTTGGATTGAGATCCAGACTCTGTTGGCCAAATCACTTGGAAGACAAACCTGAGCCCTTGATGGCTTCTTTCAACCATTTTGAGAAAATGCTTTATCTCCTCTTGTCTGGTCATTTACCTTTATATGCAGGCCCATTTAAAATAAAGTGGGAAATTTGACTTTTCTTTCATTATTACAAGGTTGACAAAGACTTTTCTCAAGTGTCCATGGGGGGCAGGGGGTATAGGGCTTTGCAAGTTATAACTGATTTTAACGCCAGACAGAACCATATGTATCAGCAAAAGGAGTGTCAAGACTTTTGTACAATTCACACAGTCTTAATAAATTCCCCTTGTCAGGATTCGGGATCAGTGGATCCTCTGGATCACCGCGGCAGGTGGTACTAGCCGACACCTGGGACCAGAATCTAAGTGGCACCTGGTCTTCACCAAAGCCCCCCGCAAAGCGGGCTGGTCTTGCTGCGGTGGGGTACCACTAGGTCGTTCCACGGATGCAACTAGCCCGCGGTGGCAGCCGAGGTCGAGGTACCTTTGCAGGAGACAGTTTTGTGGTCAGGTTCAGGCACTGGGTCAGGGCAAGTGGCAGAGATGCAAGGTCAAGTCCAATCCTTTTTTTTTTTTTTTTTTGCAAAATTATCTTAACATACAATGTACAGTCAGATGCAAAAGGTACACCATTTAAATGATTTATAATTACAGATGTATATAACTTAACATTTTTTTCCTTATAAATACCCACCCCAGCCCTCCCCTAGTGGTTGACGATGAGCTGCTTACAAAAAAAGCGTATACAATTGGAAATCATTGGGTGTAATAGTTGGAGTGTTTCTCATACCTAGATTTTGCCACTTCTTATGACGCGAACATTGTTTCTATTTATTTTATTCTGGGCTTGGTCTTTCGAACCAGAATTTCCTTATCTTTTCGGCCTCTATACCTTTTCCTATTCCCTCCTGTTTTTCTGCATATAGTAATAAGTCCATTCTACCTTCCCACTCCTGCAGTCTCGGAGCTTCTTTGCTTTTCCATTTAAATAGGATTGCTTTTCTTGCTAGCAATAGACCCTTCATTACGTACATCACCGCACTCGCTGAGCCTACCACTCCCAGTTTTGATCCTCAGATACAGACACTTTCATTTATTGGGATATTACACTTAAATGTTGTTTCCAATCTACTTATAACTTTGGCCCAGTATATATGTAACTTTGGGCATCGCCAGAGCATGTGTATCAGATCTGCATCGATCAAATTGCATTTTGGGCATTTCTCCTCTTTATTTTTCTTAAATTGGTTCAGCCGTTTCGGCGTATAATGAACACCGTGTAATATAAATATCTGGGAGATTATATGTGACATATTTTTAGTACTACCTTTGACCATTGTCAGGGCATCTACCCATGTTTCCACAGATAACTCAGGGATATCTTTCTTCCATTGTATATATCTTTCATTAACCGGAGGCGACATTCGATTTACCACAAACAGTTTATATACACGCGTCATTAAACCTTTTCTAGCTACTTCATAATTTATGAGGGACTTTAATGGATGATCTTCTAGGATGAATTTTTCCCTTTTAACAAATTCTTTGTATGCATTTTTAAGTTGCATATAAGGGTACCAATCTCTTGTGTGCAGATTTTAATACTCCTTGCTTCATTATTTGACTATGAAACCATACCCCTTTCCCTATCCAAAACTTAGTATACTCTTCTAGTTTTAGATTTCTATTTGTGAAACCCCATAGGGGTGTTATATCCATATAACCCTTATAGTGTGTCTTATCCTTAGTCCTTTCCCATATCCATTGTAATAGCCTAAGCATAGGATAAAGTGTTTTAAGTTCCTTATTCAAAAAAACCCCGGTTTCTAACAGTGACCATATATCATAAACCCCCAAGATTTTGTGATTTTCCGCTAGTATGTGTTTTATCATAAATATATCGTGATCAAGTAAATTTTGCCACTGTGCTGCTATGAAATAGGATGAGAGATCCGGAAGCGCAAGTCCTCCTTTATCTGTTTGTGGATACAATTTTTCTAAACCAATACGTGCTCTATTCCCATCCCATAAAAGTTCCCTCAATAGTGCATTCATTATTTTACTATATTTATTTGGTATGACTACTGGACTGTTTTGGAATTTAAAAAGGATTTGTGGTAGAATGATCATCTTAAATAAAACTAGTCTGGCTGCCATGGGTAAGTTCATTTTCCTCCATACTGATACTTTCTGCCTTATTTTGTGAATCAGGGGGTTAATATTAAGAGGAATATAGTCATCTACGTTTTTACTTACTATTATCCCCAGATACTTCATATTCTCGGCTACAGGGAGTTGGTCTATCGTTTTCCCAAGGGGGCCAGTTGAGTCCAGAGGGAGGCATGCAGATTTGCTCCAATTGATACTAATGCCTGATAAATTACCATGTTTTTTTATTAAAGTCATAATTTCTTTTATACCTTCCCCGCCATTATCTAGATATATCAGCATATCGTCCGCTTATAACTGGACCTTGGATTCTCTACAACCCCACTTAAATCCCTTTAGCTGGTTAGAGGATCTTATAGCACATGCAAATAACAATGGGGAAAGAGGGCAACCTTGTCTCGTGCCCCTATATAGTTGCCATGATGCGGAGGCCCGCCCATTAACGCTCACTCTTGCCAAGACCCCTCTATAGAGAATCTTCACCCAGTTAATAAACTGGGAACCAAAGCCCATGCTTTCCAGTGTGCACCAGATGAAGTCCGCATCTAGCGTGACCACCATCCGCTCCCTTTCTGAGTCGCTTGGTGTTTGTATGTTCCACCATAGGCGCAGGATGTTATCCCGGACCGACCTCCCCGGCATGAACCCCGACTGATAGTTCGTCTAGTGATATTGGCTGGTCTAAAGAGTTTGCCTCGTCATGGGACAACTGGGGAATTATTATCCCTGTCAAGCAATCTTTAATCTCCTCCAGGTCTGTTCCTCTCTCTGAGGTATAAAGTGATTCAAAAAACTGTTTAAATTCTTCCCTGATCTCTTCCTGGGTTGTAACTAATTTGCCCTGTTTTCCTCTGATTACTCTGATAGTGTTGTTCTCATCTTGTCTTTTAACTAGATTGGCCAATCTCTTTGTTGAAGTATATTGTCCCAAGATTATTTTTTGGCTTTGTATTGTATTGTCCCTAACCGCTTTTTCTGTACAATATCTTTCTAGGCAGTGCTGTGCCTCCAACTAGAGCTTTTTATTCCCATCTGTGGGCTGATCGATAAATTCCCTTTCCAGTACTTTAATTCTATCTTGAAGCTCTTCCAGCTTCTTTTGTTTGTTTTTTTTGAAGTGGCTGATTTGGTCCTTCACAAGTCCTCTCAGATTTGCTTTCAGGGCGTCCCAGGCGATACCAATGTCTTGAGAGCCTATGTTCGTATCCAGAAAAAATTGAATGTTCCAAAGCACCTTTTTGTTATCTTTTACCAGATCGAACCAAAAAGGTTTGATCTCGTAAAACACCAGACCAGTCACTCCACTTTCCCTCACTAAGAACCACATTGGCACATGGTCAGACAGACCTCTGGCTCCCATGTCTATTTTTTCTATTAATTCACACCCTGTGTCATTCACCAATACAAGATCAATTCTAGATAGAGAGTTAGAAGACTTAGAGTGGCACGTATAGGCTCTTCTATTTGGGTTTGTTTCTCTCCAGATGTCTCTGAGGCCCAATCCTTGGTCAGCAATGGGAGGTCCAGGCAGTTGGGAACGGGAACACAAGAACAGACTGGAACACACAGGGGCAGGAATGCAGAAACACAGAAATAGGAACACAGGAACAGGAACATGGGAACAGGATCGCAGGAACATACAAGAATATTGCAGGCCTATCTGAAGCCGGCACGCACTCTCCCTAGGAGACGAGACCCATGGCCGATGGACGGGAATCAGGAGCCGAGAGAGGTAAGTCATGGTGGGGAGGCGATGGGGCACACAGAGGATCATGAGTGAGCCTGCAACCCGAGACGTGGGTCATGGGAACACCCGTGACACCCCTTTTGAGTCTGAATAGGTTTTTCACATTGTTGATCCAGAGGAAAGAAACAATCACTGAAGGATGGACATTGATACCGACTTTCATTGTTTAAGCAATAACTTAGCCATAAGTTTAAGTGTCATCTCTAAGGACATTTCAGATGGTGATCAAACATGAAGTGTTCCCTTCCTGTGATCATTGCCCCATGGTTCTTCTTCACTTTTGCTCAGGTGTTTATGTAGAATCCATTTGATTTAAACTTGTTTCTTGTATTCAATTATTGTGGTAATTTTTTCGTCAAAGTCCATATATTTCATTGTTGACAAATGTTAAGACATTGTCCCACATTTGTTAAAATGTTTGCCCCAGTTTTCTGTCTGACTTTTTTATTAGTAAAACTTGGAAACTGCTTGTTTTGTGTTGCGTCGAGGTCCTACCTGCGGCAGCAGGCAACTTTTCACGTATAAAAGGACTGCAGTGAGAGAACAGATGTGGGGACAGGAACACCGGTGCGACCCACTCCTAGCCGCCTGTGCCCATCCCCCAGCCGGCTGAGCCCAGCTTCACACCCCTACACAACCCTCTGGCATGAAGGTGGCGTAAAGGGGAAAATAATCACAAGTGCTAGCTGCAAGCTATAAACATTAAGGATTATTTCAGGGCTTCTAAGACACTGGCATGGTCCACAAGTCCTAATAAATACCTACTAGAGATGAGCGAGCACTAAAATGCTCGGGTACTCGTTATTCGAGACGAACTTTTCCCGATGCTCGAGTGCTCGTCTCGAATAACGAACCCCATTGAAATCAATGGGAGACTCGAGCATTTTTCAAGGGGACCAAGGCTCTGCACAGGGAAGCTTGGCCAAACACCTGGGAACCTCAGAAAAGGATGGAAACACCACGGAAATGGACAGGAAACAGCAGGGGCAGCATGCATGGATGCTTCTGAGGCTGCTTAATCGCACCATTATGCCAAAATTATGGGGAACAGCATGGCCATGACAGAGTGACCGAATGAGGCTAGATAGCATCTAAAACATGCAATAATTGACCCTGACACTATAGGGGACGGCATGCAGAGGCAGCGGCAGCAGTGGCAGGCTAGAGAGTGTCATGGCGACATACCCTAAATGGACTCAGGTTTCACCAAAGGAGGTGAAATGATTTCCTATGTGAACAAAAGCTTGACGGTATATTTAGTCGATAACACAGCATGGTGGCGACATAGTGACCAAGTTCCATAACGTATCTGGTGAAACACACGAAAAATGAGCCTGACACAGCTCTTTTGATAAGGGGACGACATGTGGAGGCAGCCATGGAGACGACTTCCATGATTAAGAGCGACAGTATGGGGCATTCATATTGCGCTGCTATAATTGCAACTTCAGGTCTCCAGCATGGCGGCGACAGATGGGCCGCGTTCCACTATGTATCTGGTGAAACACCTGAAAATTCTGCCTGACACAGCTCGTTTGATAAGGGGACCATGTATGGAGGCAGTGAACTAGTAGTAGATTAAAGGTGCTGCAGTTAAAACTATGTTAGTTGGATCTTGGGATGGAGCTGGCGCTCCGCTGCCAGGCGAGCTTTCGCCAATCCAAGCCCCTGTCTCTAGGCTACTCCCCAAACAGCACTTCTAAGAACCTTTTGTATAAGATCAAGTGTAGTAGCGTTCTTATAAGTTTGGGATATGGCGGGTGAGGGGAATGTAAACAGATGCGCAAGAAGCGCTGAAATAATATCGGTAAATGATAAAAGTTTGCCAGTATATTTTGTGGATTACACAGCAGGGTGGCGACAAAGTTAACAAGTTTGATATGGAATCCATGAAAACAACCCAAAATTCTGCCTGACACTGCTCGTTTGATAAGGGGACCATGTATGGAGGCAGTGAACTAGTAGTAGTTTAAAGGTGCTGCAGTTAAAACTATGTTAGTTGGATCTTGGGATGGAGCTGGCGCTCCGCTGCCAGGCGAGCTTTCGCCAATCCAAGCCCCTGTCTCTAGGCTACTCCCCAAACAGCACTTCTAAGAACCTTTTGTATAAGATCAAGTGTAGTAGCGTTCTTATAAGTTTGGGATATGGCTTGAGGAAACGCTGAACTATGAGATTTAACACATGGGCCAGGCATGGCACATGTGTCAGTCTGCCGAGTTGCAGAGCCGCCACCAGGTTACGGCCGTTGTCACACACAACCATGCCTGGCTTCAGGTTCAGCGGTGCCAGCCACAGATCGGTCTGCGCCGTGATGCCCTGTAATAGCTCTTGGGCGGTGTGCCTTTTATCGCCTAGGCTCAGCAGTTTGAGCACCGCCTGCTGTCGCTTAGCGACGGCACTGCTGCTGTGCCTAGAGCTAGCGACTGATGGCGCCATGCCCACGGATGGTAGTTCGGAGGAGGAGGTGGAGGAGGGGTGGGAGGTGGAGGAGGCATAGTAGGCCTGAAAGACCTGGACCGAGGTAGGCCCCGCAATCCTCGGCGTCGGCAGTATATGACCAGCCGCAGGGTCAGACTCGGTCCCAGCCTCCACCAAGTTAACCCAATGTGCCGTCAGCGATATATAGTGGCCCTGCCTGGCAGCACTCATCCACGTGTCCGTGGTCAGGTGGACCTTGTCAGAAACGGCGTTGGTCAGGGCACGGATGATGTTGTCTGACACGTGCTGGTGCAGGGCTGGGACGGCACATCGGGAAAAGTAGTGGCGGCTGGGGACCGAATACCGAGGGGCGGCCGCCGCCATGAGGTTGCGAAAGGCCTCGGTCTCTACTAGCCTATAGGGCAGCATCTCCAGGCTAAGCAATCTGGAGATGTGAACATTAAGGGCTTGGGCGTGCGGGTGGGTTGCACTATATTTCCTTTTCCGCTCCAGCGTCTGGGGTATGGAGAGCTGAACGCTGGTGGATGCTGTGGAGGATCGTGGAGGCGACGATGGGGTTTTTGTGCCAGGGTCCTGGGCAGGGGGCTGACTATCAGCTGACACAGGGGAAGGAGCAGTGGTGTGCACGGCCGGAGGTGAACGGGCTTGGTGCCACTGATTCGGGTGTTTAGCATTCATATGCCTGCGCATACTGGTGGTAGTTAAGCTAGTAGTGGTGGAACCCCTGCTGATCCTGGTTTGGCAAAGGTTGCACACCACAGTCCGTCGGTCATCCGGTGTTTCCTTAAAGAACCTCCAGACTTCTGAAAATCTAGCCCTCGCCGCAGGAGCCCTCGCCACGGGAGCTTCACTACGTGACACATTTGGCGCTGATGCACCAGCTCTGGCCCTGCCTCCCCGTCTGGCCCCACCACTGCCTCTTCCAACCTGTTGTGGTCGAGGACTCTCCTCCGTCTCAGAAGCACTGTGTTCACCCGGCCTCTCAACCCAGCTTGGGTCTGTCACCTCATCATCCTCCGATCCCTCAGTCTGCTCCCCCCTCGGACTTCCTGCCCTGACAACAACTTCACCACTGTCTGACAACCGTGTCTCCTCATCGTCCGACACCTCTTTACACACTTCTTCCACTACGTCAAGAAGGTCATCATCACCCACAGACTGCGACTGGTGGAAAACCTGGGCATCGGAAAATTGCTCAGCAGCAACCGGACAAGTGGTTTGTGACTGTGGGAAGGGTCCAGAAAACAGTTCCTCAGAGTATGCCGGTTCAAATGCCAAATTTTCCTGGGAGGGGGCAGACTAGGGGGGAGGAGGCTGAGGTGCAGGAGCTGGAGGAGTGCCGATTTCGGTGACATGGGTGGACTGCGTGGAAGACTGACTGGTGGACAAATTGCTCGAAGCATTGTCGGCAATCCACGACATCACCTGTTCGCACTGTTCTGGCCTCAACAGTGCTCTACCACGAGTCCCAGTAACTTCAGACATGAACCTAGGGAGTGTAGCTCTGCGGCGTTCCCCTGCTCCCTCATCAGCAGGTGGTGTCTCACCCCGCCCAGGACCACGGCCTCTGACCCCTGCAGTAGTTGGACGCCCACGTCCCCGCCCTCGTCCTCTACCCCTAGCCCTCGGGTTAAACATTTTGAAAATGAAAGTTATAACTTTAATTTTTTTTTTACTTTTTTTTTGTGTTCTTTTTTTTTTTTGTGTGTTTTTTAGTTTTTAAAACCAAACAATGCTATCCTATTGCTATGGCTATTTTCTAGCCAAGTCTGAAAGCACACTGCTATGCCAGATGAGATGACGTTGAGTTATCAAAAAATAAACGTAAAATAAAAAGTAAATGGCAGACTGTGCCTAATTGAAATCCAACCCCTAATAAATTGTCCCACTTCGGTCTTTGCGATGGATATGTGCGTCACTAAGCGCTAAACACAACGGTCGCAAGTCTCATTGCAAATTCCTCACAATATGGTAGTAGATGCACTGCAGCAAGGCCAGCCACCAGCAGATCAACCAGAAATAAAATATATAACGCTATTGTAGGCCTAAGTAAGCCGTTTGGATTCTCCTATGGCTATTTTCTAGCCAAGTATGAAAGCACACTACTATGCCAGATGAGATGACGCTGAGTTATGAAAAAATAAACGTAAAATAAAAAGAAACTTGCAGACTGTGCCTAATTGAAATCAAACCCCTAATAAATTGTCCCACTTTGGTGTTTGAGGTGGATATGTGTGTCACTAAGAGCTAAACACAACGGTAGCAAGTCCCCCTGCAAATTCCTCACAATATGGTACTAGCTGCAAATAAAAAAAAAAAATGTATAACGTTATTGTAGCCCTAAGAAGGGCTGTTGGGTTCTTGTTGAATCACTCCTGCCTAACACTATTCTAATAGAACAGCCTAACGCTTTCCCTGACCAGCAGCAGCTCTCTCCCTAGCGGCATCCAGACACAGAATGATCCGAGCAGCGCGGGCAGGGGCTAGTCTATTCCAGGGTCACCTGATCTGGCCAGCCAACCACTGCTATCGACGTGTAAGGGTACCACGTCATGCTGGGAGGAGTGCAGAGTCTCCTGGCTTGTGATTGGCTCTGTTTCTGGCCGCCAAAAAGCAAAACGGCGGGAGCTGCCATTTTCTCGAGCGGGCGAAGTATTCGTCCGAGCAACGAGCAGTTTCGAGTACGCTAATGCTCGAACGAGCATCAAGCTCGGACGAGTATGTTCGCTCATCTCTAATACCTACCATATATACTCGGGTATAAACCGACCGAGTATAAGCCGAGACCCCTAATTTTACCACCAAAAACTGGGAAAAACTATTGACTCAAGTATAAGCCGAGGGTGTAGTAAACAGCCAGCCCCAAGTGGTATAAAGCCTGCCCCATAATGTATACAGCCAGCCTGCCCCTCTAATGTATACAGCCAGCCTGCCCCTCTAATGTATACAGCCAGCCTGCCACTCTAATGTATACAACCAGCCTGCCCCTCTAATGTATACAACCAGCCTGCCCCTCTAATGTATACAGCCAGCCTGCCCCCCTGTATGTTGAGCACATTAAAAAAAAAAAACTTAATTCTCACCTTCCGGCGATACTCACCCATGATCCTCGGCGGTGGCTCTTGATCCCCGGCAGCGGCTTCTGTCTTCTCTTGTCGGCGGAGTCGCGTCCATGCCATCTCCCCGCCGGCGCTCACTATGATGCGGCGGTGTCGCTGCTGATGACGTCACACCGCCGCATCATAGTGAGCGCCGGCGGGGAGATCGCATGGACGCAAAAGAAGAAAGAAGACAGCCGCCGCCGGGGTTCGAGAGCCACCGACGAGGATCGGAAGCCGGCGCCGAGGATCGGGGGTGAGTATCGCCGGAAGGTGAGAACAAAGTTTATTTATTTAATGTGCTGAACTTTGGGAGCCGCCGCCGGATATCGGGAGCCGCCGCCGGGTATCGGGAGCCGCCGCCGGTGGATCCGGGCACCAGAGGGTGAGTATTAATTTTTTTTTTTTAATTGACATTTTTTGTGCTGAAAAACTCAGCTTATACACGAGTATATAGGGTATATTGAATTATCTACCACATCCTGCACTTAAAACTTAAATCTGTGTTTTATAACAAACGATATAACAATTTGGAAGACAATAATAGCAACATCAATTTGGACCAAATAGATTCCGCCCAGGATCAAATGTTTACAAAAAATTTGGTGTAGTTTCGGCGATTCACTCATCTTTAGATTTATAATAAAGTAACATTTAGTTAATAGGTCCTTACATACATTTTCAGTTACAAGACAAAGTTTAGCATTTAGTGTGTTCTTTAGAGTATTGGAAAAATTTACACAAATTTTGTGTGACCTAGTAGAAGAAGCCAGGCACCTTTCCACCATTCTTTATCTGTAGTAACATATAGGAGCACATTTACTTAAGACTTTGCACCAGTGTCCTGCATCTGAGAACCGCTTACCTCTGGTCAGTAATGGAGGGTGGCTCTCTACTCTCACTGCATTCCTCTGATGTCGACCTTCTCTTCGCTAGGTCCAAAATGGCGGACTATCCCCAGCAGCCATCCTCTACGGTGGGGACTCCGGGTCCTCCCCTACAGAGGAACCTCTCCGTTATCAGTGCTTCAATTCCAGACCTCCAGAGGACCACCTCTGATGTGAGTATCATGGCCCCTGGGCCCATATCACAGTGACTCTTAATATATCTCCCTTAGCCCTTGCTGGGGTACAGGCTGGCCTCCTTGCAGAGGATTGCCATTTTCCCTTAGAAGGCCTAGCTAAAAAAGGGACTCACTTAAAGGGGCCTTACCCCTTGTCTAGAGATGCTGACCAGCCTGCTGAGTATCCAGGACCACCTGCCAAGAGTCCCATGCTGTCCGGTGAGAATGCCATGCCAGCTACACAGGTTACCACTGCCAGCTCAGCAGCACCCCAACAGCTGCAGGTGAGTCTGGGAATTACACTCTTCCAACTGTCAGCCATGGAGAAAAATTTAAAGCTCCTGCAGTCATCATCATGCAATCTATAGTGCCGCCAGCTACTGGCGGTGAGATGCCTACGGCTGCAGGTGACCTTCCCGCTGTTCCAGCTACAGCTTCTGGGTTTCCCATGTCAGCAGTTCCAGAGCCCACCAGTGTTCCTGAGGTCTCTGATAAGTCGATCCTGCTAGTGGACGATCTCCAGTTGGTGAGAGTTTCTGTTTCACAGGTTGATCCTCCTCCTACATCGGGACGTGTTCCAGCATCATCCGTTCTTGCTATAGCACCTGTTTCTGTGACCTGCAGCCCTGCTACAATTACAGCTGCGCCAGATGACATTCCTGCTGCTTCTGCACCTACCTCTGCAGTTCCAGTTTCCACCACCACATGTCTCTACGCAACAGATCCCTACACTGCTGATTCCATCCAGGCTGATGATGTCCAAGCTGCAAGTTCTGCTCGCATGCCTGCAGCTTTTGTTCAACAAGAGGAATAATCTCCCTGATGGGCTGAAGCCCGCAATCAGGTACTTTGCTGCATTGTATATATTTTTTTGCTGATATCCTCCCAATTGGGTTTGCCCAACTACCCTTGCCAAAGAGCCAGAGACTCTCCTGGGACTCTCCCTTATTTATTCAAAAGTCAGAAACTTTCCTGAACTTTCCTCCAGTTGTGCTATGATAGCACCCACCTGTGCCAACACAGAGCTAACTCACCATCACCGCATCAAGGACTGTGCCCAGAGAATGGACTCTACCCACAAGAGCTCTCTGAGAGACTTATGGTTGAAGACTTATGGTTGAAGGTTGAAGGTATTACATGCCTTTTCTTCCACAGGAAAATGGACATTGCAATTTCACTACCCAAGGTAGCTACGCATGCTTTAAGTAACGTTATGTAACGTTTTAAGCTGTGTACCCATTGAGCTTTCTAAGCCAATGTGATTTATATGTTTGCACAAGTATGGTGTTTATACCAATTGTCGGTTTGCATGTAACCTATTTAGTCAGGCTTTGCAGGTATGTAGCCAAGACTGTGTTGGACCGTCTTTTGTCTTCGTCGAATCCTGACCGCAGGCTTATGCCTCAAACCAAAGCTACATATTTGTGTGACCTCTGTAAACTGCGGGTCTTTAGGGGACCGGAGGTGTTAAAATAGTGACACCTTGACATCATACACTAGGGTAAGACCATCAGATGGCAGGAATACTGTACGCACTATAAGTTTCATATATGTTGATAATAATGCCGCCTAGGTAATGTGTCTTTGGACAAATTTCCAACGAGTGGATTACAGGACATGACACCACACCTTTCCCTTAGCAAACTATTGGTTTAAGGGTGTTAGCTACCAACTGTACAGTGCTCATTTTTATGTACCCAGTCCGATAACAACCCCGCTACCTGTGGCCAGGACCATGGGCGGTTTGTCTCCCCTACACTGCAGATAGCTAGTACTTACCTTAAAGTTCCCTTTACCACCTGCAACCCTTCATGCTGTGGTGTGCATGGACCATCTAGAGGCCATATTCTGCTGGCCAGCTTTGGTTGTCCTTCCCATTCGGTCCATTGCATACCCCCTAGGTCCAATTACCTAGGGGGTATGCAATACCAAAGCCAATACATAGGGAGGCTGGTAGTTGTGAATAGCGCCCTCTCCAGGTTAGAAGATGTCGGAGGGAGTCATGAACCCTGGTTCGTTATGTAATAGCAGCTGTAACCTCTGCCTGAACAGGCAATAGTTCAGTGGGTATATGATGTTATCTAATTATGTAACTGTATTGTAAACTGGAGTGTGATTGGAGAGGTGCTACCACCTGACCAGGGGGAGGATAAAACCCCTGTACAGTGGGAGCACATTTCTCTTTACAATCAGGTCTCTTAGCACATGGACAGAGTGAAGAGAGAGACAGTGTTCAGTACACCTTCAGTACTGATACACAGAACCCAATCCCAGGACCAGAGTCAGGACACTCTAATCCAGAGCTGCCAGAGCTGGACAAAGCTCCATCCAAATTCTCCCAGCCTGCATCCACGACTCAACAGAATCTGCTGTTGACTGTTTAGACCCGTTGCCTGCTGCCTGTTGTTCAATAAAGAACTGTGAGTTAATTTGCACAACTTTGCCTCCGTCTGATCCCAGGATACAGCTGTCAGCACCTCGGGCTTCCCCATACATTACCTAGAGACTCATATTACAGACACTCAGGGTTTCCCCAAGGAGAACCAATACACACACCACCTGCAGGCTGTAGGACAGCCCTCCCGTTCCCATACCAAGCACTGATCAATAAGCGTGCCCTAGGCTGCAATCGCATGCCACTCCGGTATTCTGGGCAACGGCTGCCTCCAGGCCCTAAGAAAATGCTAGGCCCGGTGGAGGATGTTGCACAAGCTTCTGACATCATTCAAGGTCCTGCAGAGTGACTTATGTTGGGCCAGCAGGGAGACGGAGAGCAGTGCGGAGGTTCTACTCTCTCTTAGATTGGGTGAAGCGCGTTGACACTGACTGATGAAACAGTAAGCAGTAATTAGTAACAGTAACCATAGTAGAGGGGAGGCTACGTAATGGATGATGTGTTATGACACATGAGGCGGGGAACTGACAAAGTCATGTGGAGGCTCTTGCCATTGGGTCTCCTGATGACTTACTGTTTATTTATTTTTCTCTTCTGTATGTACTAATTTTATACTCTTGATATATTTTCATAATTCATTCATATTTTTAAACTTTCATTTTTGAGTTTTTGTCCAGCATCAGTTTGAGTTGAGATTTTCTGCTTTTATCTATAGCACAGGAAGTGTTACGGAGTGGTAGTTGGAGCCCTCATGTAGAGGTTCCTGACGTCGTGTTGATGGGTCTCCTGATGACTTACTGCTTATGTACATTTGGGAAATCAGTAATAGAAATTACCTAAATGTCCTGCTAGATAGGAGATAAGTCATTACACAGATAAATCTCAGGAGATTATATCTCACCCTTATAAAAATGGCTGTAAATATTCTATAGTTTGTAGGAGAAAAAAGAGAAGAATGATGCAACCAGCCACCCTGTAGCTCTCAGATCTCAGATCCATGATAATACAACCAGACATGTGAGGCCTTCTATAGGACAAGAAACTGTACTTTCTGCTTAATGTACTTTTATTTCTATTCCTGATGACCACAAAACACCTGGACCTTAAGAATCATCAGGAATATATCAGTAATTTTACAGTATTGATGGATTCATACCAGTTACCTTCAGTGACGGCATCTTATCTGCGTGGTCTTCAGCTCCTATAATCAGGGTCTACAGATATCTCCCTCCTTTATTCTTCATACTTAGGCTGTAGTGCTGTGTATGGTTCCTGTGTATATGCACAGCAAGGAGCCGGTTCATGGAGAGAAGACATGATTAAGGGTGCGTGTAGCACCTGAAACGCGTAGGTTTTGTTCCGCTATATATAACAAACTGGTGTTGCCATTGGGTTGTCATTTTTCATGTTTTATCTTTGGAAGAAAATAAAGACGAAATAATTTTAACCAAGCCACGTCAGTGCCTGAGTGACTCTGTTCACAAGTTGCATTACCACGTCAAGGTCCGGACGTACTCCACGTGCACGACTTCAGGCAAAGGTGAGCCGCTATTTAACCCAATTTTTCTTTATCTACTTGCATTTTTCTCCAATACAGGTATACAGTTGCTGCAGAAATGAAGTCTAATGTTTCAATATGCAAATTAATTTCTAAGGCTACTGGGTGCATGGAGAAGCCACAGACAGCTCCAGAGGGGAAGGCTACTTCACGCCCCCAGTAGCTACTACTTACCCACCCATCTCATTAAAAGCATTAAACTTTATTTCTGCAGCTGCTGCATCCTTGAATTAGTGAAAAACAAGAAGCAGTTTCTGCCTGGATGGGGAATCTGCCATGGGGAAACATTCAGAAAATAAATTCCCCATTGTATATTTCCTTTAAGTATCAGCTAGAAGGAGCAGTGTTTCTGTCTACTGATGCCTGCAACCATTTCCCTCACCCCTTCCTATCAGCAATGCAGAGCAGAGGAAGACATCAGCCAAAGGGAAGGGAGAAGTTGAAGATGCTGGAGACATGAATGGAGTCACACAGTGACTGCATGTAAAATACACACCCTGGGGACTCGTCGCTCCTTTTGGCAGGGTACAAAGTTCATTTTCTGGAGATAGGAACTATGCATTTTTTCTCTAAAAAAAGTGAAGGGGTTTAGTCTCCCTGTGTTACCCGTCTGCTCCCAGAGCCTGCATTACACATGTGTTGGGTACAGTGTAGCATGCATGGCTATTCCATGGGATTTATAATACAGATAGGTAAATAAGCCTCCACAGTAAATGCTAATAATATCAGACTTCTAGAATCAAGTGTTTGGTAATGCTGCATAAAACAGATTGTCAGTTAACCAAAATGCACATGTATCTATGTTATTTATTTTACAGGTTTTAGAAACTTTATATAACTCGTATGAAAACTTTTCACATGGAGATGTTTATGTAAATGAATGGGAGAAGCAGTGAAGATCAGGTTACATTGGGAGAACATTGGGAATAGAAGTAAAGAATTCACTTCAGTGAGATAGTATTGGTGCCAGCGTCAGGTATTGGTTATTAGGAATTGACTTTTAAATTTCTTAATAGTTTCTCAAATTAATGTTTTTTTCTTGGTATTTTATGTCACAATTATGGATTATGGAAACCACACCTTACTCACAGAACTGATCTTAGTTGGACTAACTCAAAATCTGAAGGCCAGAATTTCCCTGTCGTTTCTCTTCTTATTCCTTTACATTATGATCATCCTGGGGAACGGTTTCCTGATCTTCACCATCATCGTCAGCCCTCAGTTACACACCCCCATGTATTATTTCCTCTGTAACTTGTCTTTTATTGATTTGGGTTTTACAACCTGCAATGTACCTAAACTTCTTCATGATATATTTTTTAATAAAGGGATCATTTCTGTCGTTGGATGCTTGACCCAAATGATCCTTGGTCTATTCTTAGGCATAACTGAGTGTATCTTGTTGGCGGTGATGGCCTTTGACCGATACATCGCTATATGCTCTCCCTTACGGTACACCCTCATTATGAGTTGGAGGGTGTGTAATTGCACCACTGTCCTTATGTGGGGAGTAAGTTTCATTTTATCCCTTATCCCAATCATGATGAAGCCTTTTGTATTCTGTAAGGGAAACATATTGAATCATGTTGCATGTGAGATCTTAGTGGTCATGGAGTTGGCGTGTGGTGACCTCTCCAGCCTTGAAATGCAAATGTTCTTTCAGAGTTTTTTCATTCTTGTAACACCCCTTGTATTTATTGTGGTGTCTTATATTTGCATAATTGCCTCATTATTACACATCAGTTCTGCTCTTAGTAGATCTAAAGCCTTCTCCACCTGCGCCTCCCACCTGACTGTGGTCATCATGTTTTATGGTGGAAGCATCACCATGTACATGGGACAAGCAAGATTCTCTTCTAACCTGAAATATATTTCTCTAATTTATGGTTTTGTTACCCCAACCTTGAACCCTTTCATCTACAGCCTGAGGAATAATGAAGTTAAAGAAGCCTTTAAGAAAGTGTCATCCAGATATTTCATGAAGACAAACATTGGAGACAGATAGTCAATTAGATGATAAGTTAGATTAGATGGGGCTTAGATGGGGCTGGCTGGCTATATACTCCAGGGGGCTGGCTATATACTGGCTGTGACCAATTCATTTCCCACCCTCGGCTTATACTCGAGTCAATAGGTTTTTCCAGTTTTTTTGTGTCAAAATTAGGGGTCTCGGCTTATACTCGGGTCGGCTTATACTCGAGTATATATGGTAATTAATACCCAGGAACAGAATTGTCTAATTGGAATCTATTGGGATGACGAGTGTTGGATACTTTTCTTCTTCTCTTCTCAGATAGATAGACTGAAAAGGACAAGAAAGGACATTTTTTCCCCATGACCAGTGTCGGGCTACAGTTCCTAGAGCCCACTAGAAAAACTTTTCCTGGGGTCCACAACTGTATAGCTACATATTACCTGATATGCAACTCTATAACTTTGCTGACCCGTAACTTGCTTTCTAGCCCTTTGTATGGTTCTAGGAACCTGCTGACCAGTGTTTGTCTTTATCTTAGGTCCTCATAGCTCTGTGCACCAGGAATTGATGCCCATAAAGTATCTGGCCTCAGTCAATGCTGCAATATGATTGGGCTCTGCAGGGTGATTGAGTCCATGGAAGAAGGATATTGGTTGGCGAGACATTGGGGCTCATTCGCGGAGCACCTTTTCATTGGGTCTCCTGACGATTTCAGTTTTGCGCTGCATCGCGCCGGGAATTGTGTTGCCCGCGACCGGATTTTGGCGCATCGGCGCCGGCTTGCATGCGACACAAATCGGGGGGCGGGCCGTCGGACAACCCGACAGAGTCGGATTGAGCGGGGGATTTAAAGGGGTATTCTCGTCTGGGCATTCACATTCAGTTTGATTAATCTGCCATTAATAAACATTTCTTCAATTAGATGTTATTAAAAAAATGTTCCTGTGTGAAGATAATTTTCCATAAATGTAGTGATATGGTCCCTTAGAAACGAGATAGCTTCCTCGGATACGGCCACCTCTGCTGAAGGGATTGCACAAATAAACAAAAAGTTTTTGTATATGAAATATCTGAGAATTACTACATGTCCCACAGCCGTCCTGTAGTGATGATCGCTGAAGCCAGGTGGTCAGGCAGGGCTCAATAGTACATGTCTGGCCACTGCTGCCTATATGTGACGTGGTCGTAACCGAGGAAGCTATCTTGTTTCTAAGGGACAACATGGCTATGTTTATGGGAAATTATCTTCACACAGAAACATTTTTTTTAATAACATCCAATTGAAGAAATGTTTATATATGGAAAATTAATGAAACTGAATGCCGAGATGAGAATACCCCTTTAACATTTAGAATTGTGTCGCAATACACGCACTTACAAGCACCGGGAAGAAGAAGGTGAACTCCAGTGAACCTCGGCGGGGAAGCTACGGATGCAGGAACTCGGGCACACGTGCTACGTGAATCGCGGCAGGCTTCATCTTCATCGGACCGTCTGAATCGGGGATCGCGACAGGACCAAGTAAGTAAATTTGCCTCATTATATATCATCTCTATCACCCACACCAATCTACAGCATCTAAAAAGAAGCTGAAGTGCTGAATATCTGAGTACTGCAAAAAGTTATGGCAACTCATGCATGGCCTCCATGCTCAGGTGCCTGAGTAGATTCCCCCATTCAGATTTGTGCTGATGCAACCTGACCATGTCACAGACTATGACTATGGTGCACATCTTGGCAGAGTCAGGGCCAGGCCACTCAAACATACGGAAGGTAGACAAGCAACTTTCAGACTTTTGGACTATAACAAAGAACAAAGTCAAAATCCAAAAGGACAACAAAGTACAAAAGTGTCAGGAACAAGAAAGACATGAATCCAATTACTCATGAATAGTAATGAGTGGACCGCAAATGCCTAATTTCGGTCCATACTAAATTTGGCTGTTCCGGCGCCCACGGGCAAAGAGGCCTAACAAGCGCTGCTGTTCAGGATTTGGTTCCTTATTTGGGAAAACACCAAACTGCTTGGCAACCACAGGCATATTCTCTGTAGGCATGCCTGTGATTGGCCGGGCTGGACATGTGACTATGCAGTAGAAATGCATAGTCACATGTCTAGACGATATTACACATGGGAGAGGGTCAGTCAGATAAACAGGCACCTCTTGAAAATCCAGGAATTTCCCTTTTAAGGTCACTTAGGTGTAGAGTAGGCGGCTGTTATTGGGGACAAGTGGGAATCTGGAATTATTCCCTTATTAGGGCACTCTGAACTCTATGCTAAGATGAGTATAGTGTAGGGATATTCTTACTGCTTAAAGAGGATTATAAAGCAATACTTGGAAAGACCAGAGAGAAATATTATCATTTCATGCATCATCCAGCAAGATCTTTAAAGTTCCTTCACTCTACAGTTTTCAGCTCCAGAAAAATTATAACTAACTCATCAATCACACACTGATGCTCCTGTCTCTGAATATCATCTAGTAATACCTAGTTCATAAAGGTGCTGTTGTCAGTGAATACATTATTTATTAAATGTTATATTGTTTTACAGGGCGCGGTGGGCGGTAGCAGGCCACCTTGTGTGTCTTGGGCTGCCCGATGTGCTTTTGTACCCTTCTCCATCTTCTTCTGGCTACGTAGGACTTTAATAACTGCTCCATGACCTGTGGCTGAGTAGTCCAAATCAAATTTTGTTGTGAAATTGTTGACCCTTTGAACAAAAATTTGGACCAACTGCTCATCTCTACTCATGAAGGACATCACATCAATGGTCTACAAGTTCCAATAGTGACCATAGGTGAAAAAATGGAACCACCCACATCCAGGAATCAACACATGAAAAATGAAAGGGACAAAAACTTCGCTACCAGAGCAAACAAAACCAGGACAAGAATATATCCTAAAACCACCGTACCCCTGAGAAGATGCAGTTACTAAGGGCTTTGCACACAACATATCTGAACAACTTTACCATGGAAATGGAGGTTACAGCATATCTGCATTTCTCAAGATTATATTAACAGCGCATTTTGCCTTATTATATAAAGATTTCTGAAAATGAGGAGCCTAATGTTCCCGTTTTCATAATCAATAAGAATGCTTTCTCTAATTCCACACACAGCCGTCTGGTTTACTGTGATGGGTATAGCTAATGCTTTCTTCTCAGTACCACTAGATGAGGAGAGTCAGCTGCTTTTTCCCTTTACACGCAATTTTTAGCAGTCTTGCTGGACATGTCTTCCACAAGGAGGGAAAAATTCCCCTAATCAGTATAATCAGGCTTTGCATCAAGTTCTCCAAGGGTGGGCTCCTACACATGACACCACTGCTTCAGTATGTTGATGATTTACTACTTTGCTGTGATACAGCTGATGCTTGCAGGGGAGAGTCTATCTCCCTTATGTGCTATTTAGCCCAAAATGGTTGCAAGGCTTCAAAGGACAAGCTTCAGTTCTGTTCAAGTAAAGTTGTAGTTCTCGGTCATTGTATTACCCAGGGAAAAAAGCATTTGCCACAGGATCTCAGGGATGCCATACATTCTTCTCCTTTACCCAAAAATGCTAAACAACTGAGAACCTTCCTAGGTCTTGTGAGGTACTGTAGAGAGTGGATCCCTTCTGCATCCACATTGATGCAGCCTCTATATGATGCTCTTAGTCACCAGCCTTTTATGCTTACCCCTGAGGATGAGCATGCCATAACACATGTAAGGAAGCTATTGTGTCAGCACTAGCTTTAGGCCTGCCAAATTACAATAAACCATTTTTCTTATTTTTTCATGAGTCCACAGGACATGCTCAGGGTGTTCTTACTCAGTTGCATGGTGGGAAATATCGACCAGTGGCATACTACTCTGGGAGGCTTGATCCTGTCATTAGTGGGTACCCTTCATGTATCAGGGCAATAGCAACAACTACTTTGGTAAAGGACAAGGCAAAAGATATTGCCCTTGATTATTACCTGGCCATGAAGGTACCACTTGCAGTCAGTGAAATACTGAATCAGACCCACACAAAACACATGTCAGCCTCTCGTCTCACTAAGTATGAAACAAGCCTTTTCACACCTTCCAATCTTACCATTAAACGCTGTACTGTGTTGAATCCTGCTACATTACTTCCTCAAGCTTCAACAAAGGAGGAAGAGATTATACAACTACATGAGCAGTGGCAGAGGTTTGACAAAGAATGGGAGATAGGTCAGGCAGAGTCAGACAAGGAAGGCACCTTTCTGTGGGAGGACAAATTTCCTGAACATATGATCCCACAGTACTCAGGGGAACAACATGATTGTGCTGAATAGATGAAAATAGAGACACAAACACTTGAAAATGTAACTGAAGATCCATTGCCATTGATTTTGAGTTTTTTGTAGATGGGTCCACAAACCACCATGATGGGGTCTACAAGACCGGATATGCAATTACCAGACAGAGGTAATAAAGAAAGAACCACTCCTACCCTCTATGTCAGTGCAAGAGGCGGAGCTGAAGGCACTCACTGAGGCATGTAAGCTGATAAAAGGTAAAACTGCTAATATTTACACAGATTCACGATATGCCTTTGGTATTGCACACGATTATGGCCCTATCTGGACGAGCAGAGACGTTGTTGGGTCCACGGGGAAACCTATTAAGAATGCCGAAAGTGTGAAAGAACTTTTTGAGGCTATGACACTTCCCTCAAAGGTAGGTATAGGTATAGGTACAGGCACACGCTAGATAAAACACTCCTGAGGCTAAGGGAAATAGAATGGCTAATGAGGCAGCAAAGGCTGCAGCCCTACTCCCTCTCCCACAAAAAAAGGTCCTTAACGTGATTGTTGAGGATAAGGGCCCTGTAGATTTGGTAATAATGGAAAAGTTGCAGAAACAGGCCCCGCAATCTGAAACAGTGAGAAGCCTTAGGAGCAGCTCACATGTGTCCAGAGCAGAAATGTGTGAGACAGTGGCAAAATGGTGGCTGGCCCCGGGATTCAGCAATGCAAGGCTGTATCCCTTAGCCTCAGGAGTGACTGAGGGGAGACCTCATTACAATGTACAAATACCTGAATGGACAGTACAAGGATCTCTCCAAAGATCTTTTTATACCTAGGCCTGTGACCAGGACAAGGGGGCATCCTCTACGCCTAGAGGAGAGGCGATTTTACCATCAACATAGACAAAGGTTCTTTACTGTAAGAGCAGTGAGACTATGGAACTCTCTGCCGCAGGAGGTTGTTATGGCGAACTCTATGTACATGTTCAAGAGAGGCCTGGATGCCTTTCTGGAGAGCAAAAATATCACGGGTTATGGAGATAAAACATTTATTTAATTCTTAAAGGTTGGACTTGATGGACTTGCGTCTTTTTCCAGCCTTATATACTATGATACTATGATCATATGTGCCTGCCATAATCCTGGCAAAATTGTGCGAGTTGCAAAAAGGCACATGGTTAGAGCAGCTTAAACATTTTAGTGACTGCAAATTGATTACATTCAACTGCCAAAGGTGGGTAAGTATGAGGATGCCTTGGTCTGTGTAGATCTCTTTTCAGGGTGGCCTAAGGCTTGGCCAGTTGCTAGTGCGACTGTTAAAAATACAGCAAAGAAATCCTCTCAGAAGTAGTCTGCAGATACGGTGTGCCAAAAACTATTGAGAGCGATCGAGGTACCCACTTTACAGGAGAGGTGCTACAATAGGTTTTAAAAACCCTGGGGATAGATTAGTCTTTCCACACTCCCTAGAGACCACATAGTAGTGGGAAGGTGGAAAGACTTAATGGGACCATCAAGTTAAAAATGTTAAAAAGCAATTAGAGAAACTGGGATAAATAGAGATGTGTTATATAGACATATATTGAAAAAAAAAAAAAATATATATATATATATATAGGGGAATAAGGTATGAGCAATTGAATGGAGAATTGGGCATTTATTGGAGTGAACATGTGTATGTATACAGGTGCATGTGAGATGGATTGGTGGCAGATATCAAGATGAAGGTTACCTCTGGGGCAGAGATGTTAGGGTCAGCTGAATGTCATGTTTGGATCAACAGGAGAATTGCTAATATAGGGTAAAAGCAGGTCCAAGTTAGTGGGTTAAAGTATGGGACGTGAAAAATATAACGAAAGGGTAGGTAGAAATTTGCTTGGTCCGGAATGAGTTGCTGCCTGGCGTGCTGCGCGTGGTGTGAGCGCCTTGTGTGGTCGGGAATGCAACTTAAGCGTGCGTGGAGAATAATGAAACCGGGCGCATGCGCAGTAGGGGTTTTGAAGCAATTGTATGCAGAGGTGTAGTGGCACAGGTGCAGTGAGGGGGATTATTCGCTGTATGAGTTATTATTACTAGGGAATTGTCGGGGCGTTTGTATATGGGCGCAGTTATGGAGGATGTGTAGTGTGGAGAAATACAGAAATGGAGAATATGTGTATATATGTTCAGTGTTGTCTTGATATATGAGATGTTTAAGAGAATTGGCTGATGATGTACGGATCTGTGTGTATTATGGGCACAAATATGAAAATGTGAGAAGAGTAAGATGTGTATTACGAAGATGAATGAGGGTAACCATGGAATTATAGCTATACATGAAAATATAAAAATGAATATATAAAAAGGAGACATGCATGAAAAACATATGGCCATATATATAAAATATATAAAATAATTGTGTTCAAAAGGAGGAAAATGTAAAAGCAAATTATTAATTGTGAATGCAATATTGCCAATTCTACCACTTCAGCAGTTGTGCAGTCACCTTCAAATGTAAATAGACATGTGTAGTCACTGTGACATACAGCTACTGACTTGGACACTACTACATTTACACATTTTACACATTTTGCTAGACAAACAAGAGAATGTGTGTGGAACACTATACTTAGCCTGTAAGGGGGAGAAACCAATAAATTAAATGGAGAAGTCTGAAAGACAGGGATGAGAGACCCTTTTGAACACCTGCTACGTGTGTGCTTCTTGTGTCTCTTCCCGGCTGGGTCACTCTCCCTGCTGTCCCCTTTAAGGGAGGATATAACTTTAATTTGATGCCCACAGACAATGATAATTATCCTAACTGTAAGGATACCAAAATAATTGCTGTAACAGTAATAATTGCTGGAGGACACCACAATATGAAGGGGAGCTGCTGGGGGCACCAGAATATGAAGGGAAGATGCTCGGGGACAATACAATACGAATGGGAGCTGCTGGGGGGGACACCACAGTACGAAGGGGAGATGATGAGGGAACACCACAGTATGAAGAAGAGCTGCTGGGGGACACCACAGTATGAAGGGGAGTTGCTGGTGGGGCACCCCAGTACGAAGGGAAGATGCTGGGGGTTACAGTATAAAGAGGAGCTGCTGGGGGGCACAGTATAAAGGAGGGATGCTGGGGGGCACCACACTATGAAGGGGAAAGCCATCGAGTGGAGCAGCACTGTAGATGGAATGAATTCCAAAGGTGGGTGCAAGCCTCCGTAATCCCGGCTCAAAGGTTTAACGCAGGTATTCCATAAAGTAAAAGGTGAGGCAGCACTCCGGTATATTAAAGGTGTTTTTTATTCACCCAATGTGGCAGGTGCGACTTTTCAGCTCGTCAATGGAACTATTTTCAAGCATGCTTGAAAATAGCTCCATTGACGAGCTGAAACGTCGCACCTGCCACATTGGGTGAATAAAAAAACACCTTTAATATACCGGAGTGCTGCCTCACCTTTTACTTTATGGAACACTATGAAGGGGAGATGCTGAGGGAACACTACAGTATGAGGGTGAGCTTTTGGGGGACACCACAGTATGAAGAGGAGCTGCTGGGGGACACTGCAGTATGAAGTAGAGCTGCTGGGGAGCACCACAGTATGAAGGGTAGTTGCTGCTAGGGGTACACCACAGTAGGAAGGTAAGATGCTGTGGGGAATGACAGTATGAAGGGGAGCTGCTGGGGGGATACCACAGTATGAAGGGGAGCTGCTGGGGGGACACCACAGTATGAAGGGGAGCTGCTGGGCAAACACCACAGTACGAAGAGAAGATGCTGGGGGGGGGGCACCACAGTATGCAGGAGAGCTGCTGGGGGGATAACACATTATGAAGGGGAGCTGCTGGGGGGATAACACATTATGAAGGGGAGCTGCAGGGGGGATACTACAGTGTGAAGGGGAGCTGCTGCGGGGACATCACAGTATAAAGGGGAGCTGCTTGGGAGGCACCACAGTATAAAGGGGAGCTGCTGGGGAGGCCACTCAGTATGAAGGGGAGCTGCTGTGGGGACACCACAGTATGAAGAGGAGCTGCTGGGGAGGCCCCACAGTATGAAGGGGAGCCGCTGGGGGAACACCACAGTATGAAGAGGAGCTGCTGGGGAGGCCCCACAATATGAAGTAGAGCTGCTGGGGAGGCAGCAAAGTACAAAGGGGAGCTGCTGGGGGCATAAACACATTATGAAGGGGAGCTGCTGGGGGGATACCACAGTATGAAGGGGAGCTGCTGGGGGGCAACACAGTATGAAGGAGAGGGGCATAACACATTATGAAGGGGAGCTGCTGGGGGGATACCACAGTATGAAGGGGAGCTGCTGGGGGGACACCACAGTATAAAGGGGAGCTGCTGGGGAGGCACCACAGTATAAAGGGGAGCTGCTGGGGAGGCCACTCAGTATGAAGGGGAGCTGCTGGGGGGGACACCACAGTATGAAGAGGTACTGTGGGGAGGCCCCACAGTATGAAGGGGAGCCGCTGGAGGGACTCCACAGTATGAAGAGGAGCTGCTGGGGAGGCCCCACAGTATGAAGTAGAGCTGCTGGGGAGGCAGCACAGTATGAAGGGGAGCTGCTGGGGGCATAAACACATTATGAAGGGGAGCTGCTGGGGAGATACCACAGTATGAAGGGGAGCTGCTGGGGGGGCCCCACAGTATGAAGGAGGGCTGCTGGGGGGACACCACAGTATGTGGGATGGGGGCACTGCAGTATGAAGGCAAGTTGGGGCTGCTGGGGGGACACCACAGTATGTGGGGTGAGGGTATCGCAGTATGAAGGGAAGCTGCTGGAGGACACTACAGTATGAAGGGGAGTTACTGGGGGGACACCACAGTATGAAGGGGAGCTGCTAGGGGAGCACAAAATGCAGGGAAGCTGCTGGGAGGCACAGTATAAAGGGGAGCTGCTGGGGGGCACCTCAGTATGAAGGGGAGCTGCTGGGGAGGCCCCACAGTATGAAGTAGAGCTGCTGGGGAGGCAGCACAGTATGAAGGGGAGCTGCTGGGGGCATAAACACATTATGAAGGGGAGCTGCTGGGGGGATACCACAGTATGAAGGGGAGCTGCTGGGGGCCCCACAGTATGGAGGAGAGCTGCTGGGGGGACACCACAGTATGTGGGATGGGGGCACTGCAGTATGAAGGAAAGTTGGGGCTGCTGGGGGGACACCACAGTATGTGGGGTGAGGGTATCGCAGTATGAAGGGAAGCTGCTGGGGGGGCACCAAAGTATGAAGGGGAGCTTTTGGGTGACACCACAGTACGAAGAGGAGCTGATGGGGGCACCACAGTATGAATGTGAGCTGCTGTTGCACATCATAGCATGAAGGGGAGCTGCTGGGGACAACACAGTATGAAGGGGAGCTGCTGGAGGACACTACAGTATGAAGGGGAGTTACTGGGAGTACACCACAGTATGAAGGGGAGCTGCTAGGGGAGCAAAAAATGCAGGGAAGCTGCTGGGAGGCACAGTATAAAGGGGAGCTGCTGGGGGGCACCTCAGTATGAAGGGGAGCTGGCAGGGGGGGGGGCACCACAGTACGAAGGGAAGATGCTGAGGGAACACTACAATATGAAGGGGAGCTGCTGGAGGGGCACCAAAGTATGAAGGGGAGCCGCTAAGGGAGCACAATATGAAGGGAAGCTGCCGGGGGGCACAGTATAAAGGGGAGATGCTGGGGGGCACCTCAGTATGAAGGGAAGCTGCCGGGGGGGCACCACAGTACGAAGGGGAGCTGTTGGCAGGCACCACAGTATGAAGGAGAGCTGTTGGAGGCCACCACAGTATGAAGAGAAGCTGCTGTTGGACACTTCAGTATATAGGGGAGATGCCGGGGGGGACACCACTGTACGAAGGGGAGCTGCTGGGGAGGCACCACAGTATAAAGGGGAACTGCTGGGGGGACACCACAGTATGAAGGAGAGCTGCTGGGGGGACACCACAGTATGAAGGGGAGCTGCTCGGTGGACACCACAGTATGAAGGGGAGCTGCTTGGGGGACACCACAGTATGAAGAGGTACTGTGGGGAGGCCCCACAGTATGAAGGGGAGCCGCTGGAGGGACTCCACAGTATGAAGAGGAGCTGCTGGGGAGGCCCCACAGTATGAAGTAGAGCTGCTGGGGAGGCAGCACAGTATGAAGGGGAGCTGCTGGGGGCATAAACACATTATGAAGGGGAGCTGCTGGGGAGATACCACAGTATGAAGGGGAGCTGCTGGGGGGGCCCCACAGTATGAAGGAGGGCTGCTGGGGGGACACCACAGTATGTGGGATGGGGGCACTGCAGTATGAAGGCAAGTTGGGGCTGCTGGGGGGACACCACAGTATGTGGGGTGAGGGTATCGCAGTATGAAGGGAAGCTGCTGGAGGACACTACAGTATGAAGGGGAGTTACTGGGGGGACACCACAGTATGAAGGGGAGCTGCTAGGGGAGCACAAAATGCAGGGAAGCTGCTGGGAGGCACAGTATAAAGGGGAGCTGCTGGGGGGCACCTCAGTATGAAGGGGAGCTGCTGGGGAGGCCCCACAGTATGAAGTAGAGCTGCTGGGGAGGCAGCACAGTATGAAGGGGAGCTGCTGGGGGCATAAACACATTATGAAGGGGAGCTGCTGGGGGGATACCACAGTATGAAGGGGAGCTGCTGGGGGCCCCACAGTATGGAGGAGAGCTGCTGGGGGGACACCACAGTATGTGGGATGGGGGCACTGCAGTATGAAGGAAAGTTGGGGCTGCTGGGGGGACACCACAGTATGTGGGGTGAGGGTATCGCAGTATGAAGGGAAGCTGCTGGGGGGGCACCAAAGTATGAAGGGGAGCTTTTGGGTGACACCACAGTACGAAGAGGAGCTGATGGGGGCACCACAGTATGAATGTGAGCTGCTGTTGCACATCATAGCATGAAGGGGAGCTGCTGGGGACAACACAGTATGAAGGGGAGCTGCTGGAGGACACTACAGTATGAAGGGGAGTTACTGGGAGTACACCACAGTATGAAGGGGAGCTGCTAGGGGAGCAAAAAATGCAGGGAAGCTGCTGGGAGGCACAGTATAAAGGGGAGCTGCTGGGGGGCACCTCAGTATGAAGGGGAGCTGGCAGGGGGGGGCACCACAGTACGAAGGGAAGATGCTGAGGGAACACTACAATATGAAGGGGAGCTGCTGGAGGGGCACCAAAGTATGAAGGGGAGCCGCTAAGGGAGCACAATATGAAGGGAAGCTGCCGGGGGGCACAGTATAAAGGGGAGCTGCTGGGGGGCACCTCAGTATGAAGGGAAGCTGCCGGGGGGGCACCACAGTACGAAGGGGAGCTGTTGGCAGGCACCACAGTATGAAGGAGAGCTGTTGGAGGCCACCACAGTATGAAGAGAAGCTGCTGTTGGACACTTCAGTATATAGGGGAGATGCCGGGGGGGGGGGGGACACCACTGTACGAAGGGGAGCTGCTGGGGAGGCACCACAGTATGAAGGGGAACTGCTGGGGGGACACCACAGTATGAAGGGGAGCTGCTCAGTGGACACCACAGTATGAAGGGGAGCTGCTTGGGGGACACCACAGTATAAAGGGGAGATGCTGGGGTGGCACAGTATGAAGGGAAGCTTCTGGGGGGTGCACCACAGTATAAAGGGGAGATGCTAGAGTGGCACAGTATGAAGAGGAGCTGCTGGGGTGGCACAGTATGTAGGGGAGTTGCTGGGGGGGGCACAGTATGAAGGGAAGCTGCTGGGAGGGCAGAGTATGAAGGGAAGCTGCTGGGGTGGCACAGTA